>NC_057716.1:112723728-112775196 GCF_004010195.1 Chiloscyllium plagiosum
TTCCTTTTCATTGAATATAACTTTGCTGAGCACTTTGTAAAATGTCTTTGAAAATATTCCACTACTCATCAACTGTCCCACCATAAATTCTTTGTTTCCAGTCTACTCTATTCAGGTTCTTCCTCATTCTGTTGTAGTTTCTATGTTCAAGTACAAGACTCAGGTATTAGATTTTATCTTCACACTCTCCATATGTATTCTAAATTTAACCATACTGCGATCACGTCTTCCAAGAGGGTCCCTAATTCTGTGGTCATTAGTTATTACTGTCTCATTGCACAGGGCCAGATCTTGGATAGCTTGCTCCCTTGTAGTTCCGTTTCATACTGTTCAAGAAATCTATCATGGATACACTTAATGAACTCCTCAAGGCTACCCTGACTGAGCTGGCTCGACCAATCTACATGTAGATTAAAGTCACCCATGATAATAGCCATACCACTTTTACAGGCATTAGTTACTTATTTGTTTATTGCCCATCCCAATGTGATGTAATTATTTGGTGGCCTATGCACTACGCCTATCAGTGACTTTCTTGTTAGAATTTTGAATGTATCATTCCTGTTTCTCCTAATGTACGGCAATAACAACAACTGCTTGCATTGTATGGAATCTTTCACAATCTCCTCAAGTGCTTCATGAATGATCAAAACATTGATTAAAAAGAATGATTTTAAAATGCATCTTAAAGGAGGATAGAGAAGGTTAGGGAGGCTATTCCACAGACGTCTGCCCTTGACAGCTCCAATTGTGGAGTGATGCAGGTGGTGTGGGTTGGAAAGGGAATGTGCAAAGGGGAAAGGGAGGAGCGCAGGCAGTGTATAAGGTCTTAAGGACAGAGGAGGTTCCAGACTGAGTCTGTCTGTCATAGAGAGTATGGCTGCCTCATGGAAATTGAAGCACCACAATGGGTCCACGAATGTCATGTTAGTCAAGGATAGTATAACGGTGGCTGAGAGAACTTTTGATGAAGACTCGTCTAATGAGGTAGTGTGGCTTGAGGTTAAAAACAGGAGAGGAAAGGTCACACTGATTGGATTTTTTGTAGGCCTTCACAGAGTTCCAGGGAGGTGGAAGAGAGGATTAGCAAAATTATTCTGGGTGAAAGGAACAGGGTGGTCATTATGGGGGACTTTAACTTCCCCAACATTGACTGGAAATGCTATAACTCCAGTACGTCGGATGGATCAGTTTTTTTTCCAATGTATACAGGAGGGTTTCCGGAAACAGTATGTCGAAGGGCCGACAAGAGGGGAGGCCACATTGGATCTGGTGTTTAGTAATGAACCAGGCCAGATGTTTGATTTACTTGTTGGTGAGCACTTTGGAGACAGTGGCCATAATTCAGTTACATTTCGTTTCGCGATGGAAAGGAATAAGTACATGCCATGGATCAAGAGTTATCGATGGGGCAGAGGCAATTATAATGCGATTCGGCAGGAATTAGGATGCATAGAATGGGGTAGCAAAATGCAGTGGATGTAGACAATGGAAATTTGGAGCTGGTTTAAGGAACAGATATTGCATGTCCTTGATAGGTATGTCCTTGTCAGGCAGGGAGGAAGTGATAAGGTAAGGGAACCGTGGTTTACAACAGAAACTGCATCTCTTCTTATGAAGAAGAACCAGGTGTATGTGTTGATCAGGCAAGATGGTACAGATGAGGCGATGGAGAGTTACAGATCAGCGAGGAAGGATTTAAAGAGAGAGTTAAGAAGAGCAAAGAGAGGACACGAGCAGTCTTTAGCAAATAGAATAAAGGAGAATCCTAAGATTTTTTATAGGTAGTGAGGAATAAAAGGATGATTCTGGTAGGAATACGGCCAATCAAAGACAGAAATGGGAAGTTGATTGTGGACACTGTGGAGATTGGAGAGGTGCTAAATGAACATTCCTCATCGGGACGGATTTAGAATCTGGAGGTTGCTGAGACAGTGAGCTGTGTCAGGGCAGAAGGTGGTTACAGAATCAGGAGCACGGTCAGGACTAGAGGATGTTACACGGCTGGTTAGGCATTGGATTAAATCATACAACAGGGACAATTGTAGGGACTGGAGCAAAGAAAAGAAATGGGCAGGGTTATTGGTGCTGGAGAACGTTGGAGATATAATGAACACTGTAGTGGCTGGGGTTTATGGAGATACTGAAATCTGTCAGGGCAGGAGAGGATTAGTAACGCTGATTGTTGTCTGGATTTGAAGGAGATTGCAAAGATTAGGTTCTATGGATCAAAGTAGTTGCAGAGAAGGGGACAGCTGTAAAGACTTGAGAAATATTTTGTAGAGGGGAAAGGTTATCGGGGCTGGAGGAGATTCCAGGGAAAGAAGGTTTATGTGGACTGTATGAGTTACAGAGATAAGGAGGGCGACATTGGCTGATGGAAATTGCAGCGATTAGTATGTATCACATAGGATCGACGAGGTTACAAAGACGAGATATTTATGGATTTTGGAAGACTCTCAAGACATCACACTGAATAGCACAGACGCCTTGTGGCACAGAAGGGTGTCATGTGGCCAATCGTGGTTACACCAGCTTTTCAACTGAACTCTTTGCTGAGTAATGATCTCCTCCTTCATTCACATCCTCACCTTTGTTTTGTATCAACACATATTCAGTTCTAGTCAAACCTTCCCAGCTTCATTCTTGCCCCGTTGAAGATTAGATTAGATTACTTACAGTGTGGAAACAGGCCCTTCGGTCCAACAAGGCCTAACACTACGGGCAATTTAGCATGGCCAATTCACCTGACCTGCACATCTTTGGACTGTGGGAGGAAACGGGAGCACCCGGAGGAAATCCACGCAGACACGGGGAGAATGTGCAAACTCCACACAGTCAGTCGCCTGAGGCGGGAATTGAACAATTGAACAGTGCTAACCACTGTGCCACCGTGCCGCCCACACATTGAAGGCTTTTCTCAGTCAAATAATGTTTGTCACTCTCAATTACTGTATATCATTCTCTACCATCATGCTGAACTTTACAATAAAATGATCACTGTGACCCAAAATCTTCCCCTACTGACACTGGATCCTCTTGCCCCACATTTTCCCAAGGACCAGGTCCAACACTGCATGCTCTCTTGGGCTGGACAAATACTCCTGCAGTGAGCATTCCTCCATGTAATCCAGGAATACACGCCCCTCGTGACCCTGCAACAAAAATAACGCAGTCAATATCTGGATAAATTAAGTTTCTCAATATAACTAATCTGTAGTATTGTCATTGCTCTCAAATGCGCCTGCATATTATATCTCTCCATCATTTCTTTGGTTGCTGGCCGACAGACTGTACCTCACAGTGCAAGTGTACACTTTTTGTTCTGCAGCTCCAACCAATTTCATTCTGTCCATGGACGAAACCTCTTTCTCTTGGACACCTTAACTAACACTATTCTAAACCAGTACTTCTAACTTCATCATTTCCCTTCCCTTCTATCATTTTGGAATCCTTTATCCCAGGCAATATTTAACACCCAGCCCTGCCATTCCTTGAGCAGATTTCCACACACCAGTCTGCATCTGGAACTCCCAAAACTCCAAGTATTCATGTCCATGCAGAGTACCTCAGATTAAGGCTTTCTTTCTTTCTCCATCTTCCACTGATAAACTGGTTGTTGTAAATTAGTACTAACTGCATCTCTCATTATTTTGAGAATCCTGGTAGTCTCCTCTACTATTCCTTTTTGGATCCCATATACACGCCAAGCTATTTTCAATTCCTCCCACACATCTCATAAGAAATTCAGTCCCAGCTCTGTCACGTTAGCCCATCCAGCTTGTACAGTTGCTGCCTTCCCCAGAACCAGTGCTAATGCCAGTGCCCCAGGCATCTGAAGCCCTTCCTGCTGCACCATCTTTCCAGTCACACAGTCATCTACCTAAAACTCCGAATTCTGTTCTCACTTGTACACAGCGCTGGGAGTATTCCAGGGATTGCTACATTTGAGTTCCCTCTTCCTAACCATCCACCTAGCTCCCTAAATTCTGATTCCCAGACCACTTCACCCTTCCTACCCAGGTCATTCCTACCAGCATGGACATGACCCCCAGACCAATGTCCTGGAGACACCGTTATATTCTTAACCCCACTATCCTGGAATTACAGAAACACTGATACCTTCTTCAATTTACTGACTCCCCTGTGACGTTTGCTCTTCCTTCCTTCTCGCTCCCCTCCTTTACAGTCAGGCTGCTTGTGGTGCCACAGACATGGCTCTAAGTGCACTCCCCTGAGCAGCCGGCACCTTCATCAGCTTCCAAACTGGGAAACTGAATTGGGAGGGAGACATCAGGCTTTTCCTGGATTCCCTGACTGTTTCTCTTCGATTGCTTAATCCCTCATTCCTTCCTTATTCCAGCTGTCATGTCAGTGTGATTTGTTCTGTGTGTGTGCGCTATCCCCCTAACTCTCAGCATCACAGAGTCTCTCGTCACTGTCTGATCTCCAAGACCTCGTGTTCATCTCAGACACCAGCAGGGGCTATGACTTCCCAACGTAAGAGAACACATTTTCCATCTGACAAACATGTCACGTCATGTCATAAAATGCAACATGCCTAGAGTAACTTACTTAATGACTTAGAATGAAGTTAACATCCAGGACATAACAATATGGTTAAGTCCCTTATTCAACTGTGGCTTACTGAGGATAATTTATTATACTGGCTCAGAATTTCACATCTCCCTCATATTTCTGAGTTCAGTCCTTACTCCAGAAGTTGAAAACATAAATTTGCTGACTTACAGTAATTAACTGACAGTCAATAATAACGGTTTATTATCAGCCAATGAACTTACAGCCTTTTCTGTGATGATTCTTGCACTTCTTTCAAACTCGGTGCAGGCAGGTCCCAGCAGCAGAAGGTTATCTCCGTGACTCCCAGGTACGTGTAATTATCCAGCTCCCACTCCACTCTTCTCCCTCACAGGGTCACCATCTTTATGACTGCCAGGGATGTGTCATCCTCCAGCTCCCACTCCAGTCTGCTCTCTCACAACGTCACCATATCTGTGACTGTCAGGTACGTTTAATCCTCCAGCCCCCACTCCACTCTGCTCCCTCACAGGGTCACTGTCTCTGTGACTCCCAGGTATGTGTAATCCTCCAGCTCCCACTCTACGCTGCTCCCTCACAGGGTCACCGTCTCTCTGACTCCCAGGCACGACTGGGCCTCGATCCTCAGTGTTGATTTATATCCTCCTACTTTGGTGCATTCACCTCCTAGGTGTGGGTGAGCCTCAAGCTCCTGCTCCAAGTTTCTCCCTCACATGACCACTCCCTCTGTGACTCGGTGCTGATTTCGAGCCTCCTGCTCTGCTGTTCCTCCAACTCCAATTACCAGTCTGATTGCCACAAGACAGAGTGTGTGAAAAAAAGGGTCTTTTCCACGATGGGAACTGGTGATGACGGGAGCACCGCAAGTGTCATTGTTGGGACTACACTCCACACATAGAGTCATAGAGAGATGTACAGCATGGAAACAGACCCTTCGGTCCAACCCATCCATGCTGACCAGCTATTCCAACCCAATGTAGTCCCACCTGCCAGCACCTGGCCCATATCCCTCCAAACCCTTCCTATTCATATACACTTCCAAATCCCTCTTAAATGTTGCAATTGTACCAGCCTCCACCACATCATCTGGCAGCTCATTCCATACACGTACCACCCTCTAGGTGAAGACTTTGCCCCTTAGGTCTCTTGAATATCATTCCTATCTAACTCTAAACCTATGTCCTCTAGTTATGGACTCCCCGATCCAAGGGAAAATACTTTGTCTATTTATCCTATCCATGCACGTCATAATTTTGTAAACCTCTATAAGGTCATCCCTCAGCCTCCGACGCTCCAGGGAAAACAGCCCCAAGCCTGTTCAGCCTCTCCCTGTAGCTCAGATCCTCCAACCCTGAAAATATCCTTCTAAACCTTTTCTGAACCCTTTCACGTTTCACAACATCTTTCCGATAGGAAGGAGAACAGAATTGTATGCAATATTCCAACAATGGCTTAACCGATGTCCTGTACAGCCGCAACATGACCTCCCAACTCCTGTACTCAATACTCTGACCAATAAAGGAAAGCATATCAAACGCCTTCTTCACTATTCTATCTACCTGCGACTCCACTTTCAAGGAGCTATGAGCCTGCACTCCAAGGTCTCTGTGTTCAGCAACACTCCCTAGGACCTTACCATTAAGTGTTGTGCAAAAGGTTTTGGAAAGGACTATAAGAGGTAATGGGTAAGATTTATAATCATCTAGCAAACAACAATTTGATTTCAGATAGTCAACATGGTTTCGTCAAGGGCAGGTCGTGTCTCACAAACCAAATTGAGTTTTTTGAGAAGGTGACCAAGCATGTAGATGAGGGTAAGGCAGTTGACGTGGTGTACATGGATTTCAGTAAAGCCTTTGATAAGGTTCCACATGGTAGGCTGTTGGAGAAAATGCACAGACATGGAATTGACGGTGATTTAGCAGTTTGGGTTAGAAACAGGCTTTCTGAAAGAAGGCAGCGAGTGGTGGTTGACAGAAAATATTCAACTGGAGTCTGGTTACTAGTGGTGTGCCAAGAGGATCTGTTTTGGGACCACTACTATTTGTCATTTTTATAAATGACTTAGATGCAGGAATAGGTAGATGGATTAGTACATTTGCCGAAGACACGAAATTCGGTGCGTAATGGACGGTGTGGAAGAATGTTACAGCTTGCAGGAGGACTTGGATAAACTGCAGAATTGGGTGAGATGCAGCAAATGGAGTTCAATGCAGCTTAATGTGAGGTAATGTACTTTGGGAAGAATAACAGGAAGGCAGAATACTTGGTCAATGGAAAGATTCTTGTTAGTGTGGATGTGCAGAGGGATCTTGGAGTCCATGTACATTGAACCCCGAAAGTTGCCACCCAGGTGGATAGTGCTGTTAAGAAGGCATACGGTATGTTAGGTTTCATTCGTAGAGGGATTGAGTTCCGGAGCCACAATATCATGCTGCAACTATACAAAACGCTGATGCAGTTATACTTGGAAAATTGTGTGCAGTTCTGGTGTCCATATTTCGGGAAGGATATGGAAGCATTGGAAAATGTGCAGAGGAGATTTAACAGGATGTTGCCTGGTCTGGAGGAAAGGTCTTATGCGGAAAGGCTGAGAGATTTGAACCTCTTCTCATTGGCAAGAAGGCTAAGAGGGGATGTGATAGAGACATACAGGATGATCAGAGGCTTCGATAGGGTAGACGTTGGAAGTCTTTTTCCTAGGATGATGACGTCAGCTTCTATGAGGGGGCATAACTACAAATTGAGGGGTGATAGATTTAAGACAGATGTCAGAGGCAGGTTCTTTACTCAGAGTGGTAAGGGTGTGGAATGCCTGCTAATGTAGTCAACTCAGCCACATTAGGAAGATTTAATCAATCCTTAGATAAGCACATGGGTGATTTTGGGATATTGTAGCAGGACGAGCTGAGAACAGTTCACAGGTCGGCACAAAATCATGGAGCAAAGGGCCATGACCAAAGGGTTCTTCGCTGTATTGTTCTGTGATTAAAGTGCTACAAGAGATTCCTGCTGTCGTAAACAAAGTGGCGGATCTTGTATTGTGGGCTTACGAAATGTCACTGATCTCCACCAAACATATACGGGGTAGCGTCAGGGCAATAATAAGATGCTGCAACAGGAGGGGAACAGCTAACTACATACGAAACCCTACTCCTTCTCACCTATTTTCACCCAAAAACCGAGCACCTTCCAGAAAAGCACCTCTATATCCCACCACAACATTTTGCCCCACAATCGTGGCATCTGGCTGTGCACAAGGAGTAGTGCAATAGTCTGTACTGGGACCCACAGGGTCCCTGAAACAATTGGTAAAGACTAAAATCATCTGAGCATTGAGAGCTCCACCACATTGCATGCTTTTTCTGTTGTTTTAACTTGCTCCTGACTTCCCTTGTTTTTCCTAATGAACCTGTTCAAAGTTATTATTACACACACCTGCACAAGCTGTAAATTGAACCCAGGCCTCTCTTTCCAAGATTTGGGATATTTTCACCGCATAACAATGCATCGACTCTAACTTCCCTTGGCCCCCAGCCCGCTGAGTCACGACTGAATCAACACTGCAATTGGGAGAAAGGGGCAAAACTGGAGGACCGAGCTGCGGCCGGTCCTCCAACCAGAGTGTGTGAGGAGCAGGCCCAAAGCATTCTCGGGAGTGGACGCTTCAGGATTGGTCAGAAAGCAAACTGTTTTGTCGGGTTGATCATTCTCACTACACAGTGGAACATAAAGCAATGTGAGATTTTAAGAAATAGTTGAGATGTCAATCTGAAAACGTACATATGGACAATCGATTTGCACAGCACGAGTAAGAAACTTATTTTCAAACTCCCAGAACGATTGATAATTTATATACCTGGTCTGTTTGGTTGAATTGGACCGAACAATTTATTTGCATGCTAAATATCGCAATGCCTGACACTCGACAGAGCAATTGTTAATGACTAACATTCCACCCATAATTCTGTGCGGATAGGAATATTCTCTATAAACCCACCGATAACTTCAGACGCATGCGCAGTTTTGTTTCTATGCGGGGCATGCGCAGTGTCACATTAATAAGGATAGAGAGAAAGAGAGAGAGAGAATGACATGGAGCTGCTTTGTCCGGCAGCGGCTGCGATCGGCTTCAGAGCCGGTGTGTCGGAGCCTCGCTGGGAGAAAGGAGCGGAGAGATTTCACAAGTCCCGGATACAGGTGAAAAAGACCCTCCAGGCCCGGGTAAGGAGGTGGCGGTCTCTGATCAGGGAAGTGGCCCAGAGTGGCGCCCGCCATTTGTTTGAGGGTGGAGGGAGCGCGGGGCTGAGGGCCGCCATCTTGAGAAGGTCAAGGTGCAGGAGGGCGGGGCTCTCGGGGTCTGTAGAACAATCAGAGGAAAGGGAAGACCCATTGTTATTGATTCATTCCACGAACACAGCGTCACTGAGCGGTCCCGCAGGAATATCCTCTCTCAGTCCTGCTGTGTGTGATGTTTCACCTAATCAGAACCAGCAGCTCTCCTCCTCTCTCAGCTCCCCTTCTGTCCTTCCTGTAGCATCTGTCCCCTGGGGCATTGAACTGCCTGTCCTGTCCCCCCTCAGCCGTTGTTCTGTAATACCTGTGATATCCCAGTCCCATCTTAGATTACTTCAATAAAGACATGAATGCGCCCGATGGATTTTTCTTAACACCAGCAACTGTTTAATACTCACTTACAGGTTTCTGGATAAATTGTCTCACGATAATACCACAAGGATGTCACTTCGCCGGCTCACAGGTTGCGCATCACAGTGCAACATGAATGAAAACCCTTTCTTCCTGCACAATTGTTTGATCCTTCACTCTGGTGATATTACTCAGTACCTCTCCATGTGCTATCCCTCACTGTGTGGGTCTAATTGCTGCCCCTGTCATCATCTCTGTCTCTTGCAGCTACTCCGTATCCTGAGCCAACAGAATTCCCAACTCCAGAGAGACGCAACAGGTCAGGAATGGAGACTGGGACTTTCCAGATCTCTGTGGGGCTCAGTGCCATTCTCCATGTGCAACCCTCACAGCATCAGTTCTATTTTCCCATTCTTCCTATTTCTGTGTCTTCTACAGGTACGGAGGGAGTTCCTGTTTCAATAGACTTGCCAACTGCTGGTTGGGAAGATGCTTGGTCAGCCAGAGAGACAAAGGTCAGGGAGATCGGCAGCCTTCAATAAATCCTGCTGCCAGGTAAGATCACTCCAGTGCACAGAGCAGAGAGCAATGAGCAGGCTCCAAACATCAGCTAACAAGACATGACATCGATATAGTGCTGTAGGGGGAGCACAGTACAGACACACCCCAGGCTCAGTCACCACTTTTTACTTTAAGTTTTGTTGTACTGAGACAGCATCAGGAGTTCCCACTTTTCATTCCAGGCATGTGGTATCTTGGTGAGCATCAGGACAACAGAGGGGAAAGCAGGCCTACCACGAGAAGGTGGTAATGCTGCCTTGGATCGTTCTATTCCCTATTCCCTCTCCAACACTGTTTCTATGGCATGTCTTGTGGACTAGTGTCTTCAATCATTATAACACTATAACAGTTCCTATCTTTGTCATCTCCTCCCTTCTCACCAATTACTTCACATATTTGAAGCCTCCAGTTCAGACGACCATCCATATCGCTGGAACTGGCTTCAGTCTCTACAAGAGGCCTTGTCTCGATAGCCTCCTCCTCCAATAACTGGAGACATAGGGTCTGTTTCTGTGCCACATGACTCTTCGGCCGAGTTTTCCGAAATGTAATGAGTCGCATTTTCCTGTGTTTGGCCCATATCCAGATTAGATTAGATTAGATTAGATTAGATTACATACAGTGTGGAAACAGGCCCTTCGGCCCAACAAGTCCACACCGCCCCGCCTAAGCGCAACCCACCCATACCCCTACATTTACCCCTTACCTAACACTACGGGCAATTTAGTATGGCCAATTCACCTGACCTACACATCTTTGGACTGTGGGAGGAAACCGGAGCACCCGGAGGAAACCCAGGCAGACATGGAGAGAACGTGCAAACTCCACACAGTCAGTCGCCTGAGGCGGGAATTGAACGCGGGTCTCTGGCGCTGTGAGGCAGCAGTGCTAATCACTGTGCCACATGTGGGCGGCACAGTGCCTCACAGCGCCAGAGACCCGGGTTCAATTCCCGACTCAGGCGACTGACTGTGTGGAGTTTGCACATTCTCACCGTGTCTGCGTGGGTTTCATCTGGGTGCTCCGGTTTCCTCCCACAGTCCAAAAGATGTGCAGGTCAGGTGAATTGGCCATGCTAAATTGCCCGTAGTGTTAGGTAAGAAGGGGTATGGGTGGGTTGCGCTTCGGCGGGTCGGTGTGGACGTGTTGGGCCGAAGGGCCTGTTTCCATACTGTAGGTAATCTAATCTAATATAAAACATCTTCTCCTCTCCATGTACCTGCCCAAGTGTCTTTTCCATGTTGCAATTGTACTTGTTTTTACCATTTCCTCTGGCAGTCCATTCTGTCTATGCACCATCCTCTGTGGAAAATGTTGCTCCTCAGCTCCTCTTTAAATCCTTGCTCTCTCACCTCACGTTTATGCCTCTAGCTTTGGACTCACTTACCTTTGGCTATTCACCTTACTTAGGCCCTACATGCTTTCATAAACCTTTATATGGTCAACCCGTGGCCTCCTCTGCCCAGGAGAAATATTGACGAAAATGTTACAAATATCTCCAACTAATGCACCAATGCACTGACCAATGAAGGCAAGTGTGTCAAATGCTGCTTTCCCCACCCTGTCCACCGGTGATGCCACTTCCAAGGAACAATGTAACTGGACCCCTTAGTCTCTCTCTGTTGGACAACACTGCCCAGTGCCCTGCCATTACCTGTGTTAGTCCTCCCTGGTTTGTCATAACTAAATTCAATCCTGAATTAATCTCCATCTTTCATTCCTTGGCCCACTGGCCCAGTTGATTACCATCCCTTTCAATAACTATATTCCCTGCCCACACTTCCACTAATCTTGGTATCCACAAACATAGTAAAAGGGACTCCTATGTTTTCACTCAAATCATTTAGGTAAATGGTGCACAACAGTGTTCCCAACACCAATCCTTACAGCACACTGCTGGTCAGAGGTCTCCAGTCTGAACAACAACCCTCTCCCCCTCTGTCTCCCACTGTCACCCCATTTTGTATACAGTTGGCCACCTCTCCCTGATCCTTTGTGATCTCCCTTTACTAACCAATGGATCATGCTACACCCTGACCAAGGGTTTGCTGAAACCAGAAACAACATCTGTTGCTCTGCCTTTGTCTATCTTCTTGGTCACATCTTGAACAAACTCAAGTCAAGTTTGTGAGACATGTTTTCCCATGCACAAAGCCATGCTGACTGTCTGTAATCAGTCCTTGTCTTTCCAAATGCATGTAAGTCCTACCTCTCAGAATTACATCCAACAACTGACCCACCCTGCTGTCTGGCTCATCAGTCTGTAGTTCCCTGGCTTTCTCTTGCAGCCTTTCTTAATTCATGACACAACATTATAATCATTGTCAGAGAGTCATACCGCACTGTTTGGTTAACACTATCCTTACTTTAAAACTGATCTCGCCAACCTGCCTGTTCCTGGATCATATCCCTTCAAACCTTTCCTATTCCTGTACTAATCCTAATATATTTTAAACATTGTAATTGTCCCCATGTTTACCCCTTACTTGGGAAGTTCATTCCACACACAACCCACCCTCTGTGTAGCAATGTGCCCCTGTCTTTTATTTAAATGTCTCTCCACTTAAACTTAAAAATTAGCCCCTAGTCTTGAAACTCCCCTGTCTATGGGAAAAGATAACTCCCATTAACTCTATCTATGCCCCTCATTATTTTCTAAGCTTCTATGAGGTCATCTGTCAACATTCAGGTTTCAATGAAAAAATACCAACCCAACCAGCCTTTCTTTAGAACTGAAAACTTCCATAACCAGACCCATCTCAGTAAATCTCATCTGAACCCTCTCCAACTTAATAATATCTTTCCTATAACTGGGAGACCAGAACTGGACATTCCAGAAGAGGACTCACCAATGGCCTGTATAATCTCAATGTGATTTCCCAACTCCTATATCCAAAGGAGCAATGAAAACAAGTGTGGCAAGCACCTTTTTTTTTTAACCATGCTGTCTCTCCATGTTGCAAACTTCAAAGAATTATGTCCCTGAACCGCGACGTCCCTCTGTTCTATAACACTACGGAAGGTCCTACCATTAATTGTACAAGCCCTGCTCATGTTTGTAGTTCCAATTGCATTACCTCGCTTTTATTCAGATTGAACTCCATCTACAGTGTTTCAGCCATTCACGCATTTAATCAGGATCCCTTTGTAATCTTGGAAAACCTTCTTCACTGTCCACAAGGCTACCCTGCAGTCTGCGAGCCTATCACACAAAGCTCTCCATGGTGCAAATATCTCTGTTCGGGGCCCTACAATTTATTCACCAGCTTCCCACAATGTCCTGAGATACTTTTGATCAGGTCCTGGGAATTTATCTACCTTTGTGTTTTAAACCTTCCAGCACCTCCACTTCTATAATGTGAAATCATTTCAAGACATTGAGTCATAGAGATGTATAGCATGGAAACAGATCCTTCGGACCAACTCCTGCATGACGTATCTAGTCACATTTGCCAGAATGTTGCCAATATCCCTCCGAACCCTTCCTATTCATATACATCCACATGCCTTTTAAATGTATTTCTATCAGCCTCCACTATTTCCTCTGGCAGCTTATTCTATACACTCTGCAGGAACCAGTTGTCGATTAGGTCCCTTTGGAAAGTTCCCCTCGCACTTTAAAGCTATGCCCTGTCGGTTTGCAATCCCTCAGCCTGGGAAAAGACCTTGTCGATTCACCCTATCGATGACAATCATGATTTTAAACAACTTTATTAGGTAACTCCTCAGCCTCCCATGTTCAGTTGAAAACAGCCCCAGCCTATTCAGCTTTTCCCTGTAGCGCAAACCCTCCAATCCTGGCAACATCCTTGGTAATTTCTTCTGAACACTTCCATGTTCCACAGCATTCTTCCTATGGAATTGAGACCAGAATTGCGCACAGTATTTCAATAGTGGTCAGGCCAAACACTGTTTAGTTCCCTTAGCTCCCCAGTCTTTATCCACAGTAAGCTCCAGAGTGAAATATTAGTTTCAAATCTTGTAGTTTCACACATCGTTGGCTTTATTGATCATTAAGGATACCGGTTTTGTCCCTAGCTCTTCTTTTGCTCTTAATTCACTTGTAGAATCTCTTTGGACGCTCCTTAACTTTCTCTGCCAAAGCTATCTCATGTTCCCTTTTTGCATTCCTGATTTCCATCCTCAGTGTATTTCTACAGCCCCGATGCTCCTGAGGGGATTCACTTGAGTCAGCCAGTTATATCTGACATGAGCCCAATTTTTTCTTGACCAGAACATCGAAACTCAGCCAGTGTTTCCTAATTCTGTCAGCATTGATCTGCACACTAACAGGAACACGTTGGCGTTGAACGCTCCTTTTACCTCGTTTTTAAGATATTCCTACTTGCCAGACTTCCCATTACCTGCAAATACCCTTCCCAAATCAACTTTAACAATTCCTGTCTAATACTATCTTGCTCCATTTTATAACTTGAACTTGTGGACCAGACCTGTCCTTTTCCATCACTATTTTCACAGTAATGCAATTGTAGTGACTTTCCAAAGTGCTCCCCCACTAACACCTCAGTCCCGTTTCCGACCTTGTTTCCCAAGGAGAGGTCAGGTCTCGCCCCAGTCTCCAGTTGGGCCATTTACATAATGACTGGAAGTTTCTGGAACACACTTAACAAATTCCTTCCATCCAAATGCTTAACACAGTAGCAATCCCAGTCCAGGTTTGGAATGGTTAAAATCCCCTACCGCTACAACCCTACTATTCTAACAGATATCTTAGATCTCCTGACATATTTGCTCCTCGGTCTCCCATTGCCTATCGCTGTTGTACAATCGTAGTAAACTGATGAGCAATTTTTATTTCTCAGTTCCACTAATATTCCTTAACTGGGCGGTCCTGCATGAGCACTCCCTCTAGGTACTGCTGGGATGTTTCCCGCAATCGGTGTGGACTTGTTGGGCCGAAGGGCCTGTTTCCACACTGTAATCTAATCTAATCTAATCTAAAACCACCAGCTCTCCTCCTGTTTTGCCTCCTGTTCTATCCATCCTGTAGCATATGTCCCCTGGAACATTCAGCTGCCAGTCCTGTCCCTGTCTCTGCTGTGTTTCTGTAATACCTGTGATATCCTAGTCCCATGTTTCCATCCATGTTCTGGGTTCATCTACCTTATCTGTCCGGCCCTTTGCATTGAAATAAATGCAGTTTAATTAATCAATTTTCCCTCATTGGCTGCTGTGTTCTTGCCTGCGTTGTCTATTTATATTGCTCTCTTGAACATCTGTACCAACCTCAAACTTCTTTCTGGCCTTACGACTGTTTGGGGTCCCACACTCCTGCAGGATGAGTTCAAATCCTCTCTAGCAGCTCCGGCAACTCTTCCCACCAGGATATGTGTCCCCCTCCTGCTCCCAGTTCAGGTATCTTCCCGACCCTGTCTACCTGTGCTGACACCTTCAGACATCCAGGGACTTGACCACCAAGGTCCCTGTGTTCCTCAGTACTCCAGGAGGACCTACCATTCATGATGTATATCGTTCGTTTATGAGACTTCCCACAGTGTATTACCTCACAGTGATCATAAGTAAACTCCATCTGCCATTATTCTGCTCACTTTATCATCTGGTCGATATGAGACTGCAGCCTGAGACCATCTCCCTCACTGTGGACAACACCCTCACCTTTCATGTCATCTGCAAACCTACTAATAATTCCTTCTGCTTTCACATGCGAGATATTAATGTACATAATAACCAGCAATGGTTCCTGCACAGATCCCTGTGGTACATCCGCTGGACAAAGGCTTTCAATCATAAAAACAACCCTCCACCAATTTTGGATCCAATTTACCAACTTTCCTTGAATTCCACGGGCTCTTCACTTTTGGACGAGCCTTCCTTGTGGGATTTTGACAAAGATCTTAATGAACTCCATGTAGACCACATCATCACGGTGGCACAGTGGTTCGTACTGCTGCCTCACAGCACCAGAGACCTGGGTTCAAATCCCGCCTCAGGCGACTGACTGTGTGGAGTTTGCACATTCTCCCCGTGTCTGCGTGGGTTTCCTCTGGGTGCTCCGGTTTCCTCCCACAGTCCAAAGATGTGCTGGTCAGGTGAATTGGCCATGCTAAATTGCCTGTAGTGTTAGGTGAAGGGGTATGGGTGGGTTGCGCTTCGGCGGGTCGGTGTGGACTTGTTGGGCCGAAGGGCCTGTTTCCACACTGTAGGTAATCTAATCTAATCTAATTTGCATTTCCCTCATCAATATCAGAGGACAGTCCTCTACCAAATCCATACGGACAATCCCTAATGTATTCCTGTACTTTTGAATGTTGATTAATCGTGTCCCTCAGAATTGTTACCAATAATTTCCCTCCCCCTGCTGTCAGACTATCTGCTCTGTAATTACCTGGCCTATTCCCGCTGCTCTTGAACACACGAACCACATTAGCGATCTTCCAGTCATTCGGCACTTCACCTGTGGCCAGCAAAGTATTAAATATATCCGCCAGGGACCCAGCAATCTGCTCTCTTCCCTCCCATAACAGCCTGGAATATATTTTATTGTTACTGGGAATTTCTCCACCTTTTTGCCTGTGACTACATTTAACGCCTCCTTCTCATTGATCTTAATATGTTCCAGAACCTCACCATCCCGACTGAAATCCCTGGCTGCAATATCTTTCTCCTCTGTGAATACAGATGGGAAGTATTCATTGAAGACCTCACCCACTTCCTCTGGCTCCATGCACTGATTGTCCCATTGGTTTCTAACAGGCCCCACTGCTTAGTTGGGGATCCTCTTACTCTAACTGTACTTATTAAATATCTTGTAACTTATCCTTAACATTATCTGCTAAGGATATATTGTGACCATTGTTTGCCCGTTCATGTTTAAGGAAGGACACCCCACCGCTTTCCTTCTAATGCCTTTGTTACCCGTTATTGTTAGCGTCGTCCATTTTACCTGAGTATCCACAAGTTTGTGAACCATTGAATATTTATGTACCACCTTATGTACACCCTGTAACCATATCACCCTGATCTCTAAATCTCTTTCATGTGTCACAAATCCAGCGACCTTATTGAAGAGACTTTGTCGATGCGGAAAAAGAAATTCTGTACTCTTTCCCCCAATTTCCTATCACAAACCAATTCGCTAATGTACAGTTTTAATTAAACCTTATCCAATCCTGTTCCTTTCTGCTTGTCTTCAGCCACATCCCCATGCTGTTCCAATGCATCACCTTTTCTATTTGGATTTGGAAAACACTATGCTGTGGCTATGTCATGCAGACCTCGTGAGGGTGGGCAGATGTCCTTCTCGAAAGGGCAAGTGTTTGGGTTTTTTGTACATCAACAATGGTTTAATACGTATTTATGGAATGTTAATTATAATATTTGAATTTATTGATTTCAAATTCCACCATTTCAGACGGTGGGATTCAAACCTGTCTCCCCTGAACATTAGCTGAGATTTTGGATACATTCTCTAGCAATAATACCACGAGGTCATCCCTTCACCTGCTCACACGTTGCTCATCCCTGACCACTGATACCAGTGCATCATGAAGCTAAACCTATTCTTCTGACACAATTGTTTGATCTGACACCTCTTGCACTCTGGTGATATCACTCAGACTCTCTCGATGTGGTATCCCTCACTGTGTGGATCTAATTGCTGCCTCTGTCAGTGCCTCTCACTCTTGCAGCTACTCCAGATCATGAGCTTACAGAATTCTCCACTCCAGAGAGACGCAACAGCACAGGCCAGGGGTAGAGGCTGGGATTTTCCAGATCTCTGTGGGACTCAGTGCCATTCTACATGTGTAACCTTCACTACATCTGTGTAATTTTCCATTCTGTGTATTCGTCTGTCTCCTGTAGGTACTCAGGAGGGTCCCGACTCAGTAGACTTCCCAGCTGCTGGGTGTATCGTCCATCACCACATTGAAGATGGTTGGTCAGCCAGAGAGACAAAAGACAGGGAGATCTGGAGCCTTCAATTAATCCTGTAGTGAGGTAAGATCACTCATAATGCACAGAGCAGAGAGCAATGAGAGGGATCCAAACATCAGCAAACAGGACATGACATAGGTCCAGTGCTGGAGGGGGAGCAGAGTACGGACACACTTCTGGCTCAATCACCATGTCTGCTTTAACTTACGTTGTACTGAGACAGCATAGAAATTTCACAGTTATCAATCCAGGCCTGTGCTGTCTTAGTGAGGATCAGTACAACAGAGGGGAAAGCAGGCCTCCCACGAGAGGGTGGGAATGCTGCATGGGATCTTTCTGTTCTGTGTTCTCTCTCCAACACTATAGCTATTGTATGTCTCGTGGATCAGTGTCTTCAATAATTTTTAACTCCTATAACAGTTCCTATCTCTGTAAGCTGCTTCTTTCCATATCGGCACTCCGCATATTTGAAACATACCGCATTCCAGACTACCATCACTATCGCTATAGCTTGCTTCAGTGTCTACAATATGCCTTACCTCAGTATTCTCCTCCTCTTTAACTGGGTACAGGGTCATGCAGTATGAAAACAGAACCTTCAGTCCAACTCATCAATGCTGACCATTTTTCCAAAACTGAACAAGTCGCATTTGCCTGCTTTTGGCCCATATCCCTTCAAACCTTCTCCTCTCCATATACCTGGCTAAATTTCTTTTCCAAGTTGTAATTGCTCTTATTTCTCCCATGTGCCCCTGGCAGTTCGTTCCGTTTATGCAACATCCTCTGCGGATGTTGCTCCTCAACTCCGTCTTAAAATCTTTGCTCTCTCACCTCCCGTTTATACCCTCTAGTTTTGGACTCAGTTACCATTGCCTATTCACCATTCTTACTCCCCGCATGGCATGATTTTTTAAACCTTTACAAGGTCACCACATATAAGCCTCCTCTGTCCAAGAGAAATATTGAAGATGATGTTACAAATATCTCCAACTCATGTATCAAAGTGTTGGCCAATGACGGCAAGTGTGCCAATGCTGCTTTCCCCACCCTGTCCACCTGTGATGCCACTTCCAAAGAACAACGTAACTGCACCCCTTGGTCTGTCTCTGTTCAACAACATTGCCCAGGGCTCTACCATTAACTATGTTAGTCCTCCCTGGTTTGTCTTAACAAGATCCAACGCCTGATTTTAAACTCGATCTTTCATTCCTTGTTAGTCCAAAACTCAATACCTGAATTAAAATCCGTCTTTCATGCTTGGTCCACTGGCCTAGTTGGTGGAGATCCCCTTTGATAACCGTATTCACGGCCCACTACACCATTAATTTGATCATCCACAAAATTACTAACAGTGACTCCTATATTCTCCCGCAAATCGTTCATGTAGATGATGTACATCCGTGGACCAAAGGCCGATCCTGACAGCACACTGCTGATCACAGGCTTCCAGTCTGAACAACAACCCTCTCCCACCACCCTCTGTATCCTGCTATCAAGCCTAATTTTGTATCCAGTTGGTGAGCTCTCCCTGATCCCATGTGATCTAACCTTCTGAACCAGTTTATCATGCTAAACCCTGTCAAAGGCCCTGCTGACGTTGGTGTAGACAATGTATGGTCACCACTTCAACAAAAGCAATCAAGTTAGTGAGACTTGACTTTGTACGCAAAAAGCCCTGCTGACTATCTTTCATCAATCCTTGCCTTTATAAATGAATGTAACTCCTGTCTGGCAGAATCACTTTCACAACTAACCCACCACTGACATTGGGCTAATTGGTTTTCAGAACCCTGGCATTCCATTGCAGCCTTTCTGAAACAAAGGATCAAAACCATATTGTTGTCAGAGCTGTACAGCATGGAAACTGACCCTTCAGTTGATACCAACCATAATCTCAAACTAAACTCATCTCAGCTGCCTGTTGCTGGCCTATATCCCTCCAAACGTTTTCCTATCCATGTACTGAACTAAATGTCTTTTAAACGTTGTGATTGTACCGACATCTACCTCAGGAAGTTCATTCCATACCCAAAGCACCCTATGTAACAATTTCCCCTTATATCTTTTTTTTAACATCTCTCTCTTCTAACATTAAAAATGTGGCCCCTCCACTTGAGACTCCCTCATCCTAAGGAAAAGGCAACTACCATTAACTCTATCTATATCCCAACTTTTTTTCTTAAACTTCTATAAGGTCACCTCTCAACCTCCCGGCTCACTGGAAAAAAAACTCTGCGTATCCAGCCATTTTTCAGAACTCAAGCATTTCATACCCAGCATGGTCTTGGTAAGTCTCTTCTGAACACCCTTCAGATTAATAATATCCTCCCTATAACTGGGTGACCAGAACTGGACAGAGTATTGCAGAAGAGTCCTCACCAATGTCTGTACAATATCATAATCGCGTCCCAAATCCTACACTCAATGGACTGAGCAATAGTCAGGCATGCCAAACACTGTCTTATCCATCCTGTGAGGCAAACTGAACCCGGAGGTCCCTCTGCACTAAAACACTAACCGAGGCCCGAACATTAATTGTATAAGCTCTACCCATGTTTGTATTACCAAATGCATTACCTCGCATTTATTCAGATTGAATTCCATCGACAGTTTTTCAGCCCATTCACCCATTTCATCAAGGTCCCTTTTTTAACATTAGAAAACCTCCTTCACTCCCCACTATGCCATCCTCCAGCCTTCCAGCCGATCACATATGGCTGTCAATGGTACAAATACCCTTGCTAGTAGCTCATCAACTTCTCCCTAGCATCCCACAATGTGCTGTGATACACTAAATCAGGTCCTGGGGATTTCCATACTTTTGTGCTTTAAAACCTCCAGCACCACCTCTTCTTTAACATGCACTCTTTTCAAGTCATAGAGATGTACAGCATGGAAACAGACCCTTCGGTCCAACTCACCCATGCTGATTAAAATATGTAAATAAATTCATCACATTTACCAGCATTTGGCCCATGTACCGCTAAACTCTGACTATCCGTATATCCATCTAGACCCCTTTCAAATGTTGTAATTGTATCAGTCTCCATTACATTCTCTCTCGGCGTATTCCATACACACATCACCATGTGCGTGAAAAAGCTGTCCCTTCAGTCCCTTTTTAAAACTTTGCCCTCTAACCTTAAACCTATGTCCTCTAGTTTTGGGCTCCCCAACTCCTGGGAAAAGACCTTGAATGTTTACCCAATCCAAGCCCCTCATGTTTAAATAAACGTCTGTAAGGTCACCCCTCAGTCTCCGAAGTTCCAGGGAAAATAGCCCCAGCTTATTCAGCAACAACCCTGGCAAAATCTTGAAAATCTTTTCTGATCCCTTTCAAGTTTCACAACATCCTTCCTATAGCAGGGAGGTTGGAATCGCAGCGTACTTCAATTGTGATTTAACGTATTACTCTTGTTCCCTGAGTTCCCCAGTCTTTGTCCACAGTAAGTTCTGGAGGGAAAAACTTGTTTAGGGTCTTAGCCATACATGCTAATGAAAGCCAACACACCATACGCATTCTAAACACCCTCTCAACTTGGGTGGTAACTTCAGGGATACAGGATCCCTCTGTTCGTGTAATCTGTTAAGAATCCTGCCTTTAACCATGTACAGTTTTTCTACAGAATCCTCCAATCTGAAACCATCCCTATCTTTGTAACTTCCGACAGTCCCTACAACACTCATAAACTGTGAAACCTTCTCAAGTCCTTATATTCCTAATGCCTGCAAAATCCTCCAGTCCCGATATCCCTCCTTCACTCTGTAAATGCCACCAGCCTCCAGTGCCTTTCTGGGGAACATTGCAGAGGAGGGAAGAGTTGTAGAGTCCGGGCCTTGTTACGGAGGTAGGATGGGCTGTAGAACCTGGAGCATGGTACTATTGTAGGAAGGGACGTGGATCCTGCAGGAGGTTAGAGGGAGCGGGACTCAAAGAGCCTGCAGGATGGGACCAAGAATGGATTGTGGAGCCTGAAGGATGTTCCGATTTGAACCACAGATCATCTTTGATTAGACCATTCAGCCGATCTTAGAGTCAAAGAGATGTACAGCATAGAAACAGACCCTTCTGTCCAACCTGTCCATGCCGACCAGATATCCCAACCCAATCTAGTACCACCTACCAGCATCTGGCCCATATTCTTGCAAACCCTTCCTATTCATATAACCATCCGGATATCTTTGTATCAGCCTCCACCATTTCCTCTGGCAACTCATTCCATACACGTACCACCCTCTTGGTGATACAAATTGCCCCTTAAGTCTCTTTTATACCTCTCTACTCTAACCATAAACCTGTGTCCTCCAGTTCTGGACTCCCATTCCCGAGGGTGAACACTTTGTCTCTTTAGCCTCTTCATGCCACTCATGACTTTATAAAGCCCTATAAGATCATCCCTGAGCCTTCGATGCTCCAGTGAAAACAGCCACAGCCTATTAAGCCTCTCTCTCTATAGCTCAACCCCTCCAATCCTGGCAACATCCTTGTAAATCTTTTCTGAACCCTTTCAAGTTTCACAACATCCTTCTGAGAGGAAGGTGACCAGAATTGCACACAGTATTCCACAAGTGACCTAACTAATGTCCTGGACAGCCATAACATGACCTCCCAACTCCTGTACTCAATACTCTGACTAATAAAAGAAAGCATACCAAATGCCTTCTTCACTATCCTACCTATCTGCAACTCTGCTTTCAAGAGCTATGAACCTGCACTCCAATATCTCTATGTTCAGCAACACTCCGTCAAACCTTACCACTAAGTGTATAAGTACAGCAAAGATTTGCTTTCGCAAAATGCAGCACCTCACATATATCTGAATTAATCTCAATCTGCCACTTCTCAGCCCATTGGTCCATCTGAACAAGATACTATTGTAATCAGAAGTAACCTCTTTTGCTGATCACTACATCTCCAATTTTGTTGTTATCTGCAAGCATACTAACTATACCTCTTATGCTCCCATCCAAATCATTTATGTAAACCATGCAAAATATTGGAACCAGCACCGATCCTTATAGCACTCCACTGGTCATAGGCCTCCAGTTTGAAAACCAATGCGCCACTACCACTCTTTGTCTTCTACCTTTGAGCCAGTTCTGTACCAATTGGCTAGTTCTCCTTGTATTCTGTGAGATCTAACCTTGCTAACCAGTTTCCAATGGGGAACCTTGTTGAACGCCTTACTGAAGTCCATATGGATCACATCCACCACTGTGCCCTCATCAATCTTCTTCGTTATTTCTTCACAAATCTCAATCAAGTTTGTGAGACATGATTTCCCACTCCAAAGCAATGTTGACTATCCCTAATCTGTCCTTGCCTTTCCAAATACATGTACATCCTGTTCCTCACGATTCCCTCCAACAACGTGCCCACCGATGTCAGGCTCACTAGTCTATAGTTCCATGGCTTTTCCTTACTGCCTTCCTTAAATAGTAGCAACACGATAGCCAACCTCCAGTCTTCTGGCTCTGATGTCCTGTTTCTAGAGATCTCTACCCAAATGGTGAGCAAAGCTTCAGGTTCCCAAGCTGGGAGATGTGAATTCAGGTGTGAATCTATTTGCCCGTTCTGTCTGTGTGCCTGACACTGACCTGGTGCTGCTGTGGTAGAAAGCACTCTCCGTGCATCTGGTAACCTCCAGATCTACAGGACTGACCAGAGCTCACCTCATCAGAACCTTCATTTGAAACGTTCTTTATTTTAATATTTTTAACTGGCAGTTTTGTGAGATGCAGGAATTGAGGAGTTGTCATTTTTAAAAGAATGAAACTTTTGTCATTGACCCTGACCCATGTAATGGGGATTCGAGGATTCTGATGTTCTCTGCAGACTGTCACTCAGAGGGTTGTTTCACCAGGGAATCTGAGTACAGATGGTCTTTGCCTGGTAGAGCGTGAATTTACCAGTTTATGTCGGCTAGGACACAATTTATCTGGAGAAAGTATAACTGTGTAAATACTTCACTGACTGGTTCAAGGGTGAGTGCACTGGGCCCTGAGCAACAGGAACTGGGAAACCTCATGCTGATTGTATATGGCAAAAGTGAGAATTGCAGATGTTAGTGATCAGAGTCTCGATTCGAGTGGTGGTGGAAACGCACAGCAGGTCTGGCAATATCCGAGGAAAGGGACAATCGACGTTTGTCGATGTCGATGTTCCCGCTCCTCGGATGCTGCTTGACCTGCTGTGCTTTTCCAGCACCACTCTAATCTAGACTCTGTTTATATATGGGGCTGGCCACCAGACTGGGTGAGAGCAGCTCCCTCAGTAAATGACCGGTATGGAGCTTGGGTTCCTCCTGCTGTCTTTGACCTTGTGCCATATCGTTATCTCCCTCTCATGAGTGAGCGTGTCATGTTCTCTAGTCCTGATAGTGTCCACTCCCTGGAAACCCTTCCAGCTGTTGAACATCTCTCTTCTCTCTCACTCCCTCCAGCCCTTCCAACCTGGCCTTGGTCTCGTATCTCCTGCAATTCTAAATGACCAATGTTATCGCATTGCATTCCTTTGAGCTGTGTGGGAACACACCTTATGTAGTTTTGGGCCATTGGAAGAAAAAGATAACTCCCCTTCTCCACTTTTGTCAAACAGAGTCTGCTTTTTTGTCTCTCTCCCATAAGTGGAAGGAACCATCTTTTCAGCATCCACCCTGTTCAATCCCCTGAAGATCTGTACATTTTAATGAGGACAACTGTCCTCCTGATGACCGTCAGTGGCACCGCACCGAAGTGACATTTATCTTCCTTGATTTTCTGCAACTGTTTCCTTTTGCTCGACCCCTCATTCTGAAACCTCCCCAAGTCTGGACAGTGCTTCAAACCACTCATTACTGAGAATGCTCCAACCTCCCTACCTCTGTAAACTCCTCACAATCATACAATCCTCCTTCTCATGTGAACCCCTCCAGCTTCTCCAGTCGTTCTAAATTATTGCATCTCCTACAGCCCTCACCATCTCTGTATGCTCCAGTCACTACATTTCTCCATGCATGTGTAAACCCCTCCAGCCCCTTCAGATCTGCCTATCTCTCCAAGATTCTGCAGTTCCACAAAACATCCCTCTAGGTGGAACTTCCACCAGCGACCACGAACCTCCAGAGCTCTGTGATCCCCTGCGGTTCTCTCTACTTCTGTTCCCACCTTCAGTCCCGACAACCCTACATCCATATACAACATCATCAAGTCCCTACAATCCTCCCAAACTGTGTAACCCCCAAAAGACCTTAAAATTCTATCTCGATCACTGACTGCCTGCAGTGATGTGAAACTTCTGCAATTAGAGTCAGAGAATCACAGAGATGTACAGCATGGAAACAGAACGTTTGGCCCAACTTGTCCATTCCAATCCAGTCGCACCAACCAGAACCTGGCCCATCTCCCTTTTAAACCCTTCCTATTCATGTACCCATTCAGATGCCTTTCAACTGTTGCAATTGTACCAGCCTCCTCCACTTCCTCTGGCAGCTCATTCCAAACGCGTACCACCTTCTGTGTGAAATATTTGTCCTTTAGCTCTCTTTTATATATGTCCCCTCTCACCCTAACCTATGCCCCATTTTTTTGGACTCACTGACCCCAGGGAAAAGACTTTGTCTATTTATCCTATCCATGCCCCTCATAATTTTGTAAACCTCTATAAGGTCTCCCCTCAGCCTCTGACGCTCCAGGGAAGACAGCCCCAGCCTGTACAGCCTCTCCTTAGCGCTCCAATCCTCCAACCTTGGCAACATCCTTGTAGATCATTTCTGAACCCTTTCCATTTCACGACATTCTTCCGATTGCACACGGCATTCCAAAAGTGGCCTAACCATGTCCTGTACAGCCGCAACATGACCTCCCAATTCTTGTACTCAATACTCTGACCAATAAAGGAATGCATACCAAGTGCCTTCTTTGCTATCCTATCGACCTGTGACTCTACTTTCAAGGACCTCTCTACTTCATTTGAAAAATTGGATAGACAGATGGTGTGGCCTGAGGTTTTGTGGGTAAAGCTAGTTCAGTCTAAGCTGTTAGGCAGAGCCAGTGAGGTATTTGCAGCGCTGTCTCATGAGTGGTAAAGAGATTATGCACATGTCAAACAGACTATTTTAAGTGCATAGGGAATAGTACCAGAAGCGTAGCGACAGCGGTTCAGAATCATAAAGACAGAACCAGGACAGACTTATATGAGTTCTATAGAATTAAATATAGTAATCCTTCTGCAACATGTCCAGTCTCCATGCATCTCTCTGTCATGGTGAGCTGCTCCAATCCCCATAACCTTTCCTGCCTGTGCACACCATCAAGTTGATACAACCCTTCTGATTTCTGTCGTGTCCTGCAGACCCGTTTTTGTGAATTCTACTGACCACTAATACACTCCCTATTTGTGTAAATGCGTCCAGCCACTACAATTCCCTGTACTGTGCAGCCCTCACTAGACCTGAAAGCCATCGCTATCTGTGAAAGCTCCTTCAGGTCTATATCCACCACCGTGCTGAAACCCGCTCTCAGCATTGCAACCCCCATTATTTCCTAACGTTGTTGAGTCTCTAAAACCATCCCTATCCGTTTAATCTACTCCACTGCACACTACACTCATAGTCTGTGTAATCTCTTCTATTTCTTCAGTTCCTATATACCTATGTATTAGTGTGACTGCTTTGTGACCATTGTATCCTTGTTTATATCTGCAAAAGGCTCTGCTCACTGTAGCATATCCTATGCTCACACGTGAATCTGGTCTCTCTCAAGCCTCTCTATGACTCTCTCCTCTAGTCTCTACAAGTTTCCCTATCCCTGTTGTATCTTGCAGCATGCATACCACTCACTCTCTCTGACATACCTTCCAGTGCATAAAATCATCTCTCCTTCTAACTTTATCCAGTCTACAACTTCCTCCCTATCCGTGCAACATTCTCCAGTCTATATCACTTCCATGTGCTTGCAACATTCTCCAGTCCATACCATCCTCCCTTTCCCTGTAATATTCTCCAGTCCATACCACCCTCCCTATCACTGTGATATTCTCATGTAACGATCCACAGCCCTACATACATCTCTTTCTCTAAGTCTATTCAAAGACGCTTTATCTCTCTAACTTCCTCCAAACAATAAAATATTTTCTCCTGCGAACATTCTGTAGCAAATGTAACTATGTTTAACCCTGCAACATTGTTGCGCCCCCAAACATCTCTCCCACCCTGTGACCTCTACCCATCCCTCAAAGGCCGTCTCTCGTTGACACGCGCCATGCATTTGCAACAAGGCAGATGGAATGACAGCATTAACTGAAGAGAACAGATATGATCGAACTGTTATTGTGGAGGTGTGGCTGCAGAATGATCATGACAGCAATGTGATTATTGAGGGATTGTAGGGATTTAGGCAGGATCAGCAAACAACCGAACAAGGTCCCGTTTTGTTGTGAAGAAAGGATGCAGTCAGTGCATTAGTGAGACAGCCAATTTAATCTGGGAATCAAAATATAGAGTCATTTTGTATGGACAGCTTCCAAATAGCAAGGGATATCTGGAAGATCAAATCACAATCCATGCTCGTTGTTAAGTTGGATACAATTTTTTTTTGGTGATAGAAGACAGAGGCATGTGGAATGGTGAATTTCTGATTGTACGTCTGTGGCCAATGTTGTTTCACAAGGATCAGTGCTGTGATGTCTTTGTGTAATTTATATCTGTGATTCAGATGAAAAGGTCAGCAGTTTGCTTAGTATTTTGCAGACGACATTTGGAAAGGCATGTCATGATTCGGGATCGTTAGGGGAATTGTGGATAGTTAGGAAGAGCGTTAAATGTTGCAGCATTATGTAGATCAGCGGGAACGCTGTGCAGAGAAATCGCAAATCGAATTTCATCGGGACAAGTGTGAAGTGACGCATTTATGAAGTCAAATGGAAGAGAGATGTGCACTGATTGACTAATTGGAAACATTGATAAACAGATGACCTTGGATGCAAATCTGTAGCTCCCTAAAAATAACAACACAGTAGGATGTGGTGGTAAAGCAGGAGTATGGTATGCTTACTTTCATTGGTCACAGTATTGAGTACAGACGTTTGCCTGTACTCAATGAAACTTCATTCGGCCATGTTCGGAACATTGCGTGTCGTTCTCATCGCCACACTAGAGGAAGGATGTGGAGGCTTTGGGGAGGTTGCAACAGAGGATTGGCAGAATGTTGCCTAGACGAGAATGTGTTTACTGTAAGGAGGTTGGACGCAGTTGGATTGTTTTGCGAAAATATCAGAGACTGAGGGGTGACCGGGTACAGGTATATTCCATTAGGAGAGGCATGAATAGTGTGGATAATTGAAATATATTTTCCAATGTAGAAATATCAAATACTAGGGTGCCTCGGTGTAAGGTGAGAGTGGGAAGTTGTAAGTGAGATGAATGAGGCCAATTTTTTTTACCGGGAGGGTGGAAGCTACTCAGGAGGTGGGAGAGGTGGCAATGAGAGCAAAGTTTTGAAGTGGCATTTAGACAGACACATGAATAGGCAGAGAATAGAGGGATATAAACCATGTGTAGGCACATGGGATGAGTTTAGAATAACATCATGGTCAGCACAGCCATGGTGGGCCGAAGGGCCTATTACTCTGCTGTACTGATCTATTTTCTAACTTCACGGCATCTAACCTGTCAAAGCCCCTCAGACTCCTGGAAGTTTCATTCATTTTCTCTCCCATCTTTCCAAACCCCATTAGGTTCAAGGTCAATCTACTCCACTTCTTCTCATTGGAAAATCCGGTCATCTCCAGGATCAGCCGAATGAACCTTCCCTGGGCTGCCTCCAACACAAGAATATCTTGCCTTAGGACTCTCATACTGTTCATTATAATCCTGGTGTGGTCTGACTTGCACCTTGCATCGTTTTAGCAAGACCTCCTTAATTTTAGACTGCCTTCCCCTGTAATAAATGCCAGCATTTGATCTGCTTTCTCTGTTACCTGCTGACCCTGTAAACTACCTTTTTCAGAATGATCCACAAGGATTCCAAAAACCCTTTGTGCAGTCAGTCTGAAACCAAATAGTGTTAACCTGACGACAATAAGTCGGGATTGTGCTGGACAAAAAATGATAACTGGACGCTTAGAAACAATGGGAGACGCATGATTTTATGAAAGGGGAATCTTTTAAAATTTGTTGCATTCTATATTTTGGTGTGACCATAAATGGCAGAATAGTTAAGGCTAGGGGAGACTAGTAGCGCGAGGGAGATATTTGAAATTTCAGAAGCATTTTGACAAGTTTCAACAAGGGCTAAGAATTAGTGAGAGAGAGAATAGGGCTCCTGAAAGGTCAATGAGGCTATCCATGTGGAATCCCTGTTGATGGGTGAGATACTGAACATGTATTTTGCGTTAGGATTTACTTTGGAGAAAGAGATGGAAGCTCGGTATCTTGAGAAAATACATAGTGATGTCTTGAACAGAGTTCACATTGGACAACAGGAGGTGCTGGATGTCTAAACATGCAAAACGTTAGATAAAACCTTGGGACATGATCAGATGTATCCCAGTACCTAGTGAGAAGCTAGCGAGGAAACAACCGGGTCCCTCGCAGAGATGTTTGTGTCATTGACAGCCACTACAGACCAATGAGACTGATGGTAGAGGTGGGTAAGTTGTTGGAGGTGATTCTGAGAGAAAGGATCATCATGCATTTGGAAAAGCAAAGACAGACTAACGATCATCAGCATGGCTTTGTGTATGGGAAATCGTGCCTCAAACCTGAGTGTAGAGGTAGACAATTGACAGATCAAAGCAGACCAATACATGATGTCCACATTAACTTTAGCAAGGCCTTTGGCAAGGGTCTGCATGGCAGACTGGTTAATAAGTTTAGATCACACACAACTAGGGAGCACTCACCCACTGGATACAAAATTGGATTGACGGTAGGAAGCAGAGCACGTTCATAGAGGGTTGCTGTTCAAACTGCAGGCCTGTGACCAACGGTCTGCCATGGGGTTCGGTGCTGGGTCACTGTTGTGCATCATTTATATAAACAGTTTGGATGAAAATACAGGAGTCATGGTTAGCAAATGTGTGAGTGACACTGAAATTAGTAGTAATGTGGACAGTGAAGAGAGTTATCCAAGAGTACAATGGGATCAACGGTACTGCTGGGTCAGTGAGGTTCGGAATAGCAGGTGGAGAAATGCACAGTGTTGCATTCTGGTAAAGCAGACCAGGGCTGGACTTGTACAGTTAATGCAAGGACCCTGGGTAGTGTTGTCAATCAGTGACCCAGGGATGCAGGTATACAGTTCTTTGAAAGTAGCGTCACAGGTAGACAGGCTGATGAAGCAGCCATTTGGGATAGTTAGCTTCATTGGTCACAGCATTGAGAGTAGGAGTTGGGATGTCAGATTGTATCTGTACCAGACATTCATGAGGTCACCATATAAGCATTGTTGATTATCTGGAAAAACTCACCTTGTTCACATATGTCCTTTAGGAAAGGGCATCTGAAATTCTTACCTGGTCTTGCCTACATGTGACTCCAGACCCACAGTAATATGGCTGACTCTGAGTTGCCTCTGGGCAATTAGCAGGAGGGCAATGTATGCTGGTCCAACCGGTGACATCCTCAGGCCATGAAAGAATCAATGAAAAATACGTATGTCAATCCCTACCTCTGCAAACAGCTCTAGTTGCAGAAATTCTGGCTTTGCAACATTGTTCAGGCCTTTGCCCCTTCTGTAACACTCTCACCACCTCCAGCATCTTCAATTCTCCCTGTTCCTATCTTCTGATTAAACGCTGGCAACGTTTCCTCTTCCTACTGCACTCCTCCTGCTAGGGGACTCCCTGGCGATCTCTTTCACAAATGCGTCCACATTTCTAAACTTTGTCTTCTTCAGAATTGATAGTTTTTTTCATCTCTTAATCAAATCTGGTAACTCCTGGGAATTTCTGGGTCAAGACCGTCCGAAGTGGGGACGGTGTCGAGTACCTCGAGACTTGCTGTTGGGAAAAAGGGGAATCCAGGAGAAAACAGCGCAAGGAATGTGCTGTACAACAATGCCCCACCCACCCTCTTCCCATGGCAACCTGTTACCCCAAGTGAAACAGAATCTATGGAAGGCCACATCGGACTGTACAGCCACCTACAGGCTCCCTCTGAGAGTGGGAGAGAGTCAGCCTCATCTGTGACCCAACACCAATGAGATGAAGAGATAGGAAGGCTGAATTCCCTCTCAATTATCCCAGTGCCTTAGTTACAAATCCCAATAACTCCCTGTTCATGCAGTGTCTAATAATGTAATACTGTAAAGGGGCTCTAACACTGTCCTTCCACTTTTATGTTCTGACCCTTATTACCCAGAATTTGGTATCCTATTGCTTGATAATCAGGCCACATATTTTGCTGGTAATCCCATTGTAATATCTAACTGTGGGAGCTCCCCATCCTGCTTCCCATTCTGTCTGGCTTTCCACAATGTTGTCTGATCTTGAATATTAATGACTCACCTTTTTTGTTCACTCTGTGAAAATGTCACCCTGATTGTGACTAGACAGAAATCACAGTCACAAGTGCATGTAACTTATTGCACATACTTCATGCATTCAAATTAAGAAACAGCAATTTACTTTTTTTTAATCACAATTTCTGTCACAAACCTATTTGCTGATGTACAATTTCAGGTAAACGCAGTCCCTTCCTGTTTCTTTCTGTTTGTCTTTAGCCACATCGCATGGTGTTCCAATATTTCAACCTTTCTCTTTGGAGTTGGGAAATTCCTTTAACCAAAGGCGTGTCCCTCCTCATCTGTGTCAGTTTAAAGGATTCTGCATAAGCCTGGTCATATGATTGACAAGGACATTGGCCCTAACACAGTACCAGTGGAACCCATCCCAATATTGGCTGACTCCTCCTTGAGTACTGGTAGCAGTTCCCACTGCATCAGAACCATGTCTTCTGACACCATTATGTAATCCTGACAACTTCCTATACTCTGGTGACATCACTCAGTCTCTCTCCATGTGGTACCCCTCACTATGTGGGTCTATTTGCTGCCTTTGTTAGTGATTCTCCCTGTTGCAACTCGTCTGAGATCCTGAGTCAACAGAATTCTCCACTCCAGAGAGATGCCGCAGCACAGGCCAGGGATGGAGACTGGGATTTTCGTGATCTCTGGTGGACTCTGTGCCACTCTGCACAAGTTATCCTCACTGCATCAGTCAAATTTTCCATTATGTCTATTTGTCGGCCTCATGCAGGTAATCAGGATATTCCTAATTCCTGTCTCATCCATCACCTCATTGAAGACGCTTGGTCAGCCAGAGAGAGATGGAGAGGGAGACCTGGAGCTTTCAGTAAATCCTACAGCCAGTAAGACCATTCGCAGTAAACAGCACAGGGAGGAGTTAGTGACCTTTTGTATTCAGACCCAGAAGACAGGACACACATACAGAACTAGGCAAGAAACAGCATCATTCCAAGCTTCATTCCCATCACCTTATGAGGCTCCTGCTCTCACCTCTGCTGCATTGGTCGACCCTGAGACAGCACAGGGGATCGCAGGCATCAATCTTGACCCATGCTGTATTAGTTCTCTCTGTAATATCCTCGAGTACCGATAATCATTCCTCTGTTTGGAATCTCCTCTAGTCCACACCATTCTCTCTGTTACTGTCAGGTTCTCTAACCCCTAACGCCCAAATCCCTAACCTTCTCCAGTAGATACTAATTTCCTTCATCCCTGCAAACCCCAATAGTCCTGTCTATCCCTGTAAGCTCTTCCTACCAATACCACCCTCCATGTCTTTAACCTTTCCATCGATCCCTACCTAGGTAATCTTCTCCAGCTCCTACAACCCTTCCTTAGCGTGAAAGATTTGTAATCTCCTTACCTTTCTCCAATTCTTCGAACTGACTAATTGACTAATTAATTGACTAATTGGAAACATTGATAAATAGATAACCTTGGATGCAAATCCGTAGCTCCTTGAAAATAACAACACTGCAGGATGTGGTGGTAAAGGAGGAGTATGTGATATTCTCCAGATCCCACAACTGTTGTTAAATGTACCACATCCTGGAATCATGCGAATGTTTCTACATTGCGCACAGTATTGAGTACAGATGTTTGCATGTGATGTTGTGACTGAATGAAAATTCATTCGGCCATGTTTGGAAGGTTGCGTGTCGTTCTCATTGCCACACTATAGGAAGGATGTGGAGGCTTTGGGGAGGTTGCAACAAATGGTTGGCAGAATGTTGCCTGGACGAGAATGTGTTTACTTGTAAGGAGGTGGGACGCAGTTGGATTGTTTTGCGAGAGTATCGGAGACTGAGGGATGACCGGGTACAGGTATATAGCATTAGGAGGTGTGAATAGTGTGGACAGTTGGAATCCTTCTTCCAATGCAGAAATATCAAATACTAGTGCGCCTCGGTTTAAAGTGAGAGTGAGAAGTTTTAAGTGAGATGAATGAGGCCAGTTTTCTTTACTGAGAGGGTGGAAGCTGCTCAGGAGGTGGGAGAGGTGGCAATGAGAGCAAAGTTTTGAAGTGGCATTTAGACAGAAACATGAACAGGCAGAGAATAGAGGGATATCGCCCATGTGCCTTTGCCCCTTCTGTAACACTCTCACCACCTCCAGCACCTTCAATTCTCCCTGTTCCAGCCATCTCCAGTATCAGCTGAGTGAACCTTCCCTGGCCTGCCTCCAATGCAAGAATGTCTTTCCTTAGGGCACGCATACTATTCATTATAATCCTAGATGTGGTCTGATTTGTACCTTGCATCGTTTTAGCAAGACCTCCCTATGTTTAGACTGCATTCCCTTTGTAATAAATGGCAGCATTTGATTTGCCTTCTCGATTACCTGCTGATCCTGTAAGCTCCCTTTTACAGATTGATCCACAAGGATTCCCAAAACCCTTTGTGCAGTCAGTCTAAAACATAGAACATGGAACATAGAACATCGAACAATACAGCACAGAACAGGCCCTTCGGCCCACGATGTTGTGCCGAACTTCTAACCTAGATTAAGTACCCATCCATGTACCTATCCAAATGCCGCTTAAAGGTCGCCAATGATTCTGACTCTACCAATCCCACGCGCATTCCATGCCCCCACCAATCTCTGGGTAAAGAACCCACCCCTGACATCTCCCCTATACCTTCCACCCTTCACCTTAACGGTCTTAGCCTGACAGTAAGTTGGGAACGTGCTGGAATGTGTTACAAAGGATATGAGAATAAATGATAACTGGACACTTAGAAACAATGGGAGACGCATGATTTTTATAAAAAGGGAATATTTTTGAATTTGTTGCATTCTATATTTTGGTGTGACCATAGATGGCAGAATAGTTAAGCCTAGGGGAGACTAGTAGCGGTCGAGGGATTTCAGAAGCATTTTGACAAGATTCAACAAGGGCTAAAAATTAACTCGGGACAGAGTAGGGCCCCTGAAAGATCAATGAGGCTGTCTGTGTGGAATCACTGCTGATGGGTATGATACTGAACAAATATTTTGCGTTTGTATTTACTTTGGAAAAGACATGGAAGATCGGGACCTTGGGAATATACATAGTAATGTCTTGAACAGAGTTTACATTGGAGAACAGGAGGTGCTGGATGGCTTAAAATGCAAAAAACGTCAGTTAAAACCTCGGGGCATGATCAGATGTATCCCTGTGCCTCGTGAGAAGCTAGCGAGAAAACTACCGGGTCCCTCGCAGAGATGTTTGTGTCATCGACAGCCACTACAGACCAGTGAGACTGATGGTAGAGGTGGGTAAGTTGTTGGAGGTGATTCTGAGAGAAAGGATCATCATGCATTTGGAAATGCAAGGACAGACTAACGATAGTCAGCATGGCTTTGTGTATGGGAAATCATGCCTCAAACCTGAGTGTAGAGGGAGACAAGTGACAGATCAAAGCAGACCAATACATGATGTCCACATTAACTTTAGCAAGGCCTTTCACAAAGTTCTGCATGGCAAACTGGATAGTAAGTTTAGATCACACATAACTAGGGAGCACTCACCCACTGGATACAAAATTGGATTGACGGTAGGAGACAGAGTTTGTTCATAGAGGTTTGCAGTTCAAACTGCAGGCCTGTGACCAACGGTGTGCCATTGGGTTCGATGCTGGGTCCACCGTTGTGCATCATTTATATAAATGGTTTGGATGACAATACAGGAGCCATGGTTAGCAAGTTTGTGAGTGACAGTGAAATTGGTGGTAAAGTGGACAGTGAAGAGAGTTATCCAAGAGTACAATGGGATCAACAGTACTGCTGGGGCAGTGAGTTCAGGAATAGCAGGTGGACAAATGCAAAGTGTTGCATTCTGGTAAAGCAAACACGGATGGACTTGTACAGTTAATGTTAAGACCCTGGGTAGTGTTGTCAATCAGTGACCCAGGGATGCAGGTACACAGTTCTTTGAAAGTAGCATTGCAGATAAACAGGCTGGTTAAGCAGGCGTTTGGGATAGTTACCTTCATTGGTCACAGAATTGAGAGTAGGAGTTGGGATGTCAGGTTGTATCTGTAAGGGACACTAGTGAGATCACCATACAAGCATTGTTGATTATCTGGATAAGCTCAACTTGTTCACGTATGTTCTTTAGGGATGGACACCTGACATTCCTACCCGGTTTGGCTCACATGGGACTTCAGACCCACAGCTATATGGCTGACTCTGAGCTGCCTCTAGGCAATTAGCAGTGGGGCAGTGTATGCTGGTCCATCCAGTCATAGCCTCAGGCCATGAATGAATCAATGAAATTACATATGTCCATCCCTACCTTTGCAAACAGCTCTAGCTGCAGCAATTCTGGCTTTGTAACATTGTTCAGGACTTTGCCCCTTCTGTAACACTCTCACCACCACCAGCATCTTCAAATCTCCCTGTTCCTATCATCTGATGAAACGCTGGCAACGTTTTCTCTTCTTACTGATCTTCTCCTACTATGAGACTCCCTGGCGATCTCTTTAACAAATGCATCCACATTTCTAAAGTTTGGCTTCTTCAGAATTGCTAGTTTTTTTTTCATTTCTTAATCAAATCTGGTAACTCCTGGGATTTACTGGGCCAAGACCGTCCGAAGTGAGAGAGGAGCACTGGGAAGGTATCGAGCACCTCGAGACTTGCTGTGGGGAAATGGGAATCCAGGAGAAAACTGCACAAGGATCTCGCTGTCACACCAACGCCCTACCCACCCCCTTCCCACGGCCACCTTCTGCCCCAAATGCAACAGAGACTGTGGAAGGCCACATCGGTCTGTACAGACTCCCCCTGCGAGTGGGAGAGAGTCACCCTCGTCTGTGACCCATTGCCAATGAAATGATGATAGGAAGATTGAATTCCCTCACAATTATCCCAGTGCCTTTGTTACAAATTCAAATAATTCCCCATTTTTGCAGTGTCAAATAATATAATGTTGTAAAGGGGCCTTAACACTGCCCTTCCACTCCTGTGTTCTGACCCTTATTATCCAGAATTTGGTTTCCTATTGCTTGGTAATCCCATTGTTTTCTCTAACTATGGGAGTTCCCCATCCTGCTTCCCATTCTGTCTGGCTTTCCACAATTGGATGATCTCTAATATTAATGGCTCACCTTTTTGTTCACCCAGTGACCACGTCTCCCTGATAGTGATTAGATAGAAATTACAAGTCACACGTGCATATTCCAAATTGCAAATACTTCATGCATTCAAATTTAGAAACAGTAATTTACCTTTTTTATCACAATTTCCTGTCACAAAACTATTTGCTGATGTACAATTTCAGTTATACTCAGTCCCTTCCTGTTTCTCTTTAGCCACATCTCCATGGTGTTCCAATATTTCAACCTTTCTCTTTGGACTTGGGAATTTCTTTTCACCTAAGCCATGTCCCTCTTCATCTGTGTCAGTTTAAAGCACTCTGCATAATCCTCGTCATATGATTCACAAGGACATTAGCCCCAGCACCGTGCCAGTGGAAGCCATCCCAATATAATGGCTGACTCCTCCCTGAGTACTAGTAGCAGTTCCCACTATGTCCTTCTGACACCTTCCTGTACTCTGGTGATATCACACAGTATCTTCTATGTGGTACCCCTCGCTGTATGGGTCTATTTGCTGCCTCCGTCAGCTTTTCTCCCTCTTACAGTTGGTCTGAGATCCTGAGTCAACAAATTTGTCCACTCCAGAGAGACGCAGCAGCGCTGGCCAGGGACGGAGACTGGGATTTTCAACATCTCTGCTGGACTCTGTGCCACTCTGCACGTGTTGTCCTCATTGCATCAGTCTAATTTCCCATTCTGTCTATTTCTAGTCCTCATGTAGGTAATCAGGATGTTCCTAACTCCTGTCTCATCCATCACCTTATTGAAGACAGAGAGAGCTGGAGAGGGAGATTTGGAGCCTTTAGTGAATCCTGCAGCCGGTAAGATCACTCACAGTAATCAGCACAGGGAGGAGTTAGTAGACTTCTGTATTTTGACCTGGAAGACAGGACATAGATACAGAGCTGGGCAAGGAACAGCTACATTTTAGGCTTCAGCCCCACCATCTTATGCAGGACCTGCCCTCACCTCTGCTGTACTGGTCCTCACTGAGACAGCACAGGGGATCGCAGGCATCAATCCTAGCCCATGCTGTATTAGTGATCTATGCAATATCCTCCACTCCCGATAATCCTTCCTATATTTGGAAGCTCCTCTAGTCCACACCATTCTCTCTGTCTCTGTCAGGTTCTCAAACCCTAACACCCTAATCCCTAAACATCTCCAGTAGATACTAAATTCCTTCATCCCTGTAAACCCCGACAGTCCTGTCTATCCCTGCAAGCTCTTCCTACCAATACTACCCTCCATGTATTTGTCTTTAACCTCTCCATCCGTCCCTATCTGGGCAAACTTATCCAGCTCCTACAACCCGTCCTTATCTGTGAAAAATTTGTAATCTCCTTCTCCTTCTCCAATTCTTCGATCGTAATCTTTTAACATTTCACCCTCGTTCCCCCATCTCGACCTCAAGAACCTCTTTCAATTTGTGCAACCCTCCCCATTTGTGTAACTGTCGCCAATCCAGCAACCTGGCATTCTCCATTGCCTTCCTCTCGATGTCGCCTCCAGAACCTCGAAGACTTTTGACAGCTATATACGTTTTCAGTTTCTACAAGCTTCCATATATCTCTTAGCATGTACAGTACTCTTCCCCATGAAACACCCCCTGTCTTTGCCTCTCAGTGTGCCTGCTTCTCCCTTCATACATCCCTATACCTATCTCTGGAATTTAATCAAGCTCTCTCTATCTCTGTAAATTCCTCCAATCCCCAAACTCTTTGTCCCACTGACATTCTTGACCAGATGTAACTCTGTTTAACTCTAACATCCTCGAGCACCTATAAGCCTCCCTATCTCTGTAAACTCTATCCATCCGTTCAACTCCCCACTACTGAGGAATAACTCCCTGCATTCGCCTTAAGGCAGATGGAATGACGGTGAACAGATATGATCGACATGTCATTACAGGGATGTCGCTGCAGAATGACCATCGCAGGGATGTGAATATTCAAGGGTTGTTGGGATCTATGTAGGATAGGCAAAAAGGCAAAAAGGCGTGAAGAAAGGATTAGATTAATGCATTAATGAGATAGTAATGTGGATCTAAAGATCAAAATTTGGAGTCTATTTGGGTGGAGCTGAGAAACCGCAAGCAGCAGCAACCGTTAGCGGGAATTCTTTTGGAGGCACCAGACAGTGATGATAATGTCGATATGGTTACAGTCAGGACACTGAATGTACTTGTAGCAAGGACAGTATAGTAACTGTGTGTGACAGTGGTCTCCATCCCGACTGGATAACTAATGAGTATCAGGGCTGTAATGGATGGAATCCTGGATTGTAAACGAGATGATTTTCCATAACATCATATCAAGGAGCCAACAACAAAGTTATCTATTGCAGATCAAATGCTGTGTAATAATAAATATCTAATAATCCCATTATAAGGGAGTTTTGTGAGCAGAGACCCATAATGTTATAATGTAGATAATTCGTTTGAATTAAGACAATGAGATGTCGGAGCAGAATGAGGCCATTTGGCCCATTGAGGATGCTCTTCCCTTCAATCAGATCATGGCTGACCTGATGATCTTCAACTTTACTTTCCTGCCTTTTCCACAAAACCATTGTTTCCCTGACTCAGGTTTTAACCTCACCATCTCTGCTGTTAATATTCTTAATGACCCAGCCTCCTTCAGTCAGGAATTCCCACAGAGTCACTATCGCCTGAGTGAAGACATTCCGCAATCATCTCCATCTTAAATGGGTAAGCCCTTGCTGGGATTTTTTGCCATCTGGATACAAATTCCCACATAATTGAAGTGAAAGGAAGTGAGAAAGATAATTATTGCAGATGACATGAAAATTGGTGGAGCTGGGGTGAATGAGCAAGGATATCCAAGGTTGCAGGAAAATACTGATCAGTTGGAAGTATGTGCAGAGAAATGGCAAATTGGGTTTAATCTAGAGAAGTTGAGGTGATGGATATTACGATGTCAAATTCAAGAAGAAAGTTAGGATACTGAGGGACATTGATATACAGAAGGATCTTGGTGCAAGTCAGTAACTCCCTAAAAATGGTAACAGAAGTTTTTCAGATGGGAGAGAAAGCAAATGGAACACTGGCCTTCATCGGTCACAACGTTGGGTATAGTGGTTTGTATCTGATGTTGTAATTGAATAAAACTTCTGTATGGCTACATTTGGAGCACTGGGTGCAGTTCTCATCTCCACACAATAGGAAGGATGTGGAGGCTTTGGAGAGGTTGAAGGGTTTTTACTGGTGTGTTAGGTGGAAGAGGAAATTAGACAAAGTTGGTTTGCTTTGCGACAGTATCAGAGGCTGACAGGTGAACAGGTACAGGAATATAACATTTGGACAGGGATAGATAATGTGGATAGGCAGAATCTCTTTTCCAATGTGTAAGTTTCAAATACTAGAGCGCATGGGTTTAAGATTAAAAATCCCTATTTTTAGACTCCATTGCCTTTGTAATAAATGGTAGCATTTGATTTGCCTTCTCTGTTACCTGCTGACCCTGTGAGCTACCTTTTTCATGTTGATAAACAAAAACTTCCATAACCCTTTCTGCTGCCAGTCTGAAACCAGATAGTAAGTCAGGAGCATGTTGAAATATATCAGAAAGGAATTATCAATAAGCAATAAGTGGACCCTAAGAAACATATTTTATAAAAGGGAATGTGTTTTTGAGCCTGTTGGATTTTATTTGTTGGTGTGAATATAAATGTCAGAATAGGTAATGGTGTAGGAGGGATGTGGTTGTAAGGGGGATATGGTGTATTTGCATTTTCAGAGGCCTTTACTCAAGTTTCAATAAGGGCTAAAGAGTAACTTGGTAGAGAATAGGCCGCCTTAAATATCAATAAGGTCGCCTATGTGTGGAACCAGAGGAGATGGATGAGATATTAAACAAAGAAATCTTGTCACTATTAACTCTGGAGAAAGATATGGAAGCTCGGGAACTTGGGGAAATCAATAGTGATGTCTTGGAAAGAATCCTCAGCAGAGAAGAGAAAGTGCTGGAACCTTAATACCATTAAAGGTCGACAAATCCTCAGTCGCTCATTAGGTCGATCCAAGAATATTGTGGGAAGCTCAAGAAAAAAATGCAGTGTCCCTAACAGAGATATTTATATTATCAACAAACATAGTGTGGTATTGGAAGACTGGAGGGAGGCTGATACTGTTCCATTACTTAAGGGCTACAGGGAAAAGCCTGGAAATTACAGCCCAGTGAGCTCAGTGATGGGTACGTTGTTGGAGGAGATTCTGAGAGAAAGGAGCTACGTACATTTGGAAAGGCAAGGGCTGATTAGAGATAGTCAGCATGGCTTTGTGAGTGGCAAATCGTGTTTCACACACCGGATTGACTCTTCGAGGAGGTAACCAAGAGCTAGATGAAGGCAGAGTGTTCAATGTTGTCTACGTGGACTTCAGCAAACGATTTGACAAGATTCTAAGCGATGTCGAACATCGAGACAAGAGGAAGAAGGAAGTTTACTTAATCTTGAGGAAACAAGGATCACATAGACCTCAAGAGGGTTACATGGGTTGGCACAGTGACTCAGTGGTTAGCACTGCTACCTCATAGCATCAAGAACCTAATTTTGATTTCAGCCTCGTTGTCTGTCTGTGTGGAGTTTGCACATTCTCTGCATGTCTGTGTAGAGTTCCTCCAGGTACTCCTGTTTTCCCCAAAGCCCAAAGATGTGCAGTTTAGGTGACTCAGCCATGCTAAATTACCCAGCGTTGTGGGATGTTTAGGTTTCACCCATTAGTGAAGGCAAATGGAGAGTGATGTGGTGGGATGGGGGTGATTCTGGGTGGGATACTCTTCAGAGAGTTGGTATGGCATTGTTGTACCAAATGGCCTGTTTCCACACTCTAGGGATGCTCTGAATGTAGCCAAGAAGGAAGTGAATAATGGACTTAGGATAGATAGAAGGGGACATGAAAAAGCTTTGTTGGGAAGGATTACTGGAATCTATAAGGCATTCTACACTTATGTGAGTGACAGGAGGATGGCCAGAGTGAGGGTCGGGCGGGTCAGGGATAGGGAAGTGAACTTGTGCCTGGAGTCAGAGGAGGTAGGGGAGGTCCTTATTGAATACTGTGCCTCAGTATTCAATACTGAGGGGGACCTTGTCACTTGTGAGGACAGCGTGAAACAGGCTGATATATTTGAACACGTTGATGTTAAAAAGAGGATGTGCTGAGTATTTTGTAAAACATAAGGATAGATGAGTCTATTAGACCAGACGGGGTATACCCAAAGTTACTACAGGAATCGAGGGAAGAGATTGCTGTGCCTTTGGCTATGACCTTTGCACCCTCACGGCCCACTGGAATCTTACCAGATGACTAGAGGGTGGCAAATGTAATTCCCTTGTTCAAGAAAGGAGATAGGGATAATCATGGCAATTACACGCCTGTCAGACTTATGTCTGTGGTATGCCAATTACTGGGGAGGACTCTGAGAGACAGGATTTATGATTCCTTGGAAATCCATGGTTTGATTAGAGATAGTCAGCATGGCTTTGTAAGGGGCAGGTAATGCCTCACAAATCTTATCGAATCAATTGAGAATGTGATAAAAAAACATCAATGACTCATTCAGAAATTACGGAGGCATGGGATACAGGGAAACCTGTTGTGTCTGGATACAGAATTCCTGGCACACCGAAGACAAAGGTGATAATGATAGATGGAAAGCGTTCAGCCTGGAGTTCGGTGACCAGTGATGTTCTGCAGGGATCGGTTCCGGGATCTCTTGCAAAATGTCCAGATTACAGAGGAGGAAGTGCAGGAAGACTTGAAATGGTTAAAGGTCGACAAATCCCCAAGAACTGATCAGGTGTACCCGAGAACACTGGGAAGCTAGAGAAGTGATTGCTGGACCTCTTGCTGAGGTTTTTGTATCATCGATAGTTCGGTGAGGTGCTGGAAGACGGGAGGTTGGCAAACGTGGTTCCACAGTATAAGAAGGGCGGGAAAGACAAGCCAGGGAACTATAGATCAGTGATCCTGACCTCGGTGGTGGGCAAGTTGTTGGAGGGAATCCTGCGAGACAGAATGTACATGTATTTGGAAAGGCAAGGAAAGATTCGGGATAGTCAACATGGCTTTCTGCGTGGGAAATCATGTCTCACAAACTTGATTGAGTTTTTTGATGAAGTAACAAAGAAGATTGATGTGGGCAGAGCAGTAGATGTGATCTATATGGACTTCAGTAAGGCGTTCGACAGGGTTCCCCATGGAAGACTGATTAGAAAGGTTAGATCTTATGGAGTATAGGGAGAACTAGCCATTTGGATACAGAACTGGCTCAAAAGTAGAATACAGAAGGTGGTGGTGGAGGGTTGTTGTTCAGACTGGAGGCCTGTGACCAGTGGACTGCCACAAGTATCGTTGCTCGGCCCTCTACTTTTTGTCATTGACATAAATGATTTGGATGCGAGCATAAGAGGTACAGTTAGTAAGTTTGCAGATGACACCAACATTGGAGGTGTAGTGGACAGCGAAGAGGGTTAACCCATATTACAGCAGGATCTTGACTGGAAGGGCCAATGGGCTGAGAACTGGCAGATGGAGTTTACTTCAGGTAAATGCGAGGTGCTGAAGTTTGGGAAAGCAAATCTTAGCAGGACTTATACATTTAATGGTAAGGTCCTAGGGAGTGTTGCTGAACAAAGAGACCTTGGAGTGCAGGTTCATAGTTCATTGAAAGTGGAGTCGCAGGTAGATAAGATAGTGAAAAAGGCGTTTGGTATGTTTTCCTTTATTGGTCAGAGTATTGAGTACAAGGGTTGGGAGGTCATATTGCGGCTGTACAGGACATTGGTTAGGCCACTGTTCTAATATTGCGTACAATTCTGGTCTCCTTCCTATCGGAAAGATGGTGTGAAACTTGAAAGGGTTCAAAAAGATTTACAAGGATGTTGTCAGGATTGGAGGATCTGAGCTACAGGGGGAGGCTGAACAGGCTGGGGCTGTTTTCCCTGGAGCGTCAGAGGCTGAGCGGTGACCTTATAGAGGTTTTTAAACTTGAGGGGCATGGATAGGATAAATAGACAAAGTCTTTTCCCTGGGGTCAGAGAGTCTAGAACTCGAGGGCATAGTTTTAAGATGAGAGGGGAAAGATATAAAAGGGACCTAAGGGGCAACTTTTTCAAGCAGAGGGTGGTATGTGTATGGAATGAGCTGCCAGATGATGTGGTGGAGGCTGCTACAATTACAACATTTAAGAGGCATTTGGATCGGGATATGAATAGAAAGGGTTGGGAGGGATATGGGCTGGGTGCTGGCAGGTGGGACGAGATTGGGTTGGGATATCTGGTCGGCATGGACAGGTTGGACCGAAGGGTCTGTTTCCATGCTGTACATCTCTATGACTCTATGATCTCTGCTCCTTGATTTTTTTAATGCCTTGGATGTGGGAGGGTTACTTAGTTTGCCATTGACACGAAGGTTGGTGGAGAGTGTGGAGGGCTGTTGTAGGTTGCAGCAGTATATTGACAGGATGCGGAGCTGGACTGAGAAGTGGCAGGTGGAGTTCAGTCTGGAGAAGTGTGAAGTGACTCATTTTGGAAGGTCGAACTTGAATGCAGAATACAGGGTTAAAGGCAGAATACTGGACAATGTGGAGGAGCAGAGAGATCTTGGGTTCCAAGTCCACAGATCCCTCAAAGTTGCCACCCAAGCTAATTAGGCTGTTAAGAAGGAATATGTTTTGTTGGCTTTCATTAGCTGGGGGATTGAGTTTTAAAGCGGTGAAGTTATGCTGTAGCTCTATAGAGCCCTGGTTAGACCCCACTTGGGATATTGTGTTCAGTTCTGGTCCCTTCATTACAGGAAGAATGTGGAAGCTTTCGAGAGGGTAAAGAGGAGATTTACCAGGATGCTACCTGTACTGGAGAGCATGTCTTATAAAGAAAGGTTAAGGGAGATAAGGCTTTCCTTATTGGAGTAAAGAAAGGTGAGGGGCAACTTGGTAGAGGTGAACAAGGTGATGAGAGACACAAAGAGAGTGAGAGATATTTTTTGCCCTGACATAAGTAGCTATTACAAAGGGGTATAATTTTAAGGTGATTAGCGGATGGTTAAGGGAAGATTTCAGAGTTTGGTTTTCACACAGAGATGGGTGAGTGGAATGCACTGCCAGCGGTGGTAGTAAAATTAGATACATTCGGGACTTGTAATAGACTCTTGAATAGGTACATGGATGATAGTACAATGAAGGGTATGTAGGTTACATTGATCTTCCAGTCGGGTATAAGATTGGCGCGGCATCATGGCCGAAGGGTTATGAGCTGTACTGTTCTGTGTTCTCTGTTCCATATGGTAAACTGGGTAATAAGCTCAAATCAATGTAAAAGGATATGGCATTCAGGAGGAGCTAGTCAACTGGACACAAAATTGGCTTAATAGTAGGTGACAGAGGGTGATGGGAGACATGTTGTTTCTCTGACTGGAGGCATGTGACCAGCGGTGTAGTGGGACCACTGTTGTTTGTCATTTGGATAAATGGTTTGGATGAGAATATCGGTTTCCTGGTAAGTATGTTTTTTGGGTAACACTGAAATTGGTGGTAAAGTGGACAGTGAAGAAGGTTATCTATGAAACAACAGGATGAACAGTACTGCTGGGATAGTGGGCTGAAGAATAGGAAATGGAGTTTAATTAGATAAATGTGAAGTTTTCCAGTTTGGTAAAAAAAAACAGGGTGGGACTTGTACAGTTAATGTTCGGGCCTTGGGTCGTGTTGTCAGTCAGAGACTCAGGGATGCAGGTACACAGTTCATTGAAAGTGGTGTCACAGGGAGACAGGCTGGTGAAGCAGGCGTTTGGGGTGGTTACCTTCATTGGTCAGACCATTGAGAGTAGGAGTTGGGATGTCATGTTTTACCTATAGAAGACTTTGATCAGGCCACCATGAAAGCATCTCGTTCACTTACATCCTTTAGGGAAGGACATCTGACATTCTAAACTAGTCTGGCCTACACGTGACTTAAGACGCACAGCAATATGGCTGACTCAGCTACCCTCTGGGCAATTAGCAGTGGGGCAATTTATGCTGGTCCAATCAGTGACATCTTCATCCCATGAATGAATGAATAAAAATACATATGTCCCTCCCTACCTCTGCAAACCCCTCCACTGTAATAATCCGTACTGGCTTTGTAACACCTTTCAGGCCCTGGCCTCTCTCTGTAACACTCTCACCACCTCCAGCACCTTCACCTCTCCCTGTTCCTTTTCTGAAATTTCACCCTGACAATGATTCCCCTTCCCACTGCCTTCCCCCTGCTAGCAGACCCTTTGCAATCCCTTTAACACTTACTCCTAAAACACTCTCTCACTTCAGGATTTTAAGTACGTTGTGGTGATCTTCTCAGCCTGATAATCTAATATGATCCATTCTGTCCTGAGTGAGGGACCGGTGGGGATTTCTTGCTGAGGTTTTGACTGTTTCAATTGAATGTCCTTTTGTTGTGTATTTTGCATTGTTCCTTCAAATGTTTTCTACTGTTCATTTACAGACACATGTTTCAATCTGTTTAGCCTGTTCACCTTGGTCAGTTCTCCTCTCAAACTCATGTCATTGACTGTTTTTGTTTCTAGTTACAGCTTGTCCTTTCTGTGATTCACTTTAATACTTTATATTTCTTTAAACTGTACTTTATCACAATTTCCCGGAGGATCTCTCCAGGTGATATTACTCTTTCACTAGGTTTCATCACACAACGGTCGATCTAGGTACATCCCTAGCCAATTGCACAATGTGTTATTCAAAGAAACACTGAAAAAAAAGTTCTCCGAACTCCTCTTCCCGTATAATTCTTGTCGGTGTGATTGTCCCAGATTATACGAATATTGAAGTTTCCTAAAATTATCGCAATGCCTTTATTAAAAATTCCAAAGGATTCCTGTTTAATGCAATGATGAACAATGAAATGCTGTTCGGTGAGTGGTTTAAAACTGTTCTACTGCTTGTGTCCTTGGCAAGTAGTAGCCAGAATCTACGTTCAGACTGATTCTACTTCATGATCTGAGACCAAATGCTTTCTCTGTAATGCCTTTGTTATCCATTATTGTTAGCGTTGTCCATTTTGCCTGAGTTTCCGCAAGGCTGTGAACCATTGAATATTTATGTCCCACCTTTTGTTTGCCCTGTAACCATGTTCTCTTGTGTCTAAATCCCATTTATCACTGTGTCAAAAATCCATCTACCTTATTTAAAAGGTTGGAATAAACACATAATTTACTCTTTCCCACAATTTCCTGTCACAGCCCAATTCACTGATGTGCCACTTTAGTTAAAATGTGTCCTTTCCTGTTCCTTTCTGCTTGTCTTCAGCCACATCCCCATGGTGTTCCGATGCGTCACGTGTTCTCGTTGGATTTGGAAAGTTCCTTTCAACTGGATCCTGTCCCTGCATCCTCTCTGTAAGTTTAAAGCCTTGTCCATAAACCTACCGACATGATTGGCCAGGACACTGCTACCAGCACAGTTCCAGTGGGACCATCCTAATGGGTTATTTTAACAAATCAGGTCTGGGATGTGTGTGTCTCTGGCTGACCAGCCTTTCTTGCCCAGTTCTAGCTGCCCTTGAACTGAGTAACTTGCTCGGCCATTTCAGAGGGTCATTGAGAGGCAAACACTTTGCTGTGAGTATGTCGTGCAGACCACGTGAGGATCAGCAGATGTCCTTCTCGAAAGGACAAGTGTTTGTGCTTTTTTGTACATCCGCAATGGTTTCATATTTATTTATGGATTGTTAATTACCATTTTTAAAAATTATTGATTTCAGATTTCTCCATTTCCGATGGTGGGAATTAAACCTGCCTCCCTTCAACATTAGCTGAGGTTTGGGATACATACTGTAGAAGTAATACCACCCGGCCAGCTCTTCACCTGCTCAATGGTTACTCATCCCTGAGCACTGGTACATCACGAAGTGCATGTATCATGAAGTTAAACCCGTTCTTCCTACACACTTGTTTGATCCTGAAATCATCCCTTCAGTCTGGTGATATCACTCAGTATCTCTCCATTTGTTACCCCGCACTGTGTGGATCTAATTGCTGCCTCTGTCAGTGCCTCACGCTCTTGCAGCTACTCCAGATCCTGAGCCAACAGAATTCTCCACTCCAGAGCGACGCAACAGCACAGGCCAAGGATGGGGACTGGGATTTTCCAGATCTCTGTGTTTCGTAGTACCATTCTCCCTGCGTAATCCTCACTTCATAAGTCTAATTTCCCATTCAGCATATTTCTCTGTCTCCTTTAGATACTCAGAAATTTCCTGACACAGTAGAATTCCCAGCTGCTGGGTGTCTCGTCCATCACCTCATTAAAGATGGTTGGTCAGCCAGAGAGACAAAGGACAGTAGGATCTGGAGCCTTCAGTAAATCCTGCAATGAGGTAAGGTCACTCACAATGAACAGAACAGGGAGCAATGAGAGGGCTTCAAACATCGGCTAAGAAGACATGACACAGATACAGCGCTGGAGGGGGAGCACAGTACAGACACACCCCAGGCTCAATCACCGCCCCTACTTTAACTTACTTTATACTGAGACTGCATCGGGAGTTCACAGTTATCAATCCAGACCTGTGCTGTCTCAGTGAGCATCAGTACAACAGAGGGGAAAGCAGGCCTCCCAGGAGAGGATGGGAATGCTGCCTGAGATCTTTCAGTTCTGCGTTCCCTCTCCAACACTGTATCTATGTCATGTATCATTGACCAGTCTCTTCAAAAATGTGTAACTCCTACATCAGTTCCCGTCCCTGTAACCTCCTCCCTTCCCTGTCGTCCCTCCACACATTTTAAACATGCTGCATTCCAGACTACTATCCCTATCGCTGTAACTTGCTTCAATGTCTATAACATGCCTTATCTCTGTAGTCTCCTCCTCCAATAACTGGAGACAGAGTCTTGCAGCACGGAAACAGAACCTTCGGTCCGACTAGTCCGTGCTGACCAGGTTTCCCAAGCTGATGGATTCACTTCAGCCTGTGTTTGGCTCTTATCCATTCAAACTTTCTCCTCTCCATGTACCTGCCCAAACGTCTTTTCCATGTTGTAATTGTTCTTTTTTTCTCTCATGTGCCTCTGGCAGTCTTTTCCATATCTGCACCATCCTCTGTGGATAATGTTGCCCCACAACTCCCTCTTTTAATCCTTCCTCTTTCACCTCACGTTTATACCCTTTAGATTTGGACTAACCTCCCTTGGCTATTCACCTTTCTCAGGGCCTGCAAGATTTTGAAAACATTGATAAGGTCACCCCATAGCCTCCTGTGCCTAAGGGAAATATTTAGGACATTGTTACAAATATCTCCAACTCATATATCAAAGTGCTGGCCAATGACGGCAAGTGAACCAAATGCTGCTTTCACCACAATGTTCACCTGTGATGCCACTTCCAAGGAACAATGTAACTGCAGCCCTTGGTCTCTCTCTGTTAGACAACACAGCCCCGGACCCTGCCATTAACTGTGTTAGTCCTCCCTGGTTTGTCTTCACAAAATGTACCACCTGAATTCAACTCCATCTTTCATTCCTTGGTCCACTGGCCGAGTTGGTTGAGATCCCATTTGATAACCGTGTTCTCTGCCCAGTACAACATTAATTTGATCATCCACAAAATTACTAACAATGACTCCTATAATCTCAACCAAATCGTTTATGTAGATGATGCACATCAGTGAACTCAGCCCCGGTCCTTATACCACACTGCTGGTCACAGGCCTCCAGTCTGAACAACAACCCTCTCCCACTACCCTCTGTCTCCTACTGTCAAACCAAATACTTATCCAGTTGGCTAGCTCTCCCTGATCCTATGTGGTCAAAACTTGCAAACAAGTATATCATGCTGCATCCTGTCAAAGGCTCTGCTGACATTGGTGTAGACAATGTATGGTCACCACTTCAACAAAAGCAATCAAATTAGAGAGACGCACAAAACTGTGCTGCCTGTCTTTCATCAATCCTTGCCTTTCCAAATGAATGTAAATCCAGTCTGGCAGAATCACTTCCGCAATTTACCCATCACTGAAATCTGGCTAATTGGTGTTTAGTTCCATGGCTTTCCATCGCAGCCTTTCATAAATAATGAAACAAAATCATATTTCTGTCATAGTTGTACAGCATGGAAACTGACCCTTCAGTTGGTCCCAACCATAATCTCAAACTAAACTCAAACCAGCTGCCTGTTTCTGGCCCATATCCCTCTAAACCTTTCCTATCCATGTACTTTAAAAAATGTCTTTTAAACATTGTAATTGTACCCACATCCACCCCTTCCTCAGGAAGTACGTTCCACACTTCTCCCACCCTCTGTGTAACAATTTGCCCCACATGTCTTTTTTTGAACATCGCTCTCCTCTAACCTTAAAAATGTGGCCCCTCCTCTTGCGAATCCCCAATCCTGGGGAAAAGGCAACTGCCATTAACTCTATCTATATCCCTCATCTTTTTCATAAACTTCCATAAGGTCATCTCTCAACCTCCAGGCTCCAGTGAAAAAAGACTCAGCCTGTCCAGCCATTTTTCAGAACTCAAGCCTTCCATACCCAGAAATGTCCTGGAAAATCTCTTCTGAAACCACTGCAGTTTAATAATATCCTCCCTATAACTGGGCAATCAGAACTGGACAGAGTATTGCAGAAGAGGTCTCACCAATGTCCGTACGATCTCAACATGACGTCCCAAATCCTCCACTCAATGGACTGAGCAATAATCAGGCATGCCAAGAACTGTCTTATCCATCCTGTGATGCAAACTTCAAGAATTATGTACCTGAACCCGGAGGTCCCTCTGCTCTAAAACACTAACCGAGGTCCGAACATTAATTATATAAGCTCTACCCTTGTTTGTTTTACCAAATGCATTACCTCATATTTACTCCGATTGAATTCCATCCACAGTTTTTCAACCATTCAACCATATCATCAAGAGGCAAACCTCCTTCACCGCCCACTATTCCACCCACCAGCCTTTCAGCACATCACACGTGGCTGTCAATGATACAAATACCTTTCTTGGGGCTCCACAATTTCTTCCCTAGCATCCCACAATGTCCTGTGATACACTTAATCAGGTCCTGGAGCTTTCCATACCTTTGTGTTTTAAAACCTCCAGCACCACCTCTTCTATAACATCCACTCTTTTCAAGTTGTAGAGATGTATAGCATGGAACCAGACCCTTCGGTCCAACTGATATGATGACCAGAAGATCGAAATAAATCCATCTCATTTACCAGCATTTGGCCCATGTACCTTATAACCTTTGTCATTCATATACCCATCCAGATACCTATTAAATGTTGTCATAGCATCAGTATCTGTTACATTCTCTCTCAGCTCATTCCATACACACATCACCATGTGCATGAAAAAGCTGTTCCTTCAGTCCCTTTTCAATCTTTCCCCTCTAAACTTAAGCTTATGCCCTCTAGGATTGGACTACCAAATCCCTGGGAAAAATACCTTGAATGTTTACCAAATCCGTGCCCCTCATGTTTATATAAACCTCTGTCAGGTCACCCCTCAGTCTCCGATGCTCCAATGCCAGTAACCCCTACTTATTCACCAACAACCCGGGCAATATCTTGTTAATCTTTTCTGAGCACTTTCAAGTTTCACAGTATCATTCCTACAGCAGAGAAACTGGAATTGCAGAGAACTCTAATTGTGGTCTAACGTATTACTCTTGTTCCCTGAGTTCCCCAGTCTTTGTCCACAGTAAGTTCTGGAGGGAAAAAAATTGTTGAGGGTCTTAGTAAATATCCTGCAGTTCCAAACATCAATTACCTCATTGGTGTTTAAGGGCACCTATTTTGTCCTGAGTTACTCATTTACTTTTAATATATTTATAAAATCACTTTTGCATTCTCCTTCTCCTTCCCTGCTGAGGCTATTTCATGTACCCTTTCTGCCTTCCTGATTTCTAAAGTATATTCCTACAGCTCCTGTGATCCTCAGGGATTCCCTTGATCCAGCTGGCTATACCTGACATGTGGCCCCTTTTCCTTGACCAGACCCTCAATAGACAGCCAGTGTTTCCGAATGCTGTCAGCATTGACCTGCACACAAACAGGAACTTGCTGGCGCTGAACGGTCACTTTTTCTCACTTTTAAAATATTCTCTGTTGCCAGACTTCCCTGTCCCTGCAAATAGACTCCCCAATCACCTTTTGAAAGTTCCTGGCTGATACGATCAAG
>NC_057716.1:112776442-112777909 GCF_004010195.1 Chiloscyllium plagiosum
CAGGTCCCTGTGTTCCTCAGTACTCCGCAAGAACCAACCATTCATTATGTCTGTCCTTCGCTTATCATCCTCCCATAAGGTATGACCTCACATTGTTCAGAACTAAACTCTGCTCAGATTATCATCTGATCGTCATCAGACTGTAGCGAGAGACCATCCCCCTCACTGTGAACAACATATTCATTTTTCATGTCATCTGCAAACCTACAAATAATTCCTTTTGCTTTCACATCGAAGTTATTATTCCACAGACTAACCAGCAATGGTTCCTGCACAGATCCCTGTGATACACCCGCTGATGAAATAAAATCAAAGACAAAGATATTTATCCACGAATTTTGTATCCAATTTACCAACATGCCTTGAATCCCTTTGGATCTTCCCTTTTGGACCAGCCTTCCATGTGAGTCCTTGTCAAAGGCCTTATTCAGGTCCACGTAAACCACATCATCTGAACTGCCCTCCTCAATATTTTGAGAGACCATTTAAAAAAAACGCAACTAAATTCCTCAGACAGTATCTTCATCTGCCAAATCAATGATGACTCAGCCGAATTGATCCCTGCCTTTTCAAGCGTTAATTAATTCTCAGAATTGTTCTCAGAATTTTCCCTCTCTCTGCTGCCAGACTATCTGTTCTGTAATTACCTGGCCTATCTTGCTGCTCTTGAATACAGGAACCACATTAACGATCCTCCAGTCATTCGGTACTTCACCTTTGGCCAGCAAAGTGTTAAATATATCCACGACGGCCCCAGCAATCTCCTCCCTTACCTCCCATAGCAGCCTGGCATACAGTTCATTGGGCACTGGGTATGCTCCACCTTTATGCCTGTGAAGACATTTAATACTTGGCTCCTTATTGGTCTTAACATGTTCTCGAACCTCACCATCCCAACTGAAATCCCTGGCTACAATGCCTTTCTCCTGTGTGAATACAGATGGGAAGTGTTCATTGAAGATCTCACCTACTTCCTCGGGCTCAATGCACAGATTATCCCTTTGGTTTCTAACAGGTGCAACTCTCCACCCTCCCATCCTGGCACTTTCCCCTGCCACCGCAGGAACTGTAAAACCTGTGCACACACCTCCTCCCTCACCTCCATACAAGGCCCTAAAGGAGCCTTCCACATCCATCAAAGTTTTACCTGCACATCCACTAATATCATTTATTGTATCCGTTGCTCCCGATGCGGTCTCCTCTACATCGGGGAGACTGGGCGCCTCCTAGCAGAGCGCTTTAGGGAACATCTCCGAGACATCCGCATCAATCAACCACACCGCCCCGTGGTCCAACATTTCAACTCCCCCTCTCACTGCCGAGGATATGGAGGTGCTGGGCCTCCTCCACCGCCGCTCCCTCACCACCAGAAGCATGGAGGAAGAACGCCTCATCTTCCGCCTCGGAACACTTCAACCCCAGGGAATCAATGTGGATTTCAACAGTTTCCTCATTTCACCTTCCCCC
>NC_057716.1:112778253-112791176 GCF_004010195.1 Chiloscyllium plagiosum
TATCACACTGTACCTACTTTATCCAGCTCACGATATCGCTTGACCATTATTCACTGGAGTTCCTGCCTTTGTCATTCACTCTTCTGGTAGCACACTGGCCCTGAATTCTCACTGTATCACTTTAACTTTCTTCCTTTTTCCGGATATGAACCCAACTGCAAATAATTCCTCCGTGTCTGTGTTTGTCAGATCCTGTCTCGTGATAATGATAATGCCCAGTGACAGTAATATTCTAATGATTAGGGGGCTTCTCCAAATTTGGCACCTTCACTTCTGCACTATCCTTATCTCTTTCCAAAATGACTTTGACACTTAGTGTTGTGTCCACTATCCCCAAAGCGCTGCAAAAATCCTTATGTCTGTCATCTTGTTCAGCACCTACAAACCTACTCTGTCTATAACATCCATGCCTTGCTGACTTTCCCTTCAGCCTCTCCAGCACATGATATCACTGTAGCGTTCTCCAGTCCCCACAGCACTTCTCTATCCTTTCATACAGCGCCTCATTACCTCTAACCATTCAGGAAGTACAGAGGCATGGGATACAGAGAAACCTGTCTGTCTGGATGCAGGATTTCTGGCCCATAGAAGACAGAGGGTGATGATAGATGGAAAGCATTCAGCCTGGAGCTCGGTGACCAGTCGTGTTCTGCAGGCATCAGTTCCTGGAACCATGCTATTTGTGATTTTTATACATGACTTGGAAGTGGGAGTGAAAGAGTGGGTTAGTAAGTTTGCCGATGACACAAACATTGATAGAATGGTGAATAGTGTGGAGGGCTGTTGTATTTTGCAACGGGGCATTGATATGATGAGGAGTTGGACTGAGAGGAGGCAGAAAGAGGTCAACCTGGAAAAGTGTGAAGTGACTCATTTTGGAATGTCGAAATTGAATTCAGAATATTGGGTTAAAATAGGATTGTTGGCAGTGTGGAGTAACAGTGGGATGTTTGGTTCCATATCTAGATCCCTCAAAGTTGCCACCCAAGCTGGGAGGGTTGTTAAGAAGTAATACGTTGTTTTGGCTTTCATTAGCTGGGGGATTGAGTTTCAGAGCTGTGAGGCTGTGCTGCAGCTTTATGGAGCTCGGCTTAGACCACACTTCGATATTAAATTCAGTTCTCGTCCCCTCATTACAAGGATGTGGAAGCTTTAGAGATGGTAAAAAGGAGATTTACCAGGATGTTGCCTGGACTGGAGTGCATGTCTTATGAAGAAAGGTTGAGGGAGGTAAGGCTTTCCTCACTGGAGTGAAGAAGGATGAGGGGCGTCCTGGTAAAGGTGAACAATGTAATGAGAGGCACAGACAGTGAACAGTGAACGATTTTTTTTCCCCATGGCAGAAATGGCTATCAGAAGGGAGTATAAAATTAAGGTGATTGGAAGAAGGTTAAGGGGAGATTTCAGAGAGTTTGGTTCTCCACACAGAGTGGTGGGCGCGTCGAATGCACCGTCGTGGTGGTAGTAGAGTTGGATACATGTGGGACATTTAATAGACTCTTGGAAAAAGCATATGGATGATAGTGTAAAATGAAATGTATTTAGGTTAGTTTGATCTTAGAGGAGGATAAAAGGTTGGCATAACATTGAGGGCCGAAGGGCCATGTTCTGTACTGTTTTATGTTTTACGTTCTGTATGGGAAACTGGATAATACGTTCTGATTGAGGTAAAAGGATACGGCATCCAGGAGGAGCTAGTCAACTGGATATACAATTTACTTCACGGTAGGAGACAGAGGGTAGTTGGAGACATTTTGTTTTTCTGACTGGAGGTGCAGTCAGTCCATTGTTGTTTGTCATTTGGATAATTGATTTGGCTGAGAATATTAGTTTCCTGGTAAATACGTTTGTGTGTGGCACTAAAATTGGTGATATACTGAACAGTGAAGAAGGTTAACTATGTAAAAACAGGATGAACAGTACTGCTGGGATAGTGGGCTGTAGAATTGCAGATGGAGTTTAATTAGACAAATGTGATGTGTTCCATTTTGGTGAAACAAACCAGGGCGGGACTTGTACATTTAATGTTCGGGCCCTGGGTAGTGTTGTCAGTCAGTGACCCAGGGATGCAGGTACACAGCTCTTTGAAAGTGGTGTCCCAGGTAGACAGACTGGTGAAGCAGGCATTTGGGATGGTTACCTTCATTTGTCACAGCATTGAGAGCAGGAGTTGAGATGTTATGTTGTTGTGGGCTTTGGTGAGGTCACCATAAAAGCATTCTTGATCAGTAGGAGAAATACATCTGGTTCACTTACATCCTTTAGCGAAGGACATCTGACATTCTAATCTGGTCTGGCCCATACATGTGACTCCAGAGCCACAACAATATGGCTGACTCGGAGCTGCCCTCTGGTTAATTAGCAGTGGGCAATGTATGCTGGTTCGGGTAGTGACACCCACAGTCCATGAATGAATAAACAAAAATACAAATGTCCCTCCCTATCTCTGCAAACCCCTCCATCTGCAGCAATCCGTACTGGCTTTGTAACAGCGTTCAGTCCCTGACCACTCTCTGTAACACTCTCATCACCTCCAGCACCTTCATCTCTCCCTGTTCCTATTGTGACATTAAACCCTGACAATGATTTATTTTCCCACTGCCCCCCTCCTGCTCGCAGACAGTCCACAATCCCTCTAACACTTACTGCACAAACACTCTCTCGCTTGAGAATTGTTTGTACTTTTTGGTGATCTTCTAAGCCTGATAATCTAATATGGAGAACGTAGTTGGAGACATTTTGTTTTTCTGACTGGAGGTGCAGTCAGTCCATTGTTGTTTGTCATTTGGATAATTGGTTGGCTGAGAATATTAGTTTCCTGATAAATACGTTTGTGTGTGGCACTAAAATTGGTGATATACTGAAACAGTGAAGAGGTTAACTATGTAAAAACAGGATGAACAGTACTGCTGGGATAGTGGGCTGTAGAATTGCAGATGGAGTTTAATTAGATAAATGTGATGTGTTCCATTTTGGTGAAACAAACCAGGGTGGGACTTGTACATTTAATGTTCGGGCCCTGGGTAGTGTTGTCAGTCAGTGACCCAGGGATGCAGGTACACAGCTCTTTGAAAGTGGTGTCCCAGGTAGACAGACTGGTGAAGCAGGCATTTGGGATGGTTACCTTCATTTGTCACAGCATTGAGAGCAGGAGTTGAGATGTTATGTTGTTGTGGGCTTTGGTGAGGTCACTATAAAAACATTCTTGATCAGTAGGAGAAATACATCTGGTTCACTTACATCCTTCAGGGAAGGATATCTGACATTCTAACCTGGTCTGGCCCATACATGTGACTCCAGAGCCACAACAATATGGCTGACTCGGAGCTGCCCTCTGGTTAATTAGCAGTGGGCAATGTATGCTGGTTCAGGTTGTGACACCCACAGCCCATGAATGAATAAACAAAAATACAAATGTCCCTCCCTATCTCTGCAAACACCTCCATCTGCAGCAATCCGTACTGGCTTTGTAACAGCGTTCAGTCCCTGACCACTCTCTGTAACACTCTCATCACCTCCAGCACCTTCATCTCTCCCTGTTCCTATTGTGACATTAAACCCTGACAATGATTTCCTTTCCCACTGCCCCCCTCCTGCTCGCAGACAGTCCACAATCCCTCTAACACTTACTGCACAAACACTCTCTCGCTTGAGAATTGTTTGTACTTTTTGGTGATCTTCTAAGCCTGATAATCTAATATGGCCCATTTTGTCCTGAGTGAGGGACAGCAGGGAATTTCTTGCTGAGGTCTTGACTGTTTCAATGGAACGTCCTTTTGTTAAGTGTTTTACATCGTTCTTCAAGTGTTTTCAACTGTTCGCTTACAGACACATATTTCAGTCTGTTCATCATGTTAACTCTTGGTCAGTTTTAGATTAGATTAGATTACTTACACTGTGGAAACAGGCCCTTCGGCCCAACAAGTCCACACCGACCCGCCGAAGCCTAACCCACCCAGACCCATAATCCTACATTTACCCCTTCACCAAACACTTCGGGCAATTTAGCATGGTCAATTCACCTAACCTGCACATTTTTGGATTGTGGGAGGAATCCGGAGCACCCGGAGGAAACCCACTCAGACACGGGGAGAATGTGCAAACTCCACACAGACAGTCGCCTGCGGCGGGTTCTCCACTCAAACCCATGTGAATGGGCTATTTTGTTTCCAGTTGTGTCTTGTCCATTCTGTGATTTATGTTAAAGCTTTATAACTACTTAAATGTCACTTAATCCCAGTTTCCGGGAGGATCTCTCAGTGTGACATGACTCATTCACTCAGCTTCATCAGACAACGGTCACTCTGGGATAGTTACGTCCCTCGGCACTTGCACAATGTGTTATTCTAAGAAACACTGAGGAAAAAAAAAATGTTATTTAACTCCTCTTCTCTTGTCAGTGTGATTGTCTCAGATTATATGAATATTGAAGTTTTCCAAAATTATCACAATGCCTTTGTTAAAAATTCCAATGAATTCCTGTTTAATGCAATGACGAGCAATGAAATGCTGTTCGGTGGCTAAAACTGTTCTGCTGCTTGTGTCCTTGGCAAGTAGTAGCCAGAATTTACATTCATACTGACTCTACTTCATGATCTGAGGCCAAATATATTCTCTGTAATGCATTTGTTACCCATTTCTGTCAGCGTTACCCAACCATCCTTTCCCATTCTGCCTTAGATCCCACAAGATTGTGAACAATTGGATATTTATGCTCCACCTTTTCTTTGTCCAGTAACCATGTCTCTCTATTGTCTAACTCCCATTTATCTCTGTGTCACAAATCCATCTACCTTATTGAAGATACATTGTCCATTCCAAAAAAAATTACTCTTTCCCATAATCTCCTGTCACAAACCTATTCACTGAGGTACAGTTTTAGTTAAACTTTTTCCATCCTGTTCCTATCTGCTTGACTTCAGTCAAATTCCCATGCTATTCTGATGCTTCACTTTTTATCTATGGATTTGGAAAGCTCCTTTCACTTGAACCCTGTCCCTGCATCCTTTCTGTCAGCTTAAAACTCTGTCCATAAACCTGCCAACATAATTACTAGCATTCCGTTCTCATCATGGTTCCATTGGGTCCCAGTGCAACGGGATTGTTTTTATTTACTTGTGGGATATGGGTGTCTCTGGCTGACCAGCCTTTCTTGCACCCCCTCCCGAACCCTAGCTGCCTTTGAGCTGAGTAACTTGTTCGGCCATTTCAGAGGGCAATTGAGAGGCAAACACTTTGCTGTGGATATTTCGTGCAGACCACATGATGATGGGCAGCTGTCTTTCTCGAAAGGGCCAGTGTCTTTTTGATGAACAAAGATTATTTTGGACATCAGCAATAGTTTCATACTTATTCATGAATTGTTAATTGCAAGTTTTTTTAATTATTGATTTAAACTTCCCCCATTTCTGATGGTGGGATTCAAATCTGTCTCCCCTGAACATTAGCTGAGGTTTCGGATACATGCTCTAGCAATAATACCACTCGGCTATCACCTCACCTGCTCACAGGTTGCTCATTCCTGACCGGCTATACCAGTGCAAAATGAAGCAAAACCCGTTCTTCCGAAACAATTGTTTGATACTGACATCTTCCAGCAGTCTGGTGATGTCACTCAGTCTCTCTCCATGTGGTATCCCTCACTGTGAGGTTCTAATTGCAACGTCTGTCAGTGTCTCTCACTCTTGCAGCTACTCTAGATCCTGAGCAACAGAATTCCCCACTCCAGAGAGACGTGGCATAACAGGCCAAGGATGGAGCCTGGGATTTTCCAGATCTCTGAGTGACTTAGTGCTATTCTCCATGTGTAACCCTCAGTACATCAGTCTAATTTCCCATTCTGTCTATTTCTCTGTCTCCTGTAGATATTTAGGGAGTTCCTGACTCAACAGACTTTCCAACTGCTGGGTTTCTCGTCCATCACCTCATTGAAGATGGTTGGTCAGCCAGAGAGACAAAGGGAAGGGAGATCTGGAGCCTTCAATAAATCCTGCAGCGAGGTAAAATCACTCACAGTGCATAGAGCGGAGAGCAATGAGAGAGCTCCAAACATCGGCTAACAAGACATGATGTAGATCCAGTGCTGGAGGGGGAGCACATTATGACACACCCCAGGCTCAATCCCCACCCCTACTATAAGTTATGTGGTACAAAGTCTCACTACTCTGTAACACTGTATCTGTGGCATGTCTTGTGGACCAGTGTCTTCAATAATTTGTAACTCCTATAACAGTATCTGTATCTGTAACCTCTTCCCTTCCCGATAGCCCTCCACATATTTGAAAAGTACTGCATTCCAGACTACCATCCCTATTGCTGTAACTTGCTTCAGTGTCTATCACATGCCTTACCTCGGTCGTCTCCGCCTCCAATAACAGGAGACAGAGCCAAGCATCACGGAAACTGTTCCTTCGATCCAACTAGTCCATGCTGACCAGAGTACCTGACCGAGTCGTGTTTTCCTGCACTTGACCCATATCCCTTCAAACCTTCTCCTCCCCATGTACCTGCCCAAATGTCTTTTACAAGTTTTAATTGCACTTATCTCCACCACTTCCCCTGGAATCCCATTCCATGCCTGCACCATCCTCTGTGTGAAAAATGTTCTCCTGAAATTCCATGCCTGCACCATCCTCTGTGTGAAAAATGTTCTCCTAAATAGTGCGGTGATGTGAAAAATGTTCTCCTGAAATCTCATCTAAGTCTTTCCTCTCCCATCACATATTTATGCTCTCTAGAACACAGAACATGACATTGCTAGCCTTTCGGCTCTCGATGTTGCGCCGACCTGTGGAACCAATCTGAAGCCCAAGTAGTTAACACTAGTCCATTCTCGTCAATATGCCTATCCAATGACCGTGTAAATGCCCTTAAAGTTGGTGAGTTCACTACTGTTGCAGGCAATGCATTCCATGCCCCCGACTATTCTAAGTAAAGAACCTACCTCTGGCATCAGTCCCATATCTATTTATTAATATTAGTATCAACCTCAATTTAAAGCTGTCTGCCCTCGTTCTCGGCATCGCCACCCGTGGGAAAAGGCTCTCACTGTCCAACCCATCTCACTCTCTGACTATCTTATATGTCTCAATTAATTGACCTCAAACGTCTTCTCGCGAACAGAAACAGATTCAAGCCATTCAGCCTTGCTCATAAGACCTTCACTCCAGACTCTATAAAATCTTAGTAAGTCGCCTCTGAACTCTTCCCAAATCTTTCACATCCTTCCTTTAATGCAGTGATCTGAACCATAGGCAACACTCCAAATTGGCCGCACCAGAGTTTTGTATAACTGCAGCATGATCTCATGGTTCCGAAACTCAATCCCTGTACCAATAAAAGCTCACATGCTAAATGTCTTATTAACAACTCTATCAACCTGGGTGGCAACTTTCAACGATCCATGTACATGGACACAGTGATTTCTCTGTTCATCTGCACTACCAAGATCTGCTTTACCCACATCCATCTGTTTAGTCACCTTCTCAAATACGTAAGTAAGGCGTGAGGCAGTGCAATGAAGCGTGACCTCCCCTTCACAAAACCGTGCTGACTATCCCTCATCAACGTATTCATCTCCAGATGATTATAAATGCTAGCCTCTTTTACAAGCCTTTCCAACACTTTACCCAGAATCGAAGTATGGCTCACAGGTCTATAATTACCCAGGATTGTCTCTACTTCCCTTCTTAGACAAGAGGAAAACATTTGCTATCCTCCAGCCTTCTGGCACTATTCCTGTAGACAATGATGTCATAAAGATCAAAGCAAAAGATTTGGCAATCTCCTTCCTGGCTTACCAGCGAATCCAAGGATCAATCCTATCCAGCGCAGGAGACTTAACTAATTTTGCACTTTCCAGAAGTGCTTACACCTTTTCCTTCTGCAGTTCAATCCCATCTAGTTATGGACCCCTCTACCCTGGGGTAAAGACATTGGCTAATCAACGTACCTGCACCTTCATGGTTTTCTAAACCTTTATAAGGTCACCCCTCAGCCATCTACACCCAATGGAAATGCGAAAGACAATGACACAAATATCCCTGTTTGGGTCCCTGCCAAACTTTGTCACTATTTTCTGGGATACACCTATTCAGGATCTAGGGATTTCTCTACATTTGTGTTCTAAGACCTCCAGCACCACCTCTTCTATAATGGTGACTCGTTACAAACCATCACTGTTTCTTTCCCTTTATTTCCTAGTCTTTGTCAACAGTGCGATCTGATATGAAATGTTCATTTAGGGTCTCGCCCGTCTCCTGTGGTTCTACACCTGGATAGCCTCACTGATCTTTAAGAAGCCCTGTTGTCTCTTCAGTTGTGTTTTGGTACTTGTGCTGGAGACAATTATTTGCATTCTCCTTAATCTTATCTTCCAAAGCTATCTCACCACCGCCCCAATGTTGCATTCCAAGTTATCCAGATTCTCCGATTGTGTCAAACGCTCCAGTATCAGTAACAGCTTTGTCAATTTTTGCTCCATTTCCGTTTTAGGAAATGCTTCCTAGATCAGAAAGGTCAGAATTCTACGCAGCACTCCAAAGCTGTGCTGACTATCCCTAATCAATCCTTGCCGTTGCAAATATAACTCCTATCCCGCGGAATCACTTCCAACAACATACGCACCACTGGCATCAAACTAATTGGTGTTGATGTCCCTGGCTTTCCCTCGCAGCCTTTCCTAAACACTGGCACAACATGAGACACGCTCCAGGCTTCCAGCTCATCACCCGTGGCTGTTCGTGATAGAAAAATCTCTTTAAGGGACCCCACACCTTCTTCTTGAGCTTCCCACAATATCCTGGGATATACTTGAGTAGTTCCCAAGGATTTATCCATCTTATATGCATTTTAGAACCTTCAGTTCCTCATGGAAGACATGACTTTTTTTTCCCCTGACCTCCCCAGTCTTCCTCCACAGTACGTTCAAACGTGAAATTTTTGTTCATGATCTCGCCTATCTCCTCTGGTTCCACTCATTCGTCTTTAAGGAGCCTATTCTGCCCCAGTTAATCTTCTGCTGTTAACATATTTGAAAAATCTCTTTGGATTTTCCACAGCCTGATCTGCCAACACATTTTGTGGTCCCCTTTGGGCCCTCCTGATTTCCCTGTGAAGTGGATTACTCCACCTACAATGTTCTTCAATGGATTCCATTAATCTAGCTGGCTATATGTGACACGTGTCCCCTATTTGTTGACCAGAGCCTCAATACCTCCAGTCATCCAGTGTTTCTTACTTGTGTCAGCATTGTCATTCACACTAATACGAATATGCTAGTCCCAATCTCTCATTTTCTCTCTCTTTTGAAAGCTTCCCATCTGCCTGACATCCCTTTTCCTGCAAATCGCGTCGTCAATCAATTGTTAAAACTCTTCACTCATAGCTTCTCTATTCAGGGAAGGCTCCTTTTGATCATTAACTTGTGGACCAGCCATGTTCTTTTCCAGCGCTATTTTCAAACTCATACGATTGTGGTGACATTGCCAAAGTATTGTCCCACGAACACCTCAGTCCCTTTCCCTACCTTGTTTCCCAAGGGGAGGTCAGTTGTTACCCCTTCCTGCAGTCCGATCATTTACATTCTGACTGGGGCAGTTTTCTAGAACACGCCTAACAAATCCCTCCCATCCAAACTCTGAACACTCTGGCAGGCCCCATCTAAGTTTGGAAAGTTAAAATTCCCAACCATTACTTCTCTATCATTCTTACAGATATATGAGATCTCCCGACATATTTGCTACTCCTTTTCCCGCTGACGATTGAGGGCCTCGAGTGCAGTCATATCAAAGTGATGACCAATTCTCATTCCCCATTTCCACCATTATAGCATCACTGGGCGATCGCCAGGAATATCCTCTCTAAGTGCTTCAGTGATGCTTCACTAATCAAAAACTCCACTCCCCCTTCTCTCTCACCTCCTGTTCTCTCCATCCCGTAGAATCTGTTCCCTGGAACATTGAACTGTCAGCCCTGTGCCTCCCTCAGCTGTGTTTCTGTCATACTGATGGCGTCCCAGTCCCATGCCCATGCACCAGGTTAATCTGCCTTACCTATTGGGCCTGTTATGTTGAAATAAAGTAGTTGAATTGATCAGTTTTCCCTCATTGCCTGCTGTGCTCTTGCCTGCCTTGTCTATTTAAATGTCTCTCTTGAAATTCTGTCCCAGCCTCAACCTTCAGACTGTATACTGAAACCACCCCCCTCACTGTGGACAACACCCTTAGCTATCATGTCATCTGTAAACCTATTATATCTTCTGCTTTCACATCCAAAGTATTAATGTACATAATAAACAGCAATGGTTCCTGCACAGTTCCTGGTGAAAGAATTTCAAACACAAAACCAACCCTCCAAAAATTGTGGATCCAATATGCCAACTTGCATTGAATCGCATTGGTCTGTTGGACCAGCCATCCATGTGGGACCTTGTCAAAGGCCATAGTGAACCCCAAAGAATCCACATCATCTGCACTGCCCTCATCAATACTTTTATTCGTAATTTCAAAGAAAACTCAGCTGAATTCATCAGACAGGATCTTCCTTTACCAAATCCGTGCTGACTATCCCTGATTGTTTCCTGCCTTTCCAATTATTGATTCATTCTGTCCATCAGAATGGTTTCCAATAATTTCCCTCCCCCTGCTGTCAGACTATCTGCTGTATAATTACCTGGCCTATCCCTGCTGCCCTTCTTGAACAAAGGAACCACATTAGCTGTCCTCCAGTCATTCGGTACTGCACCTGTGGTTAGCAAAGTATTAAATATATTCAGCAGGGCTCCAGCAATATCCTTCCTTCCCTCCCATAACAGCCTGGGATACATTTCATTGGGCTCTGGGGATTTCTCCACCTTTATGCCTGTGAAAACATTTAATACCTCCTCCATATTGATCTTAATATATTCTTGAACCTCACCATCTCAACAGAAATCCCCGGATACAATGCCTTTCTCCTGTGTGATTACAGATGGGCAGTATTAATTGAAGAACTCACCTACTTCCTTTGGCTCCATACAGATTGTCTCTTTGGTTTCCAACAGGCTGCAGTCTTTCCTGGGAATCCTTTGACTCTGACTATAGTCACAAAATATGCTGTAGCTTTTCTTTAATAGTGTCTGCTAAGGATCTTTCATGGCTATTGCTTATCCCTTATTTTTAAGGACCCCTTGCCCTCTTTGCTCTTGTGAAGAGTTTCACCTGTATTTATTGAACTGTATTTCCTCGATCAAACTCACGATATCACTTGATCAGTATTCAGTGGACTTTCTCCCTTTGTCATTCCCAGTTTATTAACACACTGGCCATGGATCCTCACTGTATCACTTTAAAATACTCCACTTTCCAAATATAGCCCTAACTGCAGGTAGTTCATGCCAGTCTCTGTTTGCCACATTCTGTCTCATTATGGGAGACTCAGTTGTGAGGGGGATAGACAGGAGACTGTGTGGCTGCAGACGTGACCCCAGGATAGGGTGCTGCCTTCCGGGTACCAGGGTCAAAGATGACTCTGAGCTGTTACTGAACATGCTGAAGGTGGAGGGTGAACAGCCAGAGGTAATAATGCACATCAGAGCACATGACAGAGGTAGACAAAGGAATGGGGCCCTGTGAAATGCGTATCGGGCATTAGGTCAGAAGTTAAAAAGCAGTATCTCAAGGGTAGTGAGCTCCAGATTACTCCCAGTGCCATGTGCCAGTGAGGTTAGACATAGAAAGGTAATCCGGATGGATGTGTGGCCGAGGAGCTGGTGTAGGGGACACAGGGTATTCAGTTCTTTTGAGTATTGGGATCTCTTCTGGGTTAGAGGTGACCTGTACAAGATGGGGGGGCGACTTTGACTTGAAGCAGAGGAGCACCAGTATCCTTTGATGGGGAGTTGGGGGGTGCAGGTGGGCTGACTGGCAACGCACGAAGCCTGGCTGGGAGGGCAGATGAGCTTAGAGCATGGATTGGCTCTGGATACTGGGATATTCCAGCCATAGCAGAAATATGGCTGAGAGATATAGGACACTGCTGGGCAAGGAACAGCTACATTCGAGGCTTCAATCCCACCATCTTGTGAGGGCATTTCTTTCCTCTCTGCTGTATGGTCCTCACTGAGACAATCCAGGTGGTCCCAGGTATCAATCCTGGCCCATGCTATATTAGTGATCTCTGTAATATCCTGCATTCCCGATCATCTTTCCTCTGTGTGGAATCTCCTCTAGTCCCCACAATGCTCTCTGTCTCTGTCAGATTCTCCAATCCCTAACAACCTAATCCCTAAACGTCTCCAGTAGAAACTAAATTCCTTCATCCTGGTAAACCCCGACAGTCCTGTCTATCCCTGTAAGTCCCTCCTACCAATACTACCCTCCATGTCAATGTATTTGCCTTTAACCTCTCCATCCTTCCCGATCTGGGTAAACGTCTCCAGCTTCTCCAAGCCTTCCTTGTCTGTGAAAAATCATTCACTCCATTGAGCTGTCCTGATCTGTGTAATCCCTTCCAGATCTAAATACCTCCCTGTCTTTGTAACTATGTCAGGCTCCGACCTGAGAATCTCACGATCAGTGTAATTTCCCAAGGAACTCCTGACTTTAGGAACCAACTCCACCTGATAACATCCTCCATGCCTGTAGAAACCTTCCAGTTCAACCGTCCCTATCATGGACCTTAGTCTCTATAATCCTAATGATGACGTTAAACTCTTCCTCTCTAAAGCGCACTCAATCTCTGTAAACTCTGCTGGTCCCTACTCCCCTCCCTATGCATGTAATCTGGTTCAGTCACTACATATCTTTATACCTTTAACGTCCTCCCCATGTGACTACACTATTTATTTCCGTTACCTTCATGAGCTTCCATAATTCTCACTGTGACTCTCACCATGTCCCATCCCTAAATCCCTCTGTTTTTCTGAAAAGTCCGCCTTATTCTTA
>NC_057716.1:112791652-112797868 GCF_004010195.1 Chiloscyllium plagiosum
TGGAGCCCATTTAATCTTCCCTTGTTGGGTAATCTCTTGAAGTTCCTGGCGATTTCCCAATTTTAGCAGTTTCCCCAATCTTTATGACTCTCCAATTCCGAGAAGACTCACTTTCATTGCCAGCTTATCTCTTCTCAAAACCTACCTATGATCTGCTAATTCTTCTCCAATTCTTAGAAATTAATCTATGCAAATTTCACCCTGGTTCTCCCCCAACCCTCCCAACCACATGAACCTCTTTCAATTTGAGCAAACCTCCCCATCTGTGTAACTGTCTCTAACCCAGTAACCTGGCATTCTCCATTGCCTTCCTATCTATGAGCCTTCAGAACCTAGAAGCCTTCGAATATCTGTAAACGTCTTCCATCACTACAACCTTCCATATCTCTCTTAGGACTCTTCTCTTGGAGACACCCCCTGTCTGTCCCTCTCAGTCTGCCTGCCTCACCCTACACCCATCCCTATACCTAGTTCCAGAATTTAATCCAGCTCCCTCTGTCTCTGTAAATTCCTCCAATCCCCAAACCCCTTTGTCTCGCTGACATTCTTGATCAGATGTAACTCTGTTTAACTCTAACATCCTTGTGTCCCTGTAAGCCTCCCTGTCTCTGTAACCTCTATCCATCTGTTCAAACCCCCACTACTGAGGAATGACTCCCTGTATTCGCCATAAGGCACAGGGAATGAGAGTGAATTGATATGATGGAACCGTCATTCCGGAGATGTAGCTGCAGAATGACCATCACAGGGAAGGGAATATTGAAGGGCTATTGGGATCTATGCAAAAAGGCAACAAGTTGTGAAGAAAGGATGAGGTTAATGCATTAATGAGGCAGTCATATGGATCTGAAGATCAAATGTTGGAGTCTATTTGGGTGGAGCAAGCAGCAGCAACCGTTAGCAAGAATTATTTTATGGGCACCAGAAAGTGATGGTAATGTCAATATGGTTACGATCAGGACACTGAATATACTTATAGCAAGGGCAGTACAGTTACTGTGTGTGACGGTGGTCTCCATCCCGACTGGATAACTAATGAATATCAGAGCTATAATGGATGGAATCCTGGATTGTATACGAGATGGTTTTCCGTGACATCATATCAAGGAGCCATTAACAAACTTGTCTATTGTAGATCAAATGCTGTGTAATAATAAATATCTAAAAATCCTAATCTAAAGAGCAGAGACCCACAATGTTATAATGTAGATGCTCAGTTTGAGGTAAGACCATGAGAAGTAGGAATGAAATTAGACCATTTGGCCCATTGAGGATGCTCTGCCCTTATATCTGATCATGGCTGAACTGATACTCTTCACCTCTACTGTCCTGCCTTTTCCACAAAACCCTTGTTTCCCTGATTCGTTAACATCTGACCATCTCTGCTGTCAATATTCTTAATGACCCAGCCTCGACAGCCCCCTCCAGTCAGAAATTCCCACAGAGTCACTACCCACTGAGTGAAGACATTCCTCCTCATCTCCATCTTAAATGGGTGAGCCCTTGATCGGATTTTATGGCCTCTGGTTACAAATTCTCTCACAACTGAAACGAAGGGAAATAACAAAGATAATTATTGGAGATGAAATGAAAATTGGTGGAGATGGGGTTAATGAACAAGAATGTCCAAGGTTGCAGAGCTTTACAGATCAGTTAGAAAGATTTGCAGAGAAATGGCAAATTGAGTTTAATCTGGACAAGTGTGAGGTGATGTCAGATTCAAGTGTAAATTTAGTATACTGAGGGAAGTTGATAAACAGAAGGATCTTGGTGCAAGACATTAACTACCTGAAAATGGCAACAGAAGTGTTTCAGACAGGAAAGAAAACCAATAGAACACTGGCCTTCATCGGTCACAACGTTGGGTACAGTGGTTTGCATCTGATGTTGTAATTGTATAAAACTTCTGTTTGGCCACCACATTTGGAGTACTGGGTGCAGTTCTCATCTCCACACAATAGGGAGGATGGGGAGACTTTGGAGAGGGTACAAAAGGGGTTTATAAGCACGTTGCCTGTGTTAGGTTTTTCATTGTGTGTTAGGTGTAAGAGGAAATTAAACAAAGTTGGATTGTTTTGCAAGAGTATCAGAGGCTGACAGGAGACCAGGTACAGGAATATAACATACGGAGAGGGATCGATAATGTGGATAGTCGGAATCTCTATTCCAATGTGTAAGTTTCAAATACTAGAGTGCATAGGTTTAAGGTGAGAAAGAGGACGTTTAAACGAGATGTGTGAAGCAAGTTTTCTTTTAATATAGAGAGTGGAAGTTACCGAGGGAGGTCGTAGCAACAGAATGTGAATAAAGTTTCAAAGTGGCATTTAGACAGAAACATAAACAGGGATACAGGATATGGACAATGTGCAGGCAGATGGGATGAGTTAGAATAGCATCTTGCACAGCACAGCCATGGTAGGCCAAAGGGCCTGTTGCTGTGCTGTACTGTTCCAGTTTCTAACTTCGCAGCATCTGCCTGATCAGAGCCCCTCAGAACCTTGGATGGTTTATTCCATTTCTCTCTCATTATCTAAACTTCAATGGGTTCAACCTCAATCTACTCCACCTCTTCTCACTAGAAAATCCCTCCATTCCCAGGATCAGCCGAGTGACCCTTCTCTGACCTGCCTCCAATGCGACAGTATCTTTCCTTCGGGCACTCAAACTGTTCATAATATTCTAGGTGTGGTCTGACTTGAACCTTGCCTAATTTTAGCTAGATCTGCCTATTTTTAGACTCCATTCCCTTTGTATTAAATGCCAGCATTTGATTTGACTTCTCTATTACCTGCTGACCTTGGAAGCTAACCTTTTTAGTTGATGAACAAGAACTCCCATAACCCTTTCTGCTGCCAGTCTGAAACCAAATAGTGTTAGCCTGACATTAAGTCGGGAGCATACTAAAATTGTTAGAAAGGATATTTTAAAATACAATAACTGGCCACTTAGAAACACATTTTATAAAAGAGAATTTGTTTTTGAGCCTGTTGGATTTAATCTGGTTGTGTGAATATAAATGGTTGAATTGAATGGGTATAGAAGTGGTGTAGTGGTACGGGGGATATGGTGTCTTTGAATTATCAGAAGCCTTTACACATATTTCAATAAGGCCTAATGAGTAACTTGGTAGAGAATAGGGCCTCTTAAATATGAATAAGTTCGCCTATGTGTGGAATCAGAGGAGGTAGGTGAGATATTAGACAAAATAGTGTTATCAGTATTACGTGTGGCGAAAGACATGGAAGCTCGGGAAAATGGGGAAGTAAATAGTGATGTCTTAGAAAGAATTCTCAACAGAGAAGAGAAAGTGCTGGAATCTTAAAACAAATAACGTTAGATCAATCCTCAGTAGCTCATTCGGTGTATCCTAGAATATTGTGGAAATCGAGGGAAGAGATTGCACTGCCCCTAACAGAAATATTTATATTATCAACAGATGCAGTGTGGTGCCGGAAGACTGGAGGGATGATAATGCTATTCCATCACTTAAGGGCTGCAGGGAAACGCCAGGAAATTACAGCCCAGTGAGCCCAGTGGTGGGGAAGTTATTGGAGGAGATTATGAGAAAAAGGTACCACATATATTAACAAAGGCAAGGGGTGATTCGAGGTGGTCAGCATGGCTTTGTGAGTGGAAAACAGTGGTTCACAAACCGGATTGACTCTTCGAGGAGGTGGCCAAGAGATAGATGAAGGCAGACCAGTGAACATTGTCCACATGGACAGCGAAGCATTTAACATAGTTCGAAGGGATTTCGAACATCTAATCAAGAGGAAGAAGGCAGCTTATTTAAGATTGAGGAAGCAAGGGTCAGAAAGCTTTTTAGAGAGTAACATGGAGTAGCACGATGGCTCAGTGGTTAGCACTGCTACATCATAGCACCACAACTCCAGTTTGATTCCAGCCTCAGGCGACTGTCTGTGTGGATTTTGCACATTCTCCCCGTGTCTGCGTGGGTTTCCTGCAGGTGCTCCGGTTTCCCTCCACATCCCAAGGATATGCATGTCAGGTGACTCAGCCAAGATAAATTACCCATAGTGTTCACGGATGTGTAGGTGTGGTGCATTAGACAGGGCAATTGGAGAGTAATAGGGTGGGGGAATGAGTCTGGGTGGGATACTGTTTGCAGGGTTGATATGGAGGCGTTGGGCCAAATGGCCTGTTTCCACATTTTAGGGATTCTCTGAAAGTACCAGGAAGGAACTCAGGAGTGGACTTAGGACAGCTGGAAGGGGACATGAAAAATCATTGTTGGGAAGGATTAAGGAAAACCGTAAGGCAGTGTCCACTTAAGTGAGGAACAAGAGGATGGCCAGAGTGAGAGTAGGGCCTGTCAGGGATAATGGAGGGAACTAGTGCCTGAAGTCGGAGTGGTGCCGGAAGACTGGAGGGATGATAATGCTATTCCATCACTTAAGGGCTGCAGGGAAAAGCCAGGAAATTACAGCCCGTGAGCCCAGTGGTGGGGACGTTATTGGAGGAGATTATGAGAAAAAGGTATCACATATATTAACAAAGGCAAGGGGTGATTCGAGGTGGTCAGCATGGTTTTGTGAGTGGAAAACAGTGGTTCACAAACCGGATTGACTCTTCGAGGAGGTGGCCAAGAGATAGATGAAGGCAGACCAGTGAACATTGTCCACATGGACAGCGAAGCATTTAACATGGTTCGAAGGGATTTCGAACATCTAGTCAAGAGGAAGAAGGCAGCTTATTTAAGGTTGAGGAAGCAAGGGTCAGAAAGCTTTTTAGAGGGTAACATGGAGTAGCACGATGGCTCAGTGGTTAGCACTGCTACCTCATAGCACCACGGACTCCAGTTTGATTCCAGCCTCAGGCGACTGTCTGTGTGGATTTTGCACATTCTCCCCGTGTCTGCGTGGGTTTCCTGCAGGTGCTCCGGTTTCCCCCCACATCCCAAGGATGTGCATGTCAGGTGACTCAGCCAAGATAAATTACCCATAGTGTTCACGGATGTGTAGGTGTGGTGTATTAGTCAGGGCAATTGGAGAGTAATAGGGTGGGGGAATGAGTCTGGGTGTGATACTGTTTGCAGGGTTGATATGGAGGCGTTGGGCCAAATGGCCTGTTTCCACATTTTAGGGATTCTCTGAAAGTACCAGGAAGGAACTCAGGAGTGGACTTCGGACAGCTCGAAGGGGACATGAAAAATCATTGTTGGGAAGGATTAAGGAAAACTGTAAGGCAGTCTCCACTTAAGTGAGGAACAAGAGGATGGCCAGAGTGAGAGTAGGGCCTGTCAGTGATAATGGAGGGACTCGTGCCTGAAGTCGGCGGACGTAAGGAAGGACCTTGATGAATCCTATGCGTCAGTATTCACTGCTGAGAGGGACATTTGTGAGGACAGCCTGAAACAGGCTGATATACATGAACAGGTTGCTGTTAAGAATGAGGATATGCTGAGAATTCTGTAAAAGATAAGGATAGATAAGTCCACTGAACCTGATGGGATGTGGCCAAAGTTACTGCACGAAGCGAGGGAAGAGATTGTTGCACTTTGGCGATGGCCTTTGCACCCTCACCGTTCACTGGAGTAGGACCAGATGATTGGAGAGTTGCAAATTTTATTCCCTTGTTCAGGAAATGGAATAGGGATAATCCTGGGAATTATAGACCTGTCAGTCTTATGTCTGTGGTGTGCAGATTATTGGAGAGGACTCCGAGACAGGATTTATGATTCCTTGGCAAACCATACTTTGACTACAGATAGTCAGCATGGCTTTGTAAGTGGCTGATCATGCCTTATAAATCTTATTGAATTTTTTGAGAATGTTTCAAAACACCTTTTAGGCTCAATTCAGAAGGTACAGAGACATGGGTTGCCGGGAAACCTGTCTGTCTGGATATGGAATTAATGGCCCCCAGAAGACAGAGGATGATGACAGATGAAAAGCATTAATCATGGAGCTCAGTGACCAGTGTTTGTTTGCAGGGAGAGGTTCCAGGACCCCTGCTCTTTGTGAGTTTATCATTGACTTGGATGTGTGAGTGGAAGAGTGGGTTAGTAAGTTTGCCAATGACACAAGCGTTGGTGGAGTGGTGAATAGTGTGAAGGACTGTTGTAGTTTGCAACGGGGCAATGACAGGATGCAGAGCTGGGCTGACAAGTGGCAGATGGAAGTCAATCTGGAAAAGTGTGAAGTCATTCATTTTGAAAGATTGAATTTGAATTCAGAATGCAATGTTAAAGGCAGG
>NC_057716.1:112798368-112799866 GCF_004010195.1 Chiloscyllium plagiosum
TTGTGGAGGAGGCAGGAAAGTAGAGTTGGAGATATCTGATCAGCCATGATCAGATTGAAGGGCAGAGCATCCTCAATGGGCCAAATGGTCTCATTTCACTCCTAGTTCTCATGGTCTTACCTCAAACTGAGCATCTACATTATAACATTGTGGGTCTCTGCTCACAAAACTCCTTTAGATTAGGATTTTTAGACACTTATTATTACACAGCATTTGATCTACAATAGACAATTTTGTTGATGGCTCCTTGATATGATGTCATGGAAAACCATCTCATATACAATCCAGGATTCCATCCATTATAGCCCTGATACTCATTAGTTATTCAGTCGGGATGGAGACCACCGTCACACACAGTAACTGTACTGCCCTTGCTACAAGTATATTCAGTGTCCTGATCGTAACCATATTGACATTACCATAACTTTCTGGTGCACATAAAATAATTCCTGCTAACGGTTGCTGCTGCTTGCTCCACCCAAATAGACTCCAACATTTGATCTTCAGATCCATATGACTGTCTCATTAATGCATTAACCTCATCCTTACTTCGCAACTTGTTGCCTTTTTGCATAGATCCCAATAACCCTTCAATATTCCCTTCCCTGTGATAGTCATTCTGCAGCTACATCTCCGGAATGACGGTTCCATCATATAAATTCACTCTCATTCCATCTGCCTTATGGTGAATACAGGGAGTCATTCCTCAGTAGTGGGGGTTTGAACAGATGGATAGAGGTTACAGAGACAGGGAGGCTCACAGGGACACAAGGATGTTAGAGTTAAACAGAGTTACATCTGATCAAGAATGTCAGCGAGACAAAGGGATTTGGGGATTGGGGGAATTTACAGAGATAGAGGGAGCTGGATTAAATTCTGGAGATAGGTATAGGGATGGGTGTAGGGTGAGGCAGGCAGACTGAGAGGGACAGACGGGATGTTTCCACGAGAAGAGTCCTAAGAGAGATATGGAAGGTTGTAGTGATGGAAGACGTTCACAGATATTCGAAGGTTTCTAGGTTCTGAAGGCTCATAGATAGGAAGGCAATGGAGAATGCCAGGTTACTGGGTTAGAGACAGTTACACAGATGGGGAGGGTTGCTCAAATTGAAAGAGGTTCCTGTGGTTGGAATGGTTGGGGGAGAACCAGGGTGAAATTTAAATAGATTAATTTCTAAGAATTGGAGAAGAATAAGCAGATTTTAGGTAGGTTTTGAGACGAGATAAGCTGGCAATGAAAGTGAGTCTTCTCGGAATTGGAGAGTCATATAGATTGGGCAAACTGCTAACATTGGGAAATCGCCAGGAACTTCAAGAGATTATCCAACAAGGGAAGATTAAATGGGCTCCATAGATTGGGGGTTTTGACAGGACTGGAAGAGTATGGAGATAGTGAGGGGTTGGAGCAGTTTACATAGACATGCAAGTTTTTAGGCAGTACTAAGATACACAGGCTTTAGTTAATGCAAGAATGGGAAGCTTAATGGGACTGGAAGAC
>NC_057716.1:112800243-112806484 GCF_004010195.1 Chiloscyllium plagiosum
TGGATTTAGGGGTAGCAGGTGTTTATGGAGATAGTGAGGGGTTGGAGCAGTTTACATAGACATGCAAGTTTTTAGGCAGTACTGAGATACACAGGCTTTAGTTAATGCAAGAATAGGAAGCTTAATGGGACTGGAAGACCGAAGAAAGTTACGGACAGTAGTGATGGCTGCAGATGTTAACAGATTACAGAGAGACTTGCAGATTAGAGTGTGGGAATCAGATTCTGATAGACATTGTAGGAACTGGAGTAGCCTTGGCAAATGGGCAGTTTACAGTTATAGAAGGTGCTGAAGGGACTGGAAGCAGGAAAAGGTGTGTGGGGGGGTGGCGTTGTGGAGGCAGCTTGTGGCTTGAGATATGGATGGCTGCAGAGACTGCAGGAAGTGTTCTAAGAGCAGGAGAAAGCAGCAGAAATAGAGAAAGTGCAGAGCCTGAAGAAGGTTCAGCAATCAGGAGGTTTCAAGGTGCAGGATAATGTTACAAAAACAGGGGCAATTGTAGGGATTGGAGGGCCATACAAATATAGGGAGAGCTTTCGACACTGCAGGACATATTACAGACATGGGGAGAGTTTCACAACTAAAGGGAATTAGAAAGACCAGGAGGCTTTGAGGTTATTGGAGCAGCTTTGACTGCTCCAGAGAGAGATGTGGAGGCTGGAACAGGAGACATAGTTAGGGAGGGTTTTAAGAATAAGGAGGACTTTTCAGAAAAACAAGGGATGTAGGGATGGGACATGGTGAGAGTCACAGTGAGAATTATGGAAGCTCATGAAGGTAACGGAAATAAATAGTGTAGTCACATGGGGAGGACGTTAAAGGTATCAAGATATGTAGTGACTAAGCAGATTACATGCACAGGGAGGGGAGTAGGGACCAGCAGAGTTTACAGAGATTGAGTGCGCTTTAGGGAGGAAGAGTTTATCGTCATCATTAGGTTAATAGAGACTAAGGTCTATGATAGGGACGGTTGAACTGGAAGGTTTCTACAGGCATGGAGGATGTTATCAGGTGGAGGGTGTTCCTAAATTCAGGAGTTCCTTGGGAGATTACACTGATAGTGAGTTTCTCAAGTAGGAGCCTGACATAGTTACAAAGACAGGGAGGTATTTAGATCTGGAAGGGATTACACAGATCAGGACAGCTCAATGGAGTGAATGATTTTTCACAGACAAGGAAGGCTTGGAGGAGCTGGTAACGTTTACCCAGATAGGGAAGGATGGAGAGGTTAAAGGCAAATACATTGACATGGAGGGTAGTATTGGTAGGAGGGGCTTACAGGGATAGACAGGACTGTCTGGATTTACCGGGATGAAGGAATTTCGTTTCTACTGGAGACGTTTAGGGATTAGATTGTTAGGGATTGGAGAATCTGACAGAGACAGAGAGCAGTGTGGGGACAAGAGGAGATTCCAAACAGAGGAAAGATGATCGGGAATGGAGGATATTACAGAGATCACTAATACAGCATGGGTCCCCTACACCAGCTCCTCGGCCACACATCCATCCGGATTATCTCTCTATGTCTATCCTCACTGGCACATGGCACTGGGAGTAATCTGGAGCTCACTACCCTTGAGATGCTGCTTTTTAACTTCTGACCTAATGCCCGATAAGCATTTCACAGGGCCCCATCCCTTTGTCTACCTCTGTCATGTGGACTGATGTGCATAATAACCTCTGGCTGTTCACCCTCCACCTTCAGCATGTTCAGTAACAGCTCAGAGTTATCTTTGACCCTGGTACCCGGAAGGCAGCACACTATCCTGGTGTCACTTCTGCAGCCACACAATCTCCTCTCTGTCCCCCTCACAACTGAGTCTCCTATAATGAGACAGAATGTGGCAAACAGAGACTGGCATGAACTACCTGCAGTCAGGGCTATATTTGGAAAGTGGAGTATTTTAAAGTGATACAGTGAGGATCCATGGCCAGTGTGTTAATAAACTGGGAATGACAAAGGGAGATAGTCCAATGAATACTGATCAAGTGATATCGTGAGTTTGATCGAGGAAATGCAGTTCAATAAATACAGGTGAAACTCTTCACAAGAACAGAGAAGGCAAGGGGTCCTTAAAAATAAGGGATAAGCAATAGCCATGAAAGATCCTTGGCAGACACTATTATGGAAAAGCTACAAGATATTTTGTGAATATAGTCAGAGTCAGAGGATTCCCAGTAAAGACTGCAGCCTGTTGGAAACCAAGGGGACGATCTGTGTATGGAGCCAGAGGAAGTAGGTGAGGTCTTCAATTAATCAAAGGAGTAATGGTTGGGGATTTTAACTTCCCATCTGTAATCATACAGGAGAAAGGCATTGTATCCGGGGATTTCTGTTGAGATGGTGAGGTTCGAGAATATGTTAAGATCAATAAGGAGGAGGTATTAAATGTTTTCACAGGCATAAAGGTGGAGAAATCCCTAGAGCCCAATGAAATGTATCCCAGGCTATTATGGGAGGGAAGGAAGGATATTGCTGGGGCCCTGCTGGATATATTTAATACTTTGCTAACCAAGAAGGGCAGCAGGAATAGGCCAGGTAATTACACAGCAGATAGTCTGACAGCAGGGGGAGGGAAATTATTGGAAACTATTCTGATGGACAGAATGAATCAATAGTTGGAAAGGCAGGAAACAATCAGGGATAGTCAACACAGATTTGGTAAAGGAAGATCCTGTCTGATGAATTCAGCTGAGTTTTCTTTGAAATTACGAATAAAAGTATTGATGAGGGCAGTGCAGATGATGTGGATTCATTGGGGTTCACTATGGCCTTTGACAAGGTCCCACATGGAAGGCTGGTCCAACAGACCAATGCGAGTCAAGGCAAGTTGGCATATTGGTTCCACAATTTTTGGAGGGTTGGTTTGGTGTTTGAAATTCTTTCACGAGTGGGAACTGTGCAGGAACCATTGCTGTTTGTTATGTACATTAATACTTTGGATGTGAAAGCAGAAGGTATAATTATTAGGTTTACAGATGGCATGATAGCTAAGGGTGTTGTCCACAGTGAGGGGGGTGGTCTCAGTATACAGTCTGAAGGTTGAGGCTGGGACAGAATTTCAAGAGAGTCATTTAAATAGACAAGGCAGGCAAGGGCACAGCAGGCAATGAGGGAAAACCGATCAATTAAACTACTTTATTTCAACATAACAGACCCAACAGGTAAGGCAGATGAACCTGGTGCATGGGCATGGGACTGGGACGCCATAGGAATGACAGAAACACAGCTGAGGGAGGGACAGGGCTAACGGCTCAATGTTCCAGGGAACAGATTCTACGGGATGGAGAGAACAGGAGGTGAGAGAGGAGGGGGAGTGGAGTTTTTGATCAGTGAAGCATCACTGAAGCACTTAGAGAGGATATTCCTGGCGATCGCCCTGTGATGCTAGAATGGTGGAAATGGGAAATGAGAATTTGTCATCACTTTGATATGACTGCACTAGAGGCCCTCAATAGTCAGCAGGAAAAGGAGTAGCAAATATGTCGGGAGATCTCAAATATCTGTAAGAATGATAGAGGAGTAATGGTTGGGGATTTTAACTTTCCAAACTTAGACGAGGCCTGCCAGAGTGTTCAGAGCTTGGATGGGAGGGATTTGTTAGGAGTGTTCTAGAAGACTGTCCCAGTCAGAATGTAAATGATCGGACTGCAGGAAGGGGTAAAAACTGACCTCCCCTTGGGAAACAAGGTAGGGAAAGGGACTGAGGTGTTCGTGGGGCAATACTTTGCAAATTCACCACAATAGTATGAGTTTAAAAATAGCGATGGAAAAGAACATGGCTGGTCCACAAGTTAATGATCAAAATGAGCCTTCCCTGAATCTAGAAGCTATGAGTGAGGAGTTTTAACAATTGATTGAGGACGCTATTTGCAGGTAAAGGGATTTCAGGCAGATGGGAAGCTTTCAAAAGAGAGATAAAATGAGAGTTTGGGACTAGCATATTCCTATTAGTGTGAATGACAAATGAGCCTTCCCTGAATCTAGAAGCTATGAGTGAGGAGTTTTAACAATTGATGGAGGACGCTATTTGCAGGTAAAGGGATTTCAGGCAGATGGGAAGCTTTCAAAAGAGAGATATAATGAGAGTTTGGGACTAGCATATTCCTATTAGTGTGAATGACAATGCTGACACAAGTAAGAAACAATGGATGACTGGAGGTATTGAGGCTCTGGTCAACAAATAGGGGACACGTGTCACATATAGCCAGCTAGATTAATGGAATACATTGAAGAACATTGTAGGTGGAGTAATTCACTTCACAGGGAAATCAGGAGGGCCCAAAGGGGACCACAAAATGTGTTGGCTGATCAGGCTGAGGAAAATGCAAAGAGATTCTTCAAATATTTTAACAGCAGAAGATTAACTGGGGCAGAATATGGCTCCTTAAAGACGAATGAGTGGAACCAGAGGAGATCGGCGAGATCCTGAACAAAAATTTCATGTTTGAACTTACTGTGGAGGAAGACTGGGGAGGTCAGGGGAAAAAAAAAAGTCATGTCTTCCATGAGGTACTGAAGGTTCTAAAATGCATATAAGATGGATAAATCCTTGGGAACTAATCAAGTATATCCCAGGATATTGTGGGAAGCTCAAGAAGAAGGTGTGGGGTCCCTTAAAGAGATTTTTCTATCACTGACAGCCACGGGTGATCAGCTGGAACCCTGGAGGGTGTCTAATGTTGTGCCAGTGTTTAGGAAAGGCTGAGAGGGAAAGCCAGGGACATCAACACCAATTAGTTTGATGCCAGTGGTGCGTACGTTGTTGGAAGCGATTCTGCGGGACAGGAGTTACATTTGCAACGGCAAGGATTGATTAGGGATAGTCAGCTCAGCTTTGGAGTGCTGCGTATAATTCTGACCTTTCTGATCTAGGAAGCATTTTCTAAAACTGGAAATGGAGCAAAAATTGACAAAGCTGTTACTGATACTGGAGCGTTTGACACAATCGGAGAATCTGGATAAGTTGGAATGCAACATGGGGGGGATGAGATAGCTTTGGCAGATAAGGTTAAGGAGAATGCAAATAATTGTCTACAGCACACAAGTAACAAAACGCAACCGAAGCAAAGATCAGTGAGGCCATCCAAGTGTAAAACAATTGGAGATGGGCGAGAACCTAATTGAACATTTCATATCAGAACGCACTGTGGACAAAGACTAGGAAATAAAGTGAAAGAAATAGTGATGGTTTGTAACGAGTCCCCATTATAGAAGAGATGGTGCTGGAGGTCTTAGAACACAAATGTAGAGAAATCCCTAGATCCTGAACAGGTGTATCCCAGAAAATAGAGAAGATTGGAGGCTAGCAAATGTGGTTCCCTTGTTCAAGAAGGGGAGTAGGGATAACCCTAGTAACTATAGGCCGGTGAGTCTCACTTCTGTTGTGGGCAAAATCTTAGACAGGATTGTAAGGGATAGGATTTATGAACATCTGGATAGGAATAATGAGATCAAGGATAGTCAGCATGGTTTTGTGAAGGGCAGGTCGTGCCTCACAAACCTTATTGAATTCTTTGAAAAGGTGACGAAGGAGGGTGATGAGGGGAAAGCGGTAGATGTGGTATATATGGATTTTAGTAAGGCGTTTGATAAGGTTCCCCATGGTAGGCTACTGCAGAAAATACGGAGATATGGCATTGAGGGTGAGTTGGAGGTTTGGATTAGGAATTGGCTGGATGGAAGAAGACAGAGGGTAGTAGTTGATGGCAAAGTTTCTTCATGGAGTGCCGTCACTAGCGGTGTTCCGCAAGGATCTGTTTTGGGACCATTGCTGTTTGTCATTTTTATAAATGACCTGGAAGAGGGGTTAGAAAGTTGGGTGAGCAAGTTTGCGGATGACACAAAAGTCGGAGGAGTTGTTGACAGTGAGGAAGCATGTGGCAGGTTACAGCAGGATAAAGAGAAGCTGCAGAGCTGGGCAGAAAGGTGGCAGATGGAATACAATGTAGCTAAGTGCGAGGTGATTCACTTTGGGAAGAATAACAAAAAGAATGGGTACTGGGCTAATTGTCGGATACTTGGTAGTGTGGATGAGCAGAGGGATCTTGGTGTCCATGTACACAGATCTCTGAAAGTTGCCACCCAGGTAAATAGTGCGGTGAGGAAGGCATATGGCGTACTGGCTTTTATTGGTAGAGGAATTGAGTTCCGGACTCCTGAGGTCATGATGCAGTTGTATAAGACTCTGGTACGGCCGCATCTGGAATATTGTGTGCAGTTTAGGTCGCCATACTATAG
>NC_057716.1:112806585-112812743 GCF_004010195.1 Chiloscyllium plagiosum
CATTTAAGCGGGCATTGGATGGGCATATGGAGGATAGTGGGCTAGTGTAGGTTAGGTGGGCTTGGATCGGCGCAACATCGAGGGCTGAAGGGCCTGTACTGCGCTGTATTCTTCTATGTTCTATGTTCTATGTTCTATAGTGACAAAGTTTGGCAGGGACCCAAACAGGGATATTTGTGTCATTGTCTTTCGCATTTCCATTGGGTGTAGATCGCTGAGGGGTGATCTTATAAAGGTTTAGAAAATCATGAAGGTGCAGGTAAGTTGATTAGCCAACGTCTTTACCCCAGTGTAGTGGGGTCCATAACTAGATGGGATTGAACTGCAGAAGGAAATGGTGTTAGCACTTCTGGAAAGTGCGAAATTAGGTAAGTCCCCTGCGCTGGATAGGATTGATCCTTGGATTCCCTGGTAAGCCAGGAAGGATATTGCCGAAACTTTGGCTTTGATCTTTATGACATCATTGTCTCCAGGAATAGTGCCAGAAGGCTGGAGGATAGCAAATGTTGTCCCCTTGTCTAAGAAGGGAAGTAGAGACAATCCTGGGTAATTATAGACCTGTGAGCCTTACTTCGATTCTGGGTAAAGTGATGGAAAGGCTTGTAAAAGAGGCTAGCATTTATAATCATCTGGAGATGAATACGTTGATGAGGGATAGTCAGCATGGTTTTGTGAAGGGTAGGTCACGCTTCATTGCACCGCCTCACGCCTTACTAACGTATTTGAGAAGGTGACCAAACAGATGGATGTGGGTAAAGCAGATCTTGGTAGTGCAGATGAACAGAGAGATCACTGTGTCCATGTACATGGATCGTTGAAAGTTGTCACCCAGGTTGATAGAGTTGTTAACAAGACATTCAGCATGTGAGCTTTTATTGGTACAGGGATTGTGTTTCGGAACCATGAGATCATGCTGCAGTTATACAAAACTCTGGTGCGGCCAATTTGGAGTGTTGCCTATGGTTCAGATCACCGCATTACAGGAAGGGTGTGAAAGATTTGGGAAGGGTTCAGAGGAGACTTACTAAGATTTTATCAAGTCTGGAGTGAATGTCTTATGAGGAAGGCTGAGTGACTTGAATCTGTTTCTGTTCACGAGAAGACGTTTGAGGTCAATTAATTGAGACACATAAGATACTCAGAGAGTTAGATGGGTTGGACAGTGAGAGCCTTTTCCCTTGGATAGCGATGCCGAGAACGAGGGCAGACAGCTTTAAATTGAGGTTGATACTAATATTAATAAATAGATATGGGGCTGATGCCAGAGGTAGGTTCTTTACTTAGAATAGTCGTGGCATGGAATGCATTGCCTGCAACAGTAGTGGACTCACCAACTTTAAGGGCATTTACACTGTCATTGGATAGGCATATTGACGAGAATGGACTAGTGTTAACTACTTGGACTTCAGATTGGTTCCACAGGTCGGCCCAACATCGAGAGCCGAAAGGCTAGCAATGTCATGTTCTGTGTTCTAGAGAGCATAAATATGTGATAGGAGAGGAAAGACTTAGATGAGAATTCAGGAGAACATTTTTCACACAGAGGATGGTGCAGGCATGGAATGGGTTTCGAGGGGAAGTGGTGGAGAAAAGTACAATTACAACATGTAAAAGACATTTGGGCAGGTACATTGAGAGGAGAAGGTTTGAAGGGATATGGGTCAAGTGCAGGAAAACACGACTCGTTCATGTACTCTGGACTAGTTGGATCGAAGGAACCGTTTCTGTGATGCTTGGCTCTGTCTCCACTTATTGGAGGAGGAGACGACCGAGGTAAGGCATGTGATAGACACTGAAGCAAGTTACAGCAATAGGGATAGTCGTCTGGAATGCAGTACATTTCAAATATGTGGAAGGACTATCGGGAAGGGAAGAGGTTACAGAGACAGGAATTGCTATAGGAGTTACAAATTATTGAAGACACTGGTCCACAAGACATGCCATAGATACAGTGTTGCAGAGTAGTGAGACGTAGTACAACAGAACTTATAGTAGGGGTGGGGATTGAGCCTGGCGTGTGTCGTAATGTGCTCCCCCTCCAGCACTGTATGTATATCATGTCTTGCTAGCCGATGTTTGGAGCCCTCTCATTTTTCTCCGCTCTATGCACTGATTTATTGAAGGCTACAGGATTTATTGAAGGCTTCAGATCTCCCTGCCCTTTGTCTCTTAGGCTGACCGACCATCTTCAATGAGGTTATGGATGAGACACCCAGCAGTTGGAAAGTGTACTGAGTCAGGAACTCCCTAAATTCCTACAGGAAACAGAGAAATAGACAGAATGGGAAATTAGACTGACGCACTGAGGGTTACACGTGGAGAATAGCACTAAGTCACACAGATCTGAAAAATCCCAGGCTCCATCCTTGGCCTGTTCTGCTGCGTCTCTCTGGAATGGGGAATTCTGTTGGCTCAGGATCTGGAGTAGCTGCAAGAGTGAGAAAAACTGACAGAGGTAGCAATTAGACCCACACAGTGAGGGATACCACATGGAGAGAGACTGAGTGATATCACCAGAGTGCTGGAAAATGTCAGTATCAAACAATTGTTTCGGAAGAACGGGTTTTGCTTCATTTTACACTGGTATAACTAGTCATGAATGAGCAACCTGTGAGCAGGTGGGGTGGTGGCCGAGTGGTATTATTGCTAGAGCATGTATCCCAAACCTCAGCTAATGTTCAGGGGAGACAGGTTTGAATCCCACCATCAGAAATGGGGATGTTTAAATCAATTCTTTTTTTTAAAAAACTTGCAATCAACAATTCATGAATAAGTTGAAACCATTGCTGATGTCCAAAATAATTTTTGTTCATCAAAAAGACACTGGTCCTTTCGAGAAGGACATCTGCCCATCATCATGTGGTCTGCACGACATACCCACATCGAAGTGTTTGCCTCTCAATTACCCTCTGAAATGGCAGAACAAGTTACTCAGCTTAAAGGCAGCTAGGGCTCGGGAGGGGGACAAGAAAGGCTGGTCAGCCAGAGACACCCATATCCCACAAGTAACTAAAAACAATCTTGTTGCACTGGGACCCAATGGAACCATGATGAGAATGGAGTGCTGGTAAAAATGTTGGCAGGTTTATGGACAGAGCTTTAAACTGACAGAAAGGATGCAGGGACAGGATTCAAGTGAAAGAAGCTTTCCAAATCCAAAGATAAAAAGTGAAGCATCAGAACAGCATGGGAATGTGACTGAAGTCAAGCAGACAGAAACAGGATGGATCAAAGTTAAACTAAAACTGTACATCAGTGAATAGGTTTGTGACAGGACTTTATGGGAAAGAGTAAATTATTTTTTTTTTGGAATGGACGAAGTATCTTCAATAAGGTAGATGGATTTGTGACACAGAGATAAATGGTAGTTAGACCCTAGAGAGACATGGTTACAGGACGAAAAATAGGTGGAACATAAATATTCAATTGTTCACAATCTTGCGGGATCTAAGGCAGAATGGGAAGGATAGTTGGATAACGCTGACAGAAATGGGTAACAAAGTCATTACAGAGAACGTATTTGGCCTCAGATCATGAAGTAGAGTCATTTTGAATGTAAATTCTGGCTACTACTTGCCAAGGACACAAGCTGCAGAACAGTTTTAGCCACCGAACAGCATGTCATTGCTCATCACTGCATTAAACAGGAACTCATTGGAATTTTTAACTAAAGCATTGTGAACATTTTGGGAAACTTCAATATTCACATAATCTGGGAAAATCACACTGACAAGAGAAGAGGAGTTCAAAGAACATTGTTTTTTCCTCAGTGTTTCTTTGAATAACACATTGTGCAACTGGCGAGGGATGTAACTATCCCAGTGACCGTTGTCTGATGAAGCTGAGTGAATGAGTAATGTCACACTGAGATCCTCCGGGAAATTGGGATAAAGTGACATTTAAATAGTTATAAAGCTCTAACATGAATCACAGAATGGACAAGACACAACTGGAAACAAAATAGCCCATTCACATGGGTTTGAATGGAGAACCCGCCTCAGGCAACTGTCTGTGTGGAGTTTGCACATTCTCCCCATGTCTGCGTGGGTTTCCTCCGGGTGCTCCGGTTTCCTCCCACAATCCAAAATTGCGCCGATTATGTCATTTGGCCATGCTAAATTGCCCGAAGTGTTAGGTGAAGGGGTAAATGTAAAGGAATGGGTGTTGGTGGGTTACGCTTCGGCGGGTCGGTGTGGACTTGTTGGGCCGAAGGACCTGTTTCCACACTGTTAGTAATCTAATCTAATCTAAAACTGACCAAGAGTTAACAGGATGAACAGACTGAAAAATGTGTCTGTAAGCGAACAGTTGAAAACACTTGAAGAACGATGTAAAACACTCAACAAAAGGACATTCGATTGAAACAGACAAAACCTCAGCAAGAAATTCCCTGCTGTCCCTCACTCAGGACAAAATGGACCATATTAGATTATCAGGCTTAGAAGATCATCAAAAAGTACAAACAATTCTCAAGCGAGAGAATGTTTGTGCAGTAAGTGTTAGAGGGATTGTGGAGTGTCTGCTAGCAAGAGGGGGGCAGTGGGAAAATAAATCATTGTCAGGGTTCAATGTCACAATAGGAACAGGGAGAGGTGAAGGTGTTGGAGGTGGTGAGAGTGTTACAGAGAGTGGTCAGGGCCTGAACGCTGTTACAAAGCCAGTACAGATTGCTGCAGATGGAGGGATTTGCAGAGATAGGGAGGGACATTTGTATTTTTGTTTATTCATTCATGGGCTGTGAGTGTCACTACCTGAACCAGCATACATTGCCCTCTGCTAATTAACCAGAGAGCTGTGTACCTGCATCCCTGGGTCACTGACTGACAACACTACCGAGCCCCGAACATTAACTGCACAAGTCCCACACTGGTTTGTTTCACCAAAATGGAACACGTCACATTTATCTAATTAACTCCATCTGCTATTCTTCAGCCCACTATCCCAGCAGTACTGTTCATCCTGTTTTTACATAGTTAACCTTCTTCACTGTTGAGTATATCACCAATTTTAGTGCCACACACAAACGTATTTACCAGGAAACTAATATTCTCAGCCAAACCAATTATCCAAGATGACAAACAACAATGGACTGACTGCACCTCCAGTCAGAAAAACAAAATGTGTCCAACTACGCTCTGTCTCCTACCGTGAAGTAAATTGTATATCCAGTTGACTAGCTCCTCCTGGATGCCGTATCCTTTGACCTTGATCAGAAGGTATTATCCAGTTTTCCATACGGAACGTAAAACATAAAACAGTACAGAACAAGGCCCTTCGGCCCTCAATGTTACGCCGACCTTTATCCTCCTCTAAGATCAAACTAACCTACATACATTTCATTTTACACTATCATCCATATGCTTTTTCCAAGAGTCTATTAAATGTCCCTCATGTATCCAACTCAACTACCACCACTACAGTGCATTCGATGCACCCACCACTCTGTGTGGAGAACCAAACTCTCTGAAATCTCCCCTTCACCTTCTTCCAATCACCTTAATATTATATTCCCTTCTGATAGCCATTTCTGCCATGGGAAAAAAAATCGTTCACTGTTCACTGTCTGTGCCTCTCATTACCTTGTTCACATTTACCAGGTCGCCCCTCACCCTTCTTCACTCCAGTGAGGAAAGCCTTACCTCCCTCAACCTTTCTTCATAAGACATGCACTCCAGTCCAGGCACCATCCTGGTAAATCTCCTTTTTACCATCTCCACAGCTTCCACATCCTTGTAATGAGAGAACCAGAACTGAACTTAATATCGAAGTGTGGTCTCAGCCGAGCTCCATAAAGCTGTAGCACAGCCTCACGGCTCTGAAACTCAATCCCCCAGCTAATAAAGCCAACACAACGTATTACTTCTTAACAACACTATCAGCTTGGTTGGCAACTTTGAGGGATCTAGAAGTGGAACCAAACATCCCACTGTTACTCCACACTGCCAACAATCCTATTTTAATCCAATATTCGGAATTCAATTTCGACGTTCCAAAATAAATCACTTCACACTTTTCCAGGTTGAACTCTTTCTGCCACCTCTCAGCTCAACTCCTCATCATATCAATGCCCCGTTGCAACCTACAACAGCTCTCCACACTATCCACCACTCTATCAATGTTTGTGTCATCGGCAAACTTACTAACCTACTCTTTCACTC
>NC_057716.1:112814126-112815830 GCF_004010195.1 Chiloscyllium plagiosum
TATCCTTGGCAGATACTGTTAAGGAAAGGCCATTAGGTATTTTATGAGTGTAGTTAGAGGAAGAAGATTGCCAGTTAAAGATTTGCACCTGTTAGAAACCAAAGGGATAATCTGTGCATTGATCCAGAGGAAGTAGGTGAGGTCTTCAATGAATACCTCCCATCTGTATTCACACAGGAGAAAGGAATTGTAGCCGGGGATTTCAGTTGGGATGGTGAGGTTCCAGAACATGTTAAGACCAATGAGGAGCAAGTATTAAATGTCTTCACAGGCATAAAGGTGGAGCAATCCCCAGTGCCCAATGAAATGTATGGCAGGCTGCTATGGGAGGTAAGGGAGGAGATTGCTGGGGCCTCGGTGGATATATTTAACACTTTGCTGGCCACAGGTGAAGTGCCGAATGACTGGAGGATCGCTAATGTGGTTCCTTTATTCAAGAAGGGCAGCAGGGATAGGCCAGGTAATTACAGAGCAGATAGTCTGACAGCAGGTGGAGGGAAATTATTGGGAACAATTCTGAGAATGAATTAGCACTTGAAAAGACAGGGATCAACTCGGCTGAGTCATCATTTATTTGGCAGAGGAAGATACTGTCTGAGGAATTCAGTTGCATTTTTTTTAAATGGCCTCTCAAAATATTGAGGAGGGCAGTTCAGATGATGTGGTTTACGCGGACCTGAATAAGGCTTTGACAAGGTCTCACATGGAAGGCTAGTCCAAAAGGGAAGATCCGAATGGATTCAAGGCATGTTGGTAAATTTGATACAAACTTCGTGGATAAACATCTTCATCTTGGATTTTCTTTCACCAGCGGGTGTACCACAGGGATCTGTGCAGAGACCATTGCTGGTTAGTCTGTGGAATAATAACTTCAATGTGAAAGCAAAAGAAATTATTTGCAGGTTTGCAAATGACATGAAAGATGAATATGTTGTTTACAGTGACGGGGATGGTCTCTCGCTACAGTCTGATGACGATCAGATGATAATCTGAGACGAGTTTAGTTCTGAACGATGTGAGGTCATACCTTATGGGAGGATGATAAGCGAAGGACAGACATAATGAATGGTTGTTTTTTGCAGAGTACTGAGGAACACAGGGACCTGAGGGGACAAATCCCTAGATCCTGTAGGTGTCAGTACAGTGAGAAAGGGTGAGGGAAGGCACCTGAACTGGGAGCGGGAGGGGGACACATATCCTGTTGTGACGAATTGTTAGAGCTGCTTGAGATGATATAAACTAGTCTGGCAGAGTGTTGGACCTGAAATCGTCAGAGGGCGGAAAGAAGATTGAGGCTGGTACACAAGTTAAAGACAGCAATTTCAACAGACAATGCAGGCAAGAACATAACAGGGAATGGGGGGGAAACTGATCATTAAACTGCATTTATTTCATTGCAAGGGGCCTGACAGCTAAGGAAAATGAACTCAGGACATGGATTTGAACATTGGACAGGGAGATTATAGTGATTACAGAAACACAGATGAGGGAGGGACATGGCTGGCAGCTCATTATTTCAAGGTAGAGATGCTACAGGAAGCATCGAAGGGGAGGCAAGAGAGAATGTATGGTGGTGGGTTTTGATTGCAAGAATCATCCTAGCAGGACTTAGAGAGGATATTCCAGTGGGATCGCCCAGTGAAGCTATGTTAGTGGAGCTGAGAAATAAGAATGGGCCATCACTTTTGTACCGACACGGTTGTA
>NC_057716.1:112816330-112832818 GCF_004010195.1 Chiloscyllium plagiosum
AGGCACAGACAGTGAACAGTGAACGATTTTTTTTTTCCCCATGGCAGAGATGGCTATCAGAGTATAATATTAAGGTGATTGGAAGAAGGTTAAGGGGAGATTTCAGAGAGTTTGGTTCTCCACACAGAGTGGTGGGTGCATCGAATGCACTGTCGTGGTGGTAGTAGAGTTGGATACATGAGGGACATTTAATAGATTCTTGGAAAAAGCATATGGATGATAGTGTAAAATGAAATGTATGTAGGTTAGTTTGATCTTAGAGGAGGATAAAAGGTCGGCATAACATTGAGGGCCGAAGGGCCTTGTTCTGAACTGTTTTATGTTCTACGTTCCGTATGGAAAACTGGGTAATACATTCTGATCAAGGTAAAAGGATACGGCATCCAGGAGGAGCTAGTCAACTGGATATACAATTTACTTCACGGTAGGAGACAGAGGGTAGTTGGAGACATTTTGTTTTTCTGACTGGAGGTGCAGTCAGTCCATTGTTATTTGGATAATTGATTTGGCTGAGAATATTAGTTTCCTGGTAAATACGTTTGTGTGTGGCACTAAAATTGGTGATGTACTGAACAGTAAAGAAGGTTATCTGTGATACAACAGAATGAACAGTACTGCTGGGATAGTGGGCTGAAGAATAGCAGATGGAGTTTAATTAGATAAATGTGACGTGTTCCATTTTGGTGAAACAAACCAGGGTGGGACTTGTACAGTTAATGCCTGCTTCACCAGTCTGTCTACCTGGGACACCACTTTAGTGTTGTCAGTCAGTGACCCAGGGATGCAGGTACACAGCTCTTTGAAAGTGGTGTCCCAGGTAGACAGACTGATGAAGCAGGCATTTGGGATGGTTACCTTCATTGGTCACAGCATTGAGAGCAGGAGTTGGGATGTTATGTTGTGGTGGGCATTGGTGAGGTCACCATAAAAGCATTCTTGATCAGTAGGAGAAATACATCTGGTTCACTTACATCCTTTAAGGAAGGACATCTGACATTCTAACCTGGTCTGGCCTACATGTGACTCCAGAGCCACAATATGGCTGACTTGGAGCTGCCCTCTGATTAATTAGCAGTGGGCAATGTATGCTTGTTCAGGTACTGACACCCACAGCCCATGAATGAATAAACAAAAATACAAATGTCCCTCCCTACCTCTGCAAACACCTCCAGCTGCAGCAATTTATTTTGACTTTCTAACACCGTTCAGGCCCTGACCACTCTCTGTAACACTCTCACCACCTCCAGCACCTTCACCTCTCCCTGTTCCTATTGTGACATTAAACCCTGACAATGATTTCCCTTCCCACTGCCCCCCTCTTGCTAGCAGACAGTCCACAATCCCTCTAACACTTACTGCACAAACACTCTCTCGCTTGAGAATTGTTTGTACTTTTTGGTGATCTTCTAAGCCTGATAATCTAATATGGTCCATTTTGTCCTGAGTGAGGGACAGCAGGGAATTTCTTGCTGAGGTCTTGACTGTTTCAATGGAACGTCCTTTTGTTGAGTGTTTTACATTGTTCTTCAAGTATTTTCAACTGTTCGCTTCCAGACACATATTTCAGTCTGTTCATCCTGTTAATTCTTGGTCAGTTTTAACTTAGATTAGATTACTTACAGTGTGGAAACAGGCCCTTCGGCCCAACAAGTCCACACCGACCCACCGAAGCGTAACCCACCCAGACCCACTCCCTTACATTTACCCCTTCACCTAACACTTCGAGCAATTTAGCATGGCCAATTCACCTAATCTGCATATTTTTGGATTGGGGGAGGAAACCGGAGCACCCAGAGGAAACCCACGCAGACACGGGAGAATGTGCAAACTCCACACCTGAGGCGGGTTCTCCACTGAAACCCATGTAAATGGGCTATTTTGTTTCCAGTTGTGTCTTGTCCATTCTGTGGTTCATGTTAAAGCTTTATTACTATTTAAATGTCACTTTATCCCAGTTTCCCGGAGGATCTCTCAGTGTGACATTACTCATTCACTCAGCTTCATCAGACAACGGTCGCTCTGGGATAGTTATGTCCCTCGCCAGTTGCACAATGTGTTATTCAAAGAAACACTGAGGAAAAAAAAGTTCTTTGAACTCCTCTTCTCTTGTCAGTGTGATTGTCCCAGATTATATGAATATTGAAGTTTCCCAAAATTATCACAATGCCTTCATTAAAAATTCCAATGAGTTCCTGTTTAATGCAGTGATGAGCAATGAAATGCTGTTCGGTGGCTAAAACTGTCCTGCTGCTTATGTCCTTGGCAAGTAGTAGCCAGAATTTACATTCAGACTGACTCTACTTCATGATCTGAGGCCAAATACGTTCTTTGTAATGCCTTTGTTACCCATTTCTGTCAGCGTTACCCAACCATGGGCGGCACGGTGGCACAGTGGTTAGCACTGCTGCCTCACAGCGCCAGAGACCCGGGTTCAGTTCCCGCCTCAGGCGACTGACTGTGTGGAGTTTGCACATTCTCCCCGTGTCTGCGTGGGTTTCCTCCGGGTGCTCCGGTTTCCTCCCACAGTTCCAAAGATGTGCAGGTCAGGTGAATTGGCCAGGCTAAATTGTCCGTAGTGTTAGGTAAGCGGTAAATGTAGGGGTATGGGTGGTTTGCGCTTCGGCGGGTCGGTGTGGACTTGTTGGGCCGAAGGGCCTGTTTCCACACTGTAAAGTAATCTAATCTAATCTAAAAAAAACCATCCTTTCCCATTCTGCCTTAGATCCCACAAGATTGTGAACAATTGAATATTTATGTTCCACTTTTTGTTCGCCCTGTAACCATGTCTCTCTAGTGTCTAGCTCCTATTTCTCTCTGTGTCACAAATCCATCTATCTTATTGAAGATACTTCGTCCATTCCAAAAAAAATTACTCTTTCCTATAATCTCCTGTCACTGATGTACAGTTTTAGTTAAACTTTTTCCATCCTGTTCTTGTCTGCTTGACTTCAGTCACATTCCCATGCTGTTCTGATGCTTCACTTTTTCTCTTTGGATTTGGAAAGCTCCTTTCACTTGAACCCTGTCCCTGCATCGTTTCTGTCAGCTTAAAGCTCTGTCCATAAACCTGCCAACATAATTACCAGCACTCCGTTCTCATCATGGTTCCATTGGGTCCCAGTGCAACGGGATTGGTTTTATTTACTTGTGGGATATGGGTGTCTCTGGCTGACCAGCCTTACTTGCCCCCCTCCCGAGCCCGAGCTGCCTTTGAGCTGAGTAACTTGTTCGGCCATTTCAGAGGGTAATTGAGAGGCAAACACTTTGCTGTGGATATGTCGTGCAGACCACATGATGATGGGCAGATGTCCTTCTCGAAAGGACCAGTGTCTTTTTGATGAACAAAGATTATTTTGGACATCAGCAATGGTTTCATACTTATTCATGAATTGTTAATTGCAAGTTTTTTTAAATTATTGATTTAAACTTCCCCCTTTTCTGATGGTGGGATTCAAACCTGTCTCCCCTGCACATTAGCTGAGGTTTCGGATACATGCTCTAGCAATAATACCACTCGGCCACTACCTCACCTGCTCACAGGTTGTTCATTCCTGACCGGTTATACCAGTGCAAAATGAAGCAAAACCCGTTCTTCCGAAACAATTGTTTGATACTGACATCTTCCAGCACTCTGGTGATATCACTCAGTCTCTCACCATGTGGTATCCCTCACTGTGAGGGTCTAATTGTTACCTCTGTCAGTGTTTCTCACTCTTGCAGCTACTCCAGATCCTGAGCCAAGAGAATTCCCCACTTGAGAGAGATGCAGCAGAACAGGCCAAGGATGGAGCCTGGGATTTTCCAGATCTCTGTGTGACTTAGTGTATTCTCCATGTGTAACCCTCAGTGCATCAGTCTAATTTCCCATTCTGTCTATTTCTCTGTCTTCTATGGTATTTAGGGAGTTTCTGACTCAATAGACTTTCCAACTGCTGGGTGTCTCGTCCATCATGTCATTGAAGATGGTTGGTCAGCCAGAGAGACAAAGGGCAGGGAGATCTGAAGCCTTCAATAAATCAATAGACAATAGGTGCAGGAGTAGGTCAATCTGCCCTTCAAGCCTGCACCGCCATTCAATATGATCATGGCTGATCATTCCTAATCAATATCCTCTTCCTGCCTTATCTCCATAACCCTGATTCCACTATCTTTGAGAGCTCTATCCAACTCTTTCTTAAATGAATCCAGAGACTGGGCCTCCACTGCCCTCTGGGGCAGAGCATTCCACACAGCCACCACTCTCTGGGTGAAGAAGTTTCTCCTCATCTCTGTCCTAAATGGTCTACCCCATATTTTTAAGCTGTGCAGTGAGGTAAGATCACTCTCAGTGCATAGAGCAGAGAGCAATGAGAGGGCTCCAAACATCGGCTAACAAGACATGATGTGGATACAGTGCTGGAGGGGGAGCACATTACGACACACCCCAGGCTCAATCCCCACCCCTACTATAAGTTCTGTTGTACTAAGTCTCACTACTCTGCAACACTGTATCTGTGGCATGTCTTGTGGACCAGTGTCTTCAATAATTTGTAACTCCTATAACAGTTCCTGTCTCTAACCTCTTCCCTTCCCAATAGCCCTCCACATATTTGAAATGTATTGCATTCCAGACTACTTTCCCTATCGCTGTAACTTGCTTCAGTGTCTATCACATGCCTTACCTAGGTCGTCTCCTCCTCCAATAACTGGAGACAGAGCCAAGCATCACGGAAACGGTTCCTTCGATCTAACTAGTCCATGCTGACCAGAGTACCTGACCGAGTCGTGTTTCCTTGCACTTGACCCATATCCCTTCAAACCTTCTCCTCCCCATGTACCTGCCCAAATGTCTTTTACATGTTGTCATTGTACTTTTCTCTACCACTTCCCCTGGAAACCCATTCCATGCCTGCATATCCTCTGCGTGAAAAATGTTCTCCTGCAATCCCATCTAAGTCTTTCCTCTCCCATCACATATTTATAGCCTCTAGAACACAGAACATGACATTGCTGGCCTTTCGGCTCTCGATGTTGCGTCGACCTGTGGAACCAATCTGAAGCACAAGTAGTTAACACTAGTCCATTCTCATCCATATGCCTATCCAATGACTGTGTAAATGCCCTTAAAGTTGGTGAGTCCACTACTGATGCAGACAATGCATTCCATGCCCCAACTATTCTGAGTAAAGGACCTACCTCTGGCATCTGCCCCATATCTATTTATTAATATTAGTATCTACCTCAATTTAAAGCTATCTGCCCTCGTTCTTGACATCGCCATCCGAGGGAAAAGGCTCTCACTGTCCAACCCATCTAACTCTCTGACTATCTTATATGTCTCAATTAATTGACCTCAAACATCCTCTCGCGAACAGAAACAGATTCAAGTCCCTCAGCCTTCCTCATAAGACCTTCACTCCAGACTCAATAAAATCTTAGTAAGTCTCCTGTGAACCCTTTCCAAATCTTTCACATCCTTCCTGTAATGCGGTGATCTGTAACACTCCAAATGCTGCCGCACCAGAGTTTTGTACAACTGCAGCATTATCTCATGGTTCCGAAACTCAATCCCTGTACCAATAAAAGCTCACACGCTGAATGTCTGGTTAACAACTCTATCAACCTGGGTGGCAACTTTCAACGATCCATGTACATGGACACAGTGATCTCTCTATTCATTTGCACTACCAAGATCTGCTTTACCCACGTCCATCTGTTTGGTCACCTTCTCAAATAGGAGAAAGTAAGGTCTGCAGATGCTGGAGATCAGAGCTGAAAATGTGTTGCTGGAACAGCGCAGCAGGTCAGGCAGCATCCAGGGATCAGGAAAATCGACGTTTCGGGCATAAGCCCTTCTTCAGGAATGAGGAAAGTGTGTCCAGCAGGCTAAGACTCACTGATCTTTAAGGAGCCCTATTGTCTCTCCAGTTGCTTTTTTGTACTTGTGTGCTGTAGACAATTATTTGCATTCTCCTTAACCTTATCTGCCAAAGCTATCTCATCCCCACCATGTTGCATTCCAACTTATCCTGCCTCTCCAATTGTGTCAAACGCTCCAGTATCAGTAACAGCTTTGTCAATTTTTGCTCCATTTCGAGTTTTAGAAAATGCTTCCTAGATCAGAATGGTCAGGATTCTATGCAGCACTCCAAAGCTGTGCTGACTATCCCTAATCAATCCTTGCCGTTGCAAATGTAACTCCTGTCCCGCGGAATCGCTTCCAACAACGTACGCACCACTGGCATCAAACTAATTGGTGTTGATGTCCCTGGCTTTCCCTCTCAGCCTTTCCTAAACACTGGCACAACATTAGACACCCTCCAGGCTTCTAGCTCATCACCCGTGGCTGTCAGTGATAGAAAAATCTCTTTAAGGGACCCCACACCTTCTTGAGCTTCCCACAATATCCTGGGATATACTTGATTAGTTCCCAAGGATTTATCCATCTTATATGCATTTTAGAACTTTCAGTACCTCATGGAAGACATGACTTTTTTTTCCCCTGACCTCCCCAGTCTTCCTCCACAGTAAATTCAAACATGAAATTTTCGTTCAGGATCTCGCCTATCTCCTCTGGTTCCACTCATTCGTCTTCATGGAGCCATATTCTGCCCCAGTTAATCTTCTGCTGTTAATATATTTGAAGAATCTCTTTGGATTTTCCTCAGCCTGATCTGCCAACACATTTTGTGGTCCCCTTTGGGCCCTCCTGATTTCCCTGTGAAGTGAATTACTCCACCTACAATGTTCTTCAATGGATTCCATTAATCTAGCTGGCTATATGTGACACGTGTCCCCTATTTGTTGACCAGAGCCTCAATACCCCCAGTCATCCAGTGTTTCTTATTTGTGTCAGCATTGTCATTCACACCAATAGGAATATGCTAGTCCCGAACTCTCATTTTATCTCTCTTTTGAAAGCTTCCCATCTGCCTGACATCCCTTTACCTGCAAACAGCCTCGACAATCAATTGTTAAAACTCTTCACTCATAGCTTCTAGATTCAGGGAAGGCTCGTTTTGATCATTAACTTGTGGACCAGCCATGTTCTTTTCCATCGCTATTTTTAAACTCATACGATTGTGGTGACTTTGCCAAAGTGTTGCCCCACGAACACCTCAGTCCCTTTCCCTACCTTGTTTCCCAAGGGGAGGTCAGTTTTTACCCTTTCCTGCAGTCCGATCATTTACATTCTGACTGGGACAGTTTTCTAGAACACCCCTAACAAATCTCTCCCATCCAAGCTCTGAACACTCTGGCAGGCCCCGTCTAAGTTTGGAAAGTTAAAAGCCCCGACCATTACTCCTCTATCATTCTTACAGATATCTGAGATCTCCCGACATATTTGCTACTCCTTTTCCTGCTGACTATTGAGGGCCTGTAGTGCAGTCATATCAAAGTGATGACCAATTCTCATTTCTCATTTCTCATTTCCACCATTACAGCATCACTGGGCGATCCCCAGGAATATCCTCTCTAAGTGCTTCAGTGATGCTTCACTGATCAAAAACTCCACTCCCCCTCCTGTTCTCTCCATCCCGTAGAATCTGTTCCCTGGAACAGCCCTGTCCCTCCCTCAGCTGTGTTTCTGTCATACCTATAGCATCCCAGTCCCATGTCCATGCACGAAGTTCATCTGCCTTACCTGTTGGGCCTGTTATGTTGAAATAAAGTATTTAATTGATCAGTTTTCCCTCATTGCCTGCTGTGCTCTTGCCTGCCTTGTCTATTTAAATGACTCTCTTGAAATTCTATCCCAGCCTCAACCTTCAGACTGTATACTGAGACCACCCCCCTCACTGTGGACAACACCCTTAGCTATCATGTCATCTGTAAACCTAATAATTATACTTTCTCCTTTCACATCCAAGGTATTAATGTAGATAATAAACAGCAATGGTTCCTGCACAGTTCCCTGTGATACACCCACTGGTGAAAGAATTTCAAACACAAAACCAACCCTCCAAAAATTGTGGATCCAATATGCCAACTTGCCTTGGATCCCATTGGTCTGTTGGACCAGCCTTCCATGTGGGACCTTGTCAAAGGCCATAGTGAACCCCAAAGAATCCACATCATCTGCACTGCCCTCATCAATACTTTTATTCGTGATTTCAAAGAAAACTCAGCTGAATTCATCAGACAGGATCTTCCTTTACCAAATTTGTGCTGATTATCCCGAATTGTTTCCTGCCTTTCCAATTATTGATTCATTCTGTCCATCAGAATTGTTTCCAATAATTTCCCTCCCCCTGCTGTCAGACTGTCTGCTCTGTAATTACCTGGCCTATCCCTGCTGCCCTTCTTGAACAAAGGAACCACATTAGCTATCCTCCAGTCATTCGGCACTTCACTTGTGGTTAGCAAAGTATTAAATATATCCAGCAGGGCCCCAGCAATATCCTTCATTCCCTCCCATAACAGGCTGGGATACATTTCATTGGGCTCTGGGGATTTCTCCACCTTTATGCCTGTGAAAACATTTAATACCTCCTCCATATTGATCTTAACATATTCTCGAACCTCACCATCTCAATGGAAATCCCCGGATACAATGCCTTTCTCCTGTGTGATTACAGATGGGAAGTATTAATTGAAGACCTCACCTACGACCTCTGGCTCCCAGTTTATTAACACACTGGCCATGGATCCTCACTGTATCACTTTAAAATACTCCACTTTCCAAATATAGCCCTGACTGCAGGTAGTTCATGCCAGTCTCTGTTTGCCACATTCTGTCTCATTATAGAAGACTCAGTTGTGAGGGGGACAGACAGGAGACTGTGTGGCTGCAGAAGTGACCCCAGGATAGTGTGCTGCCTTCTGGGTACCAGGGTCAAAGATTACTCTGAGCTGTTACTGAACATTCTGAAGGTGAGGGTGAACAGCCAGAGGTTATTATGCACATCGGTCTACATGACAGAGGTAGACAAAGGGATGGGGCCCTGTGAAATGCGTATTGGGCATTAGGTCAGAAGTTAAAAAGCAGCACCTCAAGGGTAGTGAGCTCCAGATTACTCCCAGTGCCATGTGCCAGTGAGGATAGACATAGAAAGATAATCCGGATGCATGTGTGGCCGAGGAGCTGGTTCCACATGACAGAGGTAGACAAAGAGATGGGGCCCTGTGAAATGCGTATCGAGCATTAGGTCAGAAGTTAAAAAGCAGCACCCAAGGGTAGTGAGCTCCAGATTACATCCCAGTGCCATGTGCCAGTGAGGATAGACATAGAAAGATAATCCGGATGCTTGTGTGGCCGAGGAGCTGGTGTAGGGGGCACAGGGTATTCAGTTCTTTGAGCATTGGGATCTCTTCTGGGTTAGAGGTGACCTGTGCAAGATTGGGGGGGTGGGGGTGTGAAGCAAAGGAGCACCAGTATCCCTTGGTGGGGGGTTGGGGGGTGCAGGTGGGCTGACTGGCAATGCACGAAGCCTGACTGGGAAGGCAGACGAGCTCAGAGCATGGATTGGCTCTGGATACTGGGATATTCCAGCCATAGCAGAAATATGGCTGAGAGAGCCATATTTCTGCTGGGCAAGGAACAGCTACATTCGAGGCTTCAATCCTCCCATCTTGTGAGGGCATTTCTTTCCCCTCTGCTGTATGGTCCTCACTGAGACAACCCAGGTGGTCCCAGGTATCAATCCTGGTCCATGCTGTATTAGTGATCTCTGTAATATCCTCCATTCCCGATCATCTTTCCTCTGTTTGGAATCTCCTCTAGTCCCCACAATGCTCTCTATCTCTGTCAGGTTCTCCAATCCCTAAAAACCTAATCCCTAAACGTCTCCAGTAGATACTAAATTCCTTCATCCTGGTAAACCCCGACAGTCCTGTCTATCCCTGTAAGCCCCTCCTACTAATACTACCCTCCATGTCAATGTATTTGCCTTTAACCTCTCCATCCTTCCCTATCTGGGTAAACGTCTCCAGCTCCTCCAAGCCTTCCTTGTCTGTGAAAAATTATTCACTCCATTGAGCTGTCCTGATCTGTGTAATCCCTTGCAGATCTAAATACCTCCCTGTCTTTATAACTATGTCAGGCTCCTACCTGAGAATCTCACTATCAGTGTAATCTTCCAAGGAATTCCTGACTTTAGGAACCCCCTCCACCTGATAACATCCTCCATGTCTGTAGAAACCTTCCAGTTCAACCGTCCCTATCATGGAACTTAGTCACTATAATCCTAATGATGACAATAAACTCTTCCTATCTAAAGCGCACTCAGTCTCTGTAAACACTGCTGGTCCCTATTCTCCTCCCTGAGCATGTAATCTGCTTCAGTCACTACATATCTTTATACCTTTAACGTCCTCCCCATTTGACTACACTATTTATTTCCGTTACCTTCATGAGCTTCCGTAATTCTCACTGTGACTCTCACCATGTCCCATCCCTACATCCCTCCGTTTTTCTGAAAAGTCTTCCTTATTCTTAAAACCCTCCCTAACTATGTCTCCTGTTCCAGCCTCCACATCTCTCCCTGGAGCAGTCAAAGCTGCTCCAATAACCTCAAAGCCTCCTGGTCTTTCTAATTCCCTTTAGTTGTGAAACTCTCCCCATGTCTATAATATATCCTGCAGTGTCGAAAGTTCTCCCTATATTTGTATGGTCCTCCAATCCCTACAACTTCCCCTGTTTTTGTAACATTATCCTGCACCTTGAAACCTCCTGATTGCTGAAGCTTCTTCAGGCTCTGCACTTTCTCTATTTCTGCTACTTTCTCCTGCTCTTAGAACACTCCCTGTCTGTATGATCCCCTGCAGTCTCTGCAGCCATCCGTATCTCAAACCACAAGCTGCTCCACAACCCCCTCCCCCCACACCTTTTCCTGCTTCCAGTCCCTTCAGCACCTTCTATAACTGCAAACTGCCCATTTGCCAAGGCTACTCCAGTTCCTACAATGTCTATCAGAATCTGATGCCCACACTCTAATCTGCAAGTCTCTCTGTAATCTGTTAACATCTGCAGCCACCACTACTGTCCGTAACTTTCTTCGGTCTTCCAGTCCCATTAAGCTTCCCATTCTTGCATTAACTAAAGCCTGTGTATCTTAGTACTGCCTAAAAACTTGCATGTCTATATAAACTGCTCCAACCCCTCACTATCTCCATAAACACCTGCTACCCCTAAATCCAACTCTATTTGTATTACCTCTTCCAGTCCTGTCAAAACCCCCAATCTATGGAGCCCATTTAATATTCCCTTGTTGGGTAATCTCTTGAAGTTCCTGGCGATTTCCCAATTTTAGCAGTTTCCCCAATCTTTATGACTCTCCAATTCCGATAAGACTCACTTTCAATGCCAGCTTATCTAGTCTCAAAACCTACCTATTATCTGCTTATTCTTCTCCAATTCTTAGAAATTAATCTATTTAAATTTCACCCTGGTTCTCCCCCAACTCTCCCAACCACAGGAACCTCTTTTAGTTTGAGCAACCCTCCCCATCTGTGTAACTGTCTCTAACCCAGTAACCTCCATTGCCTTCCTATCTATGAGCCTTCAGAACCTAGAAACCTTCGAATATCTGTAAACGTCTTCTGTCACTACAACCTTCCATATCTCTCCTTCTCTTGGAAACACCCCCTGTCTGTCCCTCTCAGTCTGCCTGCCTCACCCTACACCCATCCCTGTCCCTATCTCCAGAATTTAATCCAGCTCCCTCTATCTCTGTAAATTCCTCCAATCCCCAAACCCCTTTGTCCCGCTGACATTCTTGATCAGATGTAACTCTGTTTAACTCTAACATCCTTGTGTACCTATAAGTCTCCCTGTCTCAGTAACCTCTATCCATCTGTTCAAACCCCCACTACTGAGGAATGACTCCCTGTATTCGCCATAAGGCAGATGGAATGAGAGTGAATTGATATGATGGAACCATTATTCCGGAGATGTAGCTGCAGAATGACCATCACAGGGAAGGGAATATTGAAGGGTTGTTGGGATCTATGCAAAAAGTTAACAAGTTGTGAAGAAAGGATGAGGTTAATGCATTAATGAGACAGTTATATGGATCTGAAGATCAAATGTTGGGGTCTATTTGGGTGGAGCAAGCAGCAGCAACCGTTAGCAGGAATTATTTTATGAGCACCAGAAAGTGATGGTAATGTCAATATGGTTACAATCAGGACACTGAATATACTTGTAGCAAGGGCAGTACAGTTACTGTGTGTGACAGTGGTCTCCATCCCGACTGGATAACTAATGAATATCAGGGCTATAATGGATGGAATCCTGGATTGTATACGAGATGGTTTTCCATGACATCATATCAAGGAGCCATCAACAAAATTGTCTATTGTAGATCAAATGCTGTGTAGTAATAGATATCTAAAAATCCTAATCTAAAGGAGTTTTGTGGTCAGAGACCCACAATGTTATAATGTAGCTGCTCAGTTTGAGGTAAGACCATGAGAAGTAGGAGTGAAATGAGGCCATTTGGCCCATTGAGGATGCTCTGCCCTTCAATCTGATCATGGCTGACCTGATACTCTCCAACTTTACTTTCCTGCCTTCTCCACAAAACCCTTGTTTCCCTGATTCATTAACATCTGACCAGATCTGCTATAAATATTCTTAATGACCCAGCCTCGACAGCCCCCTCCAGTCAGGAATTCCCACAGAGTCATTACCCTCTGAGTGAAGACATTCCTCCTCATTTCCATCTTAAATGGGTGAGCCCTTGATTGGATTTTATGGCCTCTGGTTACAAATTCTCTCACAACTGAAACGAGGGGCAATGACAAAGATAATTATTGGAGATGAAATGAAAATTGGTGGAGATGGGGTTAACGAACAAGAATGTCCAAGGTTGCAGAGCTTTACAGATCAGTTAGAAAGATGTGCAGAGAAATAGCAAATTGAGTTTAATCTGGACAAGTGTGAGGTGATGTCAGATTCAAGCGGAAATTTAGGACATTGAGGGAAGAGGGAAACAGAAAGATCTTGGTGCAAGACATTAACTCCCTGAAAATGGCAACAGAGGTGTTTCAGACAGGAAAGAAAACAAATAGAACATTGGCCTTCATCAGTCACAACGTTGGGTATAGCGGTTTGCATCAGATGTTGTAATTGTATGAAACTTCTGTTTAGCCACATTTGGAGCACTGTGTGCAGTTCTCATCTCCACACAATAGGGAGGATGGGGAGGCTTTGGAGAGGGTGCAAAAGGGGTTTATCAGCACGTTACCTGTGTTAGGTTTTTCATGGTGTGTTAGGTGTAAGAGGAAATTAAACAAAGTTTTGCGAGAGTATCAGAGGCTGACAGGAGACCAGGTACAAGAATATAACATACAAAGAGGGATAGATAATGTGGATAGTCGGAATCTCTTTTCCAATGTGTAAGTTTCAAATACTAGAGTACATAGGTTTAAGATGAGAAAGAGGACGTTTAAACGAGATGTGTGTGACAATTTTTTTTTAATATAGAGAGTGGAGGTTACTGAGGGAGGTCGTAGCAACAGATTGTGAATAAAGTTTCAAGTTAGACAGAAACATGAACAGGGATATGGGATATGGACCATGTGCAGGCAGACGATATGAGTTAGAATAGCATCTTGCACAGCACAGCCATGGTAGGCCGAAAGGCCTGTTGCTGTGCTGTACTGTTCTATTTTCTAACTTCACAGCATCTGCCCGATCAGAGCCCCTCAGAATCTTGGATGGTTCATTCCATTTGTCTCTCATTATCTAAACTTCAATGGGTTCAACCTCAATCTACTCCACCTCTTCTCACTAGACAATCCCTCCATTCCCAGGATCAGCCGAATGACCCTTCTCTGACCTGCCTCCAATGCGACAGTATCTTTCCTTCGGGCACTCACACTGTTCATAATATTCTAGGTGTGGTCTGACTTGAACCTTGCCTAATTTTAGCGAGATCTGCCTATTTTTAGACTCCATTCCCTTTGTAATAAATGCCAGCATTTGATTTGACTTCTCTATTACCTGCTGGCTTTGGAAGCTAACCTTTTTAGATTGATGAACAAGAACTCCCATAACCCTTTCTGCTGCCAGTCTGAAACCAAATAATGTTAGCCTGACATTAAGTCGGGAGCATACTAAAATTGTTAGAAAGGATATTTTAAAATACAATAACTGGCCACTTAGAAACACATTTTATAAAAGAGAATTTGTTTTTGAGCATGTTGGATTTAATTTGTTTGTGTGAATATAAATGGCTGAATTGAATGGGTATAGAAGGGGTGTAGTGGTACGGGGGATATAGTGTCTTTGAATTATCAGAGGCCTTTACATATATTTCAATAAGGGCTAATGAGTAACTTGGTAGAGAATAGGGCCTCTGAAATATGAATAAGTTCGCCTATGTGTGGAACCAGAGGAGGTGGGTGAGATATTAGACAAAATAGTGTTGTCAGTATTTACTGTGGCGAAAGACATGGAAGCTCGGGAAAATGGGGAAGTAAATAGTGATGTCTTAGAAAGAATCCTCAACAGAGAAGAGAAAGTGCTGGAATCTTAAAACAAATAAAGGTAGATCAATCCTCAGTAGCTCATTAGGTGTATCCTAGAATATTGTGGAAACCTAGGGAAGAGATTGCACTGCCCCTAACAGAAATATTTATATTATCAACAGATGAAGTGTGGTGCCGGAAGACTGGAGGGAGGATAATGCTATTCCATCACTTAAGGGCTGCAGGGAAAAGCCAGGAAATTACAGCCCAGTGAGTCCAGTGGTGGGGAAGTTGTTGGAGGAGATTATGAGAAAAAGGTACCACATATATTAACAAAGGCAACGACTGATTCGAGGTGGTCAGCATGGCTTTGTGAGTGGAAAACAGTGCTTCACAAACTGGATTGACTCTTCGAGGAGGTGGCCAAGAGATAGATGAAGGCAGACCAGTGAACATTGTCCACATGGACAGCAAAGCATTTAACATGGTTCGAGGGGATTTCGAACATCTAGTCAAGAGGAAGAGGCAGCTTATTTAAGGTTGAGGAAGCAAGGGTCAGAAAGCTTTTTAGAGGGTAACATGGAGCAGCACGATGGCCCAGTGGTTGGCATGCTACCTCATAGCACCACTGACTCCATTTTGATTCCAGCCTCAGGTGACTGTCTGTGGAGTTTGCACATTCTCCCTGTGTCTGCGTGGGTTTCCTCCAGGTGCTCCGGTTTCCCCCCACATCCCAAGGATGTGCATGTCAGGTGACTCAGCCAAGATAAATTACCCATAGTGTTCACGGATGTGTAAGTGTGGTGCATTAGTCAGGGCAATTGGAGAGTAATAGGGTGGGGGAGTGAGTCTGGGTGGGATACTGTTTGCAGGGTTGATATGGAGGTGTTGGGCCAAATGGCCTGTTTCCACATTGTAGGGATTCTCTGAAAGTACCAGGAAGGAACTTAGGAGTGGACTTAGGACAGCTAGAAGGGGACATGAAAAATCATTGTTGGGAAGGATTATGGAAAACCGTAAGGCAGTCTCCACTTAAGTGAGGAACAAGAGGATGGCCAGAGTGAGAGTAGGGCCTGTCAGGGATAATGGAGGGAACTAGTGCTTGAAGTCGGAGGAGATAAGGAAGGACCTTGATGTATCCTATGCCTCAGTATTCACTGCTGAGAGGGACATTTGTGAGGACAGGCTGATATACATGAACAGGTTGATGTTAAGAATGAGGATATGCTGAGAATTTTGTAAAAGATAAGGATAGATAAGTCCGCTGAACCAGATGGGATGTGCCCAAAGTTACTGCACGAAGCAAGGGAAGAGATTGTTGCACTTTGGCAATGACCTTTGCACCCTCACTGTTCACTGGAGTCGGACCAGATGATTGGAGAGTTGCAAATTTTATTCCCTTGTTCAGGAAATGGAATAGGGATAATCCTGGGAATTACAGACCTGTCAGTCTTATGTCTGTGATGTGCAGATTATTGGAGGGGACTCCAAGACAGGATTTATGATTCCTTGGCAAACCATAGTTTGATTATAGATAGTCAGCATGGCTTTGTAAGGGGCTGATCATGCCTTATAAATCTTATTGAATCTTTTGAGAACGTGGCAAAACACCTTTTAGGCTCAATTCAGAAAATACAGAGACATGGGTTGCCGGGAAATCTGTCTGTCTTCTAATGGCCCCCAGAAGACAGAGAGCGATGACAGATGAAAAGCATTCATCCTGGAGCTCAGTGACCAGTGTTTTTCTGCAGGGAGAGGTTCCAGGACCTCTGCTCTTTGTGAGTTTATGAATGACTTGGATGTGTGAGTGGAAGAGTGGGTTAATAAGTTTGCCAATGACACAAGCGTTGGTGGAGTGGTGAATAGTGTGGAGGACTGTTGTAGTTTGCAACGGGGCAATGACAGGATGCAGAGCTGGGCTGACAAGTGGCAGATGGAGGTCAATCTGGAAAAGTGTGATGTCATTCATTTTGAAAGATTGAATTTGAATGCAGAATGCAATGTTAAAGGCAGGATCTTTAGCACTGTGGAGGAACAGAAGGATCTTGGGTAACAGGTCCAGAGATCCCTCAAAGTTTGCCACCCAAGATGATA
>NC_057716.1:112833318-112834749 GCF_004010195.1 Chiloscyllium plagiosum
TGCCTGCATTGTCTGTTGAAATTGCTGTCTTTAACTTGTGTACCAGCCTCAATCTTCTTTCCGCCCTCTGACTGCTTCAGGTCCAACACCCTGCCAGACTAGTTTATATCATCTCAAGCAGCTCTAACAATTCGTCACAACAGGATATGTGCCCCCTTCCCGCTCCCAGTTCAGGTGCCTTCCCCCCCCCCCCCCCCTGTGCTGACACCTACAGGATCTAGGGATTTGTCCCCTCAGGTCCCTGTGTTCCTCAGTACTCTGCAAAAACCAACCATTCATTATGTCTGTCCTTCGCTTATCATCATCCCATAAAATATGACCTCACATTGTTCAGAAGTAAACTCGGCTCAGATTATCATCTGATCATCATCAGACTGTAGCGAGAGACCATCCCCCTCACTGTGAACAACATATTCATCTTTCAAGTCATTTTCAAACTTGCAAATAATTTATTTTGCTTTCACATCGAAGTTATTATTCCACAGACTAACCAGCAATGGTCCCTACACAGATCCCTGTGGTACACCCGCTGGTGAAAGAAAATCCAAGATGAAGATGTTTTTCCACGAAGTTTGTATCCAATTTACTAACATGCCTTGAATCCATTCGGATCTTCCCTTTTGGACCAGCCTTCCATGTGAGACCTTGTCAAAGCCTTATTCAGGTCCACGTAAACCACATCATCTGAACTGCCCTCCTCAATATTTTGAGAGACCATTTAAAAAAAATGCAACTGAATTCCTCAGACAGTATCTTCCTCTGCCAAATCAATGATGACTCAGCCGAGTTGATCCCTGTCTTTTCAAGTGCTAATTCATTCTCAGAATTGTTCCCGATAATTTCCCTCCCCCTGCTGTCAGACTATCTGCTCTGTAATTACCAGGCCTATCACTGCTGCCCTTCTTGAATAAAGGAACCACATTAGCGATCCTCCAGTCATTTGGCACTTCACCTGTGGCCATCAAAGTGTTAAATATGTCCACCACGGCCCAAGCAATCTCCTCCCTTACCTCCCATAGCAGCCTGCATACATTTCATTGGGCACTGGGGATTGCTCCACCTTTATGCCTGTGAAGACATTTATTACTTGCTCCTTATTGGTCTTAACATCTTCTGGAACCTCACCATCCCAACTGAACTCCCCAGCTACAATGCCTTTCTCCTGTGTGAATACAGATGGGAAGTATTCATTGAAGACCTCACCTACTTCCTCTGGCTCAATGCACAGATTATCCCTTTGGTTTCTAACAGGCGCAAATCTTTAACTGGCAGTCTTCTTCCTCTAACTACACTCATAAAATACCTAATGGCCTTTCCTGAACAGTATCTGCCAAGGATAATTCATGCCTATTGTTTGCCCCTCATTTTTAAGACCCCCCCCCCCCCTGCATACACTGTACTTTTGAAGGGCTTCCCCTGTTTTTATCAAAC
>NC_057716.1:112835252-112837314 GCF_004010195.1 Chiloscyllium plagiosum
TTTATCCGGATATGAACCCAACTGCAAATAGTTCCTCCCAGTCTGTGTTTGTCAGATCCTGTCTCGTGATAATGATAATGCCCAGTGACAGTAATATTCTAATGATTAGGGGGCTTCTCCAAATTTGGCACCTTCACTTCTGCACTATCCTTATCTCTTTCCAAAATGACTTTGAAACTTAGTGTTGTGTCCACTATCCCCAAAGCGCTGCAAAAATCCTTATGTCTGTCATCTTGTCCAGCACCTACAACCCTACTCTGTCTGTAACATCCATCCCTTGCTGACCTGCCCTTCAGCCTCTCCAGCACATGTTATCACTGTAACCTTCTGCAGTCCCCACAGCACTTCTCCATCCTTTCATGCAGCGCCTCATTACCTCTAACCATTCAGGAAGTACGGAGGCATGGGATACAGAGAAACCTGTCTGTCTGGATGCAGAATTCCTGGCCCATAGAAGACAGAGGGTGATGATAGATGGAAAGCATTTACCCTGGAGCTCGGTGACCAGTCGTGTTCAGCAGGCATCAGTTCCCGGAACCATGCTCTTTGTGATTTTCATAAATGACTTGGATGTGGGATTGAAAGAGTGGGTTAGTAAGTTTGCCGATGACACAAACATTGATAGAGTGGTGGATAGTGTGGAGGGCTGTTGTAGGTTGCAACGGGGCATTGATATGATGAGGAGTTGGGCTAGGAGGTGGCAGAAAGAGTTCAACCTGGAAAAGTGTGAAGTGATTTATTTTGGAACGTCGAAATTGAATTCCGAATATTGGGTTAAAATGGGATTGTTGGAGGTGTGGAGTAACAGTGGGATGTTTGGTTCCACTTCTAGATCCCTCAAAGTTGCCACCCAAGCTGTTAGGGTTGTTAAGAAGTAATACATTGTGTTGGCTTTCATTAGCTGGGGGATTGAGTTTCAGAGCCGTGAGGCTGTGCTACAGCTTTATGGAGCTCGGCTTAGACCACACTTCGATATTAAGTTCAGTTCTGGTCCTCTCATTACAAGGATGTGGAAGCTGTGGAGATATTAAAAAGGAGATTTACCAGGATGTTGCCTGGACTGGAGTGCATGTCTTATGAAGAAAGGTTGAGGGAGGTAAAGCTTTCCTCACTGGAGTGAAGAAGGGTGAGGGCCGACCTGGTAAAGGTGAACAAGGTAATGAGAGGCACAGACAGTGAACAGTGAATGATTTCTTTTCCCATGGCAGAAATGGCTATCAGAAGGGAATATAATATTAAGCTGATTGGAAGAAGGTTAAGGGGAGATTTCAGAGAGTTTGGTTCTCCACACAGAGTGGTGGGTGCATCGAATGCACTGTAGTGGTGGTAGTAGAGTTGGATACATGAGGGACATTTAATAGACTCTTGGAAAAAGCATATGGATGATAGTGTAAAATGAAATGTTAGTTTGATCTTAGAGGAGGATAAAGGTCGGCGTAACATTGAGGGCCGAAGGGTCTTGTTCTGTATTGTTTTATGTTTTACGTTCCGTATGGAAAACTGGGTAATACGTTCGGATCAAGGTAAAAGGATAGGGCATCCAGGAGGAGCTAGTCAACTGGATAATACAATTTACTTCACGGTAGGAGACAGAGCGTAGTTGGAGACATTTTGTTTTTCTGACTGGAGGTGCAGTCAGTCCATTGTTGTTTGTCATTTGGATAATTGATTTGGCTGAGAATATTAGTTTCCTGGTAAATACGTTTGTGTGTGGCACTAAAATTGGTGATATACTGAACAGTGAAAAAGGTTAACTATGTAAAAACAGGATGAACAGTACTGCTGGGATAGTGGGCTGAAGAATAGCAGATGGAGTTTAATTAGATAAATGTGACGTGTTCCATGTTGGTTAAACAAACCAGGGTGGGACTTGTACAGTTAATGTTTGGGCCCTGGGTAGTGTTGTCATCCAGTGACCCAGGGATGCAGGTACACAGTTCTTTGAAAGTGGTGTCCCAGGTAGACAGACTGGTGAAGCAAGCATTTGGGATAGTTACCTTCATTGGTCACAGCATTAAGAGCAGGAGTTGGATGTTATGTTGTAGTGGGCATCGGTGAGGTC
>NC_057716.1:112837506-112839644 GCF_004010195.1 Chiloscyllium plagiosum
ATTATTTATTTTCCCACTGCCCCCCTCTTGCTAGCAGACACTCCACATGCCCTCTAACACTTACTGCACAAACACTCTCTCGCTTGAGAATTGTTTGTACTTTTTGGTGATCTTCTAAGCCTGATAATCTAATTTGGTCCATTTTGTCCTGAGTGAGGGACAGCAGGGAATTTCTTGCTGAGGTTTTGTCTGTTTCAATGGAATGTCTTTTTGTTGAGTGTTTTACATCGTTCTTCAAGTGTTTTCAACTGTTCGCTTACAGACACATATTTCAGTCTGTTAATCCTGTTAACTCTTGGTCAGTTTGAAATTAGATGAGATTACTAACAATGTGGAAACAGGTCCTTCGGCCCAACAAGTCTATACCGACCCGCCGAAGCGTAACCCACCCACATCCATTCCCTTACATTTACCCCTTCACCTAACACTTCGGGCAATTTAGCATGGCCAAATCACATAATCGGCACATTTTTGGATTGTGGGAGGAAGCCGGAGCACCCGGAGGAAACTCACGCAGACATGGGGAGAATGTGCAAACTCCACACAGACAGTTGCCTGAGGCGGGTTCTCCATTCAAACCCATGTAAATGGGCGATTTTGTTTCCAGTTGTGTCTTGTCAATTCTGTAATTCATGTTAAAGCTTTATAACTATTTAAATGTCACTTGATCCCAATTTCCCGGAGGATCTCAGTGTGACATTACTCATTCACTCAACTTCATCAGACAACGGTCACTGGGATAGTTACGTCCCTCGCCAGTTGCACAATGTGTTATTCAAAGAAACACTGAGGAAAAAACAAAGTTCTTTGAACTCCTCTTCTCATGTCAGTGTGATTTTCCCAGATTATGTGAATATTGAAGTTTCCCAAAATTATCACAATGTCTTTGTTAAAAATCCAATGAGTTCCTGTTTAATGCAGTGATGAGCAATGGAATGCTGTTCGGTGGCTAAAACTGTTCTGCTGCTTGTGTCCTTGGCAAGTAGTAGCCAGAATTTACATTCAGACTGACTCTACTTCATGATCTGAGGCCAAATACGTTCTCTGTAATGCCTTTGTTACCCATTTCTGTCAGCGTTACCCAACTATCCTTCCCATTCTGCCTGAGATACCGCAAGATTGTGAACAATTGAATATTTATGTTCCACCTATTTTTCGTCCAGTAACCATGTCACTCTAGGGTCTAACTACCATTTATCTCTGTGTCACAAATCCATCTACCTTCTTGAAGATACTTCGTCCATTCCAAAACAAAATAATTTACTCTTTCCCATAAACTCCTGTCACAAACCTATTCACTGATGTACAGTTTTAGTTAAACTTTTTCCATCCTGTTCTTGTCTGCTTGACTTCAGTCACATTCGCATGCTGTTCTGATGCTTCACTTTTTCTCTTTGGATTTGGAAAGCTTCTTTCACTTGAACCCTGTTAAAGCTCTGTCCATAAACCTGCCAACATAATTACCAGCACTCCATTCTCATCATGGTTCAATTGGGTCCCAGTGCAACAAGATTGTTTTTAGTTACTTGTGGGATATGGGTGTCTCTGGCTGACCAGCCTTTCTTGGCCCCTCCCGAGCCCTAGCTGCCTTTGAGCTGAGTAACTTGTTCGGCCATTTCAGAGGGTAATTGAGAGGCAAACACTTCGATGTGAGTATGTCGTGCAGACCACATGATGATGGGCAGATGTCCTTCTCGAAAGGACCAGTGTCTTTTTGATGAACAAAAATTATTTTGGATATCAGCAATGGTTTCATACTTATTCATGAATTGTTAATTGCAAGTGTTTTTAAAAAAAATGTTGATTTAAACGTCACCCATTTCTGATGGTGGGATTCAAACCTGTCTCCCCTGAACATTAGCTGAGGTTTCGGATACATGCTCTAGCAATAATACCACTCGGCCACTACCTCACCTGCTCACAGGTTGCTCATTCCTGACTAGTTATACCAGTGCAAAATGAAGCAAAACCCATTCTTCCGAAACAATTGTTTGATACTGACATCTTCCAGCAGTCTGGTGATATCACTCAGTCTCTCTCCATGTGTTATCCCTCACTGTGTGGATCTAATTGCTGCCTCTGTCAGCGTCTCTCACTCTTGCAGCTACTCCAGATCCTGAGCCAACAGAATTCCCCAC
>NC_057716.1:112839707-112847159 GCF_004010195.1 Chiloscyllium plagiosum
GTCTCTCTCCATGTGGTATCCCTCACTGTGAGGGTCTAATTGCTACCTCTTTCAGTGTTTCTCACTCTTGCAGCTACTCCAGATCCTGAGCCAACAGAGTTCCCCACTCCAGAGAGACGCAGCAGAGCAGGCCAAGGATGGAGCCTGGGATTTTCCAGATCTGTGTGACTTAGTGCTATTCTCCATGTGTAACCCTCAGTGCATCAGTCTAATTTCCTATTCTGTCTATTTCTCTGTTTCCTGTAGGAATTTAGGGAGTTCCTGACTCAATAGACTTTCCAACTGCTGGGTGTCTCGTCCATAACCTCATTGAACATGGTTAGTCAGCCAGAGAGACAAAGGGCACGGAGATCTGGAGCCTTCAATAAATCCTGCAGCGAGGTAAGATCACTCACAGTGCATAGAGTGGAGAGCAATGAGACGGCTCCAAAAATCGGCTAACAAGACATGATATACATACAGTGCTGGAGGGGAGCACATTACGACACACCCCAGGCTCAATCCCCACCCCTACTATAAGTTCTGTTGCACTACGTCTCACTACTCTGCAACACTGTATCTGTGGCATGTCTTGTGGACCAGTGTCTTCAATAATTTGTAACTCCTATAACAATTCCTGTCTCTGTAACCTCTTCCCTTCCCGATAGTCCCTCCACATATTTGAAATGTACTGCATTCCAGACTACCATCCCTATCGCTGTAACTTGCTTCAGTGTCTATCACATGCCTTCCCTTGGTCGTCTCCTCCTCCAATAACTGGAGACAGAGCCAAGCATCACGGAAACGGTTCCTTCGATCCAACTCGTCCATGCTGACCAGAGTACATGAACGAGTCGTGTTTTCCTGCACTTGACCCATGTCCCTTCAAACCTTCTCCTCACAATGTACCTGCCAAATGTCTTTTACATGTTGTGATTGTACTTTTCTCTACCACTTCCCCTGGAAACACATTCCATGCTTGCACCATCCTCTGTGCAAAAAATGTTCTCCTGCAATCTCATCTAAGTCTTTCCTCTCCCATCACATATTTATGCTCTCTAGAACACAGAACATGACATTGCTGGCCTTTTGGCTCTCGATGTTGCGTCGACCTGTGGTACCAATCTGAAGCCCAAGTACTAACACTAGTCCATTCTCGTCCATATGCCTATCCAATGACCGTGTAAATGCCCTTAAAGTCGGTGAGTCCACTACTGTTGCAGGCAATGCATTCCATGCCCCGACTATTCTGAGTAAAGCACCTACCTCTGGCATCTGCCCCATACCTATTTATTAATAATAGTATCTACCTCAATTTAAAGCTGTCTGCCCTCGTTCTCGGCATCGCCATCCGAGGGAAAAGGCTCTCACTGTCCAACCCATCTCAGTCTCTGACTATCTCATATGTCTCAATAAATTGATCTCAAACGTCTTCTCGCGAACAGAAACAGATTCAAGTCCCTCAGCCTTCCTCCTAAGACCTTCACTCCAGACTTGGTAAAATCTTAGTAAGTCTCCTCTGAACCCTTTCCAAATCTTTCACATCCTTCCTGTAATGCGGTGATCTGAACCATAGGCAACACTCCAAATGCGACCGCACCAGTTTTGTACAACTGCAGCATTATCTCATGGTTCCGAAACTCAATCCCTATACTAATAAAAGCTCACACGCTGAATGTCTTGTTAACAACTCTACCAACCTGGGTGGCAACTTTCAACGATCCATGTAGATGGACACAGTGATCTCTCTGTTCATCTGCTCTACCAAGATCTGCTTTACCCACATCCATCTGTTTGGTTATCTTCTCAAATACGTCAGTAAGGTTTGTGAGGCGTGACCTACCCTTCACAAAACCGTGCTGACTATCCCTCATCAAAGTCTTCATCTCCAGATGATTAGAAATGGTAGCCTCTTTTACAAGCCTTTCCAACACTTTACCCAGAATTGAAGTATTGCTCACAGGTCTATAATTACCCAGGATTGTCTCTACTTCCCTTCTTAGACAAAGGGACAACATTTGCTATCCTCCAGCCTTCTGGCACTATTCCTGTAGACAATGATGTCATAAAGTTCAAAGCCAAAGTTTCCACAATCTCCTTCCTGGCTTACCAGCGAATCCAAGGATCAATCATATCCAGCCCAGAGGACTTACCTAATTTCGCACTTTCCAGAATTGCTAACACTTTTCCTTTTGCAGTTCAATCCCATCTAGTTATGGACCCCACTACACTGGGGTAAAGACGTTGGCTAATCAACTTACCTGCACCTTCATGGTTTTCTAAACCTTTATAAGGTCACCCCTCAGCCATCTATACCCAATGGAAATGCGAAAGACAATGTCACAAATATCCCTGTTTGGGTCCCAGCCAAACTTTGTCACAATTTTCTGGGATACACCTGTTCAGGATCTTGGGATTTCTCTACATTTGTGTTCTAAGACTTCCAGCACCACCTCTTCTGTAATGGGGACTTGTTACAAGCCATCATTGTTTCTTTCCCTTTGATTCCTAGTCGTTGTCCACAGTGCGTTCTGACATGAAATGTTCATTTAGGGTCTCGCCCATCTCCTGTGGTTCTACACTTGGATAACCTCACTGATCTTTAAGGAGCCCTATTGTCTCTCCATTTGATTTTTTGTACTTGTGTGCTGTGGACAATTATTTGCATTCTCCTTAACGTTATCTGCCAAAGCTATCTCATCCCCACCGCCCCCCCATGTTGCATTCCAACTTATCCGGCCTCTCCAATTGTGTCAAACGCTCCAGTATCAGTAACAGCTTTGTCAAATTTTACTCCATTTCCAGTTTTACAGAATGCTTCCTAGATCAGAATGGTCAGAATTCTACGCAGTACTCCAAAGCTGTGCTGACTATCCCTAATCAATCCTTGCCGTTGCAAATGTAACTCCTGTCCCACGGAATCGCTCCCAACAACGTACGCACCACTGGCATCAAACTAATTGGTGTTGATGTCCCTGGCTTTCCCTCGCAGCCTTTCCTAAATACTGGCACAACATTAGACACCCTCCAGGCTTCCAGATCATCACCCGTGGCTGTCAGTGACAGAAAAATCTCTTTAAGGGACCCCACACCTTCTTCCTGAGCTTCCCACAATATCCTGAGATATACTTGATTAGTTCCCAAGGATTTATCCATTTTATATGCATTTTAGAACCTTCAGTACCTCATGGAAGATATGACTGTTTTTTCTTTCCTGACATCCCCAGTCTCCCTCCACAGTAAGTTCAAACGTGAAATTTTTGTTCAGGATCTCGCCGATCCCCTCTGGTTCCACTCATTCGTCTTCCTGGAGCCATATTCTGCCCCAGTTAATCTTCTGCTGTTAATATATTTGAAGAATCTCTTTGGATTTTCCCCAGCCTGATCTGCCAACACGTTTTGTGGTCCCCTTTGAGCCCTCCTGACTTCTCTGTGAAGTGAATTACTCCACCTACAATGTTCTTCAATGGATTCCATTAATCTAGCTGGCTATATGTGACACGTGTCCCCTATGTGTTGACCGGAGCCTCAATACCCCCAGTCATCCAATGTTTCTTACTTGTGTCAGCATTGTCATTCACACTAATAGGAATATGCTAGTCCCGAACTCTCATTTTATCTCTCTTTTCAAAGCTTCCCATCTGCCTGACATCTCTTGACCTGCAAATAGCCTCAACAATCAATTGTTAAAACTCTTCACTCATAGCTTCTAGATTCAGGGAAGGCTCGTTTTGATCATTAATTAGTGGACCAGCCATGTTCTTTTCCATCACTATTTTCAAACTCATACGATTGTGGTGACTTTGCCAAAGTGTTTCCCCACGAACACCTCAGTCCCTTTCCCTACTTTGTTTCCGAAGGGGAGGTCAGTTTTTACCTCTTCCTGTAGTCTGCTCATTTACATTCTGACTGGGATAGTTTTCTAGAACACGCCTCCCATCCAAGCTCTGAACACTCTGGCAGGCCCAGTCTAAGTTTAGAAAGTTAAAATCACTGACCATTACTCCTCTCTCATTCTTACAGATATCTGAGATCTCCCGACATATTTGCTCCTCCTTTTCCCGCTGACTATTGAGGGCCTGTAGTGCAGTCATATCAAAGTGATGACCAATTCTCATTTCTCATTTCCACCATTACAGCATCACTGGGCGATCCCCAGGAATATCCTCTCTAAGTGCTTCAGTGATGCTTCACTGATCAAAAACTCCACTCCCCCTCCTCTCTCACCTCCTGTTCTCTCCATCCCGTAGAATCTGTACCCTGGAACATTGAGCTGTCAGCCCTGTCCCTCCCTCAGTTGTGTTTCTGCCATACCTATGGTTTCCCAGTCCCATGTCCATGCACCAAGTTCACCTGTCTTACCTGTTGGGCCTGTTATGTTGAAATAAAGTAGTTTAATTGATCAGTTTCCCCTCATTGCCTGCTGCGCTCTTGCCTGTCTTGTCTATTTAAATGACTCTCTTGAAATTCTGTCCCAGCCTCAACCTTCAGACTGCATACTGAGACACACCCCCCTCACTGTGGACAACATCCTTAGCTCTCATGTCATCTGTAAACCTAATAATGATACCTTCTGCTTTCACATCCAAGGTATTAATGTACATAATAAACAACAATGGTTCCTGCACAGTTCCCTGTGATACACCCACTGGTGAAAGAATTTCAAACACAAAACCAAACCTCCAAAAATTGTGGATCCAACTTGCCTCGAATCGCATTGGTCTGATGGACCAGCCTTCCATGTGGGACCTTGTCAAAGCCATAGTGAACCCCAAAGAATCCACATCATCTGCACTGCCCTCATCAATGCTTTTATTTGTGATTTCAAAGAAGACTCAGCTGAATTTATCAGACAGGATTTTCCTTTTTCAAATTCGTGCTGACTATCCCTAATTGTTTCCTGCCTTTCCAATTATTGATTCATTCCGTCCATCAGAATTGTTCCCAATAATTTCCCTCTCTCTGCTGTCAAACGGTCTGCTCTGTAATTACCTGGCCTATCCCTGCTGCCCTTCCTGAACTAAGGAACCACATTTGCTATCCTCCAGTCATTCGGCACTTCACCTGTGGTTAGCAAAGTATTAAATATATCCAGCAGGGCCCCAGCAATATCCTTCCTTCCCCCTCATAATAGCGTGGGATACATTTCATTGGACGCTGGGGATTTATCCACATTTATGCCTGTGAAAACATTTAATACCTACTCCATATTGATCTTAACATATTCTCGAACCTTACCATCTCAACTGAAATCCCCGGATACAATGCCTTTCTCCTGTGTGATTACAGATGGGAAGTATTAATTGAAGACCTCACCTACTTCCTCTGGCTCCATACACAGATTGTCCCCTTGGTTTCCAACAGGCTGAAGTCTTTATTGGGAATCCTCTGACTCTGACGAAAGTCACAAAATATCTTGTAGCTTTTCCTTAATAGTGTCTGCCAAGGATATTTCATGGCCATTGCTTACCCATTATTTTTAAGGACCCCTTGCCCTCTCTGTTCTTGTGAAGAGTTACACCTGTGTTTATTGAACTGCATTTCCTTGATCAAACTCACGATATCACTTGATCAGCATTCACTGGACTTTCTCCCTTTGTCATTCCTAGTTTATTAACACACTGGCCATGGATCCTCACTGTATCACTTTAAAATACTCCTCTTTCCAGATATAGCCCTGACTGCAGGTAGTTCATGCCAGTCTCTGTTTGCCACATTCTGTCTCATTATAGGAGATTCAGTTGCGAGGGGGACAGACAGGAGACTGTGTCGCTGCAGAAGTGACCCCAGGATAGTGTGCTGCCTTCCAGGTACCAGGGTCAAAGATGACTAGGAGCTGTTACTGAACATTCTGAAGGTGGAGGATGAACAGCCAGAGGTTATTATGCACATCGGTCCACATGACAGAGGTAGCCAAAGGGATGGGGCCCTGTGAAATGCATATCGGGCATTAGGTCAGAAGTTAAAAAGCAGCAACTCAAGGGTAGTGAGCTCCAGATTACTCCCAGTGCCATGTGCCAGGGAGGATAGGCATAGAAAGATAATCCGGATGGATGTGTGGCCGAGGAGCTGGTGTAGGTGGCACAGGGATTGGGATCTCTTCTGGGTTAGAGGTGACCTGTACAAGATGGGGAGGGCGACTTGGACTTGAAGCAGAGGAGCACCAGTATCCCTTGGTGGGGGGTTGGGGGTGCAGGTGGGCTGACTGGCAAGGCACGAAGCCTGACTGGGAAGGCAGATGAGCTCAGAGCATGGATTGGCTCTGGATACTGGGATATTCCAGGCACAGCAGAAATATGGCTGAGAGATATAGGACACTGCTGGGCAAGGAACAGTAACATTCGAGGCTTCAATTCCACCATCTTGTGAGGGCATTTCTTTCCCCTCTGCTGTATGGTCCTCACTGAGACAATCCAGGTGGTCCCAGGTATCAATCCTGGCCCATGCTGTATTAGTGATCTCTGTAATATCCTCCATTCCCGATCATCTTTCCTCTGTTTGGAATCTCCTCTTGTCCCCACAATGCTCTCTGTCTCTGTCAGGGTCTCCAATCCCTAACAACCTAATCCCTAAACGTCTCCAGTAGACACTAAATTCCTTCATCCCGGTAAACCCCGACAGTCCTGTCTATCCCTGTAAGCCCCTCCTACCAATACTACCATCCATGTCAATGTATTTGCCTTTAACCTCTCCATCCTTCCCTATCTGGGTAAACGTCTCCAGCTCCTCCAAGCCTTCCTTGTCTGTGAAAACGTATTCACTCAATTGAGCTGTCCCGATCTGTGTAATCCCTTCCAGATCTAAATACCTCCCTGTCTTTGTAACTATGTCAGGCTCCTACCTGAGAATATCACTATCAGTGTAATCTCCCAAGGAACTCCTGACTTTAGGAACCCCCTCCACCTGATAACATCCTCCATGACTGTAGAAACCTTCCAGTTCAACCGTCCCTATCATGGACCTTAGTCTCTATAATCCTAATGATGACGATAAACTCTTCCTCTCTAAAGTGCACTCAATCTCTGTAAACTCTGCTGGTCCCTACTCCCCTCCCTGTGCATGTAATCTGCTTCAGTCACTACATATCTTTATACCTTTAACGTCCTCCCCATGTGACGACACTATTTATTTCCGTTACCTTCATGAGCTTCCATAATTCTCACTGTGACTCTCACCATGTCCCATCCCTACATCCCTCTGTTTTTCTGAAAAGTCCTCCTTATTCTTAAAACCCTCCCTAACTATGACTCCTGTTCCAGCCTCCACATCTCTCTCTGGAGCAGTCAAAGCTGCTCCAATAACCTCAAAGCCTCCTGGTCTTTCTAATTCCCTTTAGTTGTGTAACTCTCCCCATGTTTGTAATATATCCTGCAGTGTCGAAAGCTCTCCCTATATTTGTATGGTCCTCCAATCCCTACAACTGCCCCTGTTTTTGTAACATTATCCTGCACCTTGAAACCTCCTGATTGCTGA
>NC_057716.1:112847170-112877542 GCF_004010195.1 Chiloscyllium plagiosum
TATAACTGCAAACTGCCCATTTGCCAAGGCTACTCCAGTTCCTACAATATCTGTCAGAATCTTATGCCCACACTCTCTCTAATCTGCAAGTCTCTCTGTAATCTGTTAACATCTGCAGCCACCACTGCTGTCCGTAACTTTCTTCGGTCTTCCAGTCCCATTAAGCTTCCCATTCTTGCATTAACTAAAGCCTGTGTATCTTAGTACTGCCTAAAAACTTGCATGTCTATATAAACTGCTCCAAACCCTCACTATCTCCATAAACACCTGCTACCCCTAAATCCATCTCTATTTGTATTACCTCTTCCAGTCCTGTCAAAACCCCCAATCTATGGAGCCCATTTAATCTTCCCTTGTTGGGTAATCTCTTGAAGTTCCTGGCGATTTCCCAATTTTAGCAGTTTCCCCAATCTTTATGACTCTCCAATTCCAAGAAGACTCACTTTCATTGCTAGTTTATCTCTTCTCAAAACCTACCTATAATCTGCTTATTCTTCTCCAATTCTTAGAAATTAATCTATGTAAATTTCACCCTCGTTCTCCCTCAACCTTCCCAACCACAGGAACCTCTTTCAGTTTGAGCAACCCTCCCCATCTGTGTAACTGTCTCTAACCCAGTAACCTGGCATTCTCCATTGCCTTCCTATCTATGAGCCTTCAGAACTTAGAAACCTTCGAATATCTGTAAACGTCTTCCATCACTACAACCTTCCATATCTCTCTTAGGACTCTTCTCTGGAAACACCCCCTGTCTGTCCCTCTCAGTCTGCCTGCCTCACCCTACACCCATCCCTATCCCTATCTCAAGAATTTAATCCAGCTCCCTCTATCTCTGTAAATTCCTCCAATCCCCAAACCCCTTTGTCCCACTGACATTCTTGATCAGATATAACTCTGTTTAACTCTAACATCCTTGTGTCCCTGTAAGCCTCCCTATCTCTGTAACCTCTATCCATCTGTTCGAACCCCCACTACTGAGGAATGACTCCCTGTATTCGCCATAAGGCAGATGGAATGACAGTGAATTGATATGATGGAACCGTCATTCCGGAGATGTAGCTGCAGAATGACCATCACAGGGAAGGGAATATTGAAGGATTGTTGGGATCTATGCACAAAAGCAACAAGTTGTGAAGAAAGGATGAGGTTAATGCATTAATGAGACAGTCATATGGATCTGAAGATCAAATGTTGGAGTCTATTTGGGTGGAGCAAGCAGCAGCAACCGTTAGCAGGAATTATTTTATGGGCACCAGAAAGTGATGGTAATGTCAATATGGTTACGATCAGGACACTGAATATACTTGTAGCAAGGGCAGTACAGTTACTGTGTGTGACGGTGGTCTCCATCCTGACTGGATAACTAATGAATATCAGGGCTATAATGGATGGAATCCTGGATTGTATACGAGATGGTTTTCCATGACATCATATCAAGGAGAAATCAACAAAATTGTCTATTGTAGATCAAATGCTGTGTAATAATAAATATCTAAAAATCCTAATCTAAAGGAGTTTTGTGAGCAGAGACCCACAATATTATAATGTAGCTGCTCAGTTTGAGGTAAGACCATGAGAAGTAGGAGTGAAATGAGGCCATTTGGCCCATTGAGGTCGCTCTACCCTTCAATCTGATCATGGCTGGCCTGATACTCTCCAACTCTATTTTCCTGCCTTTTCCACAAAACCTTTGTTTCCCTGATTCATTAACATCTGACCATCTCTGCTGTAACTGTTCTTAATGACCCAGCCTCGACAGCCCCCTGCAGTCAGGAGTTCCCACAGAGTCCCTACCCTCTGAGTGAAGACATTCCTCCTCATCTCCATCTTAAATGGGTGAGCCCTTGATTGGATTTTATGGCCTTTGGTTATAAATTATCTCACAACTGAATCGAAAGGAAATGACAAAGATAATTATTGGACATGAAATGAAAATGGGCGGAGATGGTGTTCACAAACAAGAATGTCCAAGGTTGCAAAGCTTTACAGATCAGTTGGAAAGATGTGCAGAGAAATGGCAAATTGAGTTTAATCTGGACAAGTGTGAGGTGATGTCAGATTCAAGTGGAAATTTAGGATACTGAGGGAAGTTGATAAACAGAAGGATCTTGGTGCAAGACATTAATTCCCTGAAAATGGCAACAGAAGTGTTTCCGATGGGAAAGAAAACAAATAGAACACTGGCCTTCATCGGTCACAACGTTGGGTATAGTGGTTTGCATCAGATGTTGTAATTGTATAAAACTTCTGCTTGGCCACATTTGGAGCACTATGTGCAGTTCTCATCTTCACACAATAGGGAGGATGGGGAGGCTTTGGAGAGGGCACAAAAGGGGTTTATCAGCACGTTGCCTGTGTTAGGTTTTTCATGGTGTGTTAGGCGTAAGAGGAAATTAAACAAAGTTGGATTGTTTTGTGAGAGTATGAGGCTGACAGGAGACCAGGTACAGGGATATAACATACGGAGAGGGATAGATAATGTGGATAGTCGGAATCTCTTTTCCAATGTGTAATTTTCAAATACTAGAGTGCATAGGTTTAAGGTGAGAAAGAGGACGTTTAAACGAGATGTGTGAAGCAAGTTTTTTTTAATATAGAGAGTGGAGGTTACCGAGGGAGGTCTAAGCAACAGAATGTGAATAAAGTTTCAAAGTGGCATTTAGACAGAAACATGAACAGGGATACGGGATATGGACCATGTGCAGGCAGATGGGATGAGTTAGAAGAGCATCTTGCACAGCACAGCCATGGTAGGCCGAAGGGCGTGTTGTTGTGCTGTACTGTTCTATTTTCTAACTTCATCGCATCTGCCTGATCAGAGCCCCTCAGAATCTTGGATGGTTCATTCCATTTCTCTCTCATTATCTAAATTTCAATGGGTTCAACCTCAATCTACTCCACCTCTTCTCACTAGAAAATCCCTCCATTCCCAGGATCAGCTGAGTGACCCTTCTCTGACCTGCCTCCAATGCGACAGTATCTTTTCTTCGGGCACTCAAACAGTTCATAATATTCTAGGTGTGGTCTGACTTGAACCTTGCCTAACTTTAGCTCGATCTGCCTATTTCTAGACTCCATTCCCTTTGTAATAAATGCCAGCATTTGATTTGACTTCTCTATTACCTGCTGACCTTGGTAGCTAACCTTTTTAGATTGATGAACAAGAACTCCCATAACCCTTTCTCCTGCCAGTCTGAAACCAAATAGTGTTAGCCTGACATTAAGTCGGGAGCATACTAAAATTGTTAGAAAGGATATTTTAAAATACAATAACTGGCCACTTAGAAACACATTTTATAAAAGGGAATTTGTTTTTGAGCCTGTTGGATTTAATTTGTTTGTGTGAATATAAATGACTGAATTGAATGGGTATAGAAGTGGTGTAGTGGTACGGGGATATGGTGTCTTTGAATTATCAGAAGCCTTTACACAAATTTCAATAAGGGCTAATGAGTAACCTGGCAGAGAATAGGGCCTCTGAAATATGAATACGTTCGCCTATGTGTGGAACCAGAGGAGGTGGGAGAGATATTAGACAAAATAGTGTTGTCAGTATTTACTGTGGCGAAAGACATGGAAGCTCGGGAAAATGGGGAAGTAAATAGTGATGTCTTAGAAAGAATCCTCAACAGAGAAGAGAAAGTGTTGGAATCTTAAAACAAATAAAGTTAGATCATTCCTCAGTAGCTCTTTAGGTGTATCCTAGAATATTGTGGAAATCTAGGGAAGAGATTGCACTGCCTCTAACAGATATATTTATATTATCAACAGATGCAGTGTGGTGTCGGAAGACTGGAGGGAGGATAATACTGTTCCATCACTTAAGGGCTGCAGGGAAAAGCCAGGAAATTACAGCCCAGTGAGCCCAGTGGTGGGGAAGTTGTTGGAGGAGATTATGAGAAAAAGGTACCACATATATTAACAAAGGCAAGGTGGTTGAGGTGGTCAGCAGGGCTTTGTGAGTGGGAAACAATGTTTCACAAACTGGATTGACTCTTCGAGTAGGTGGCCAAGAGATAGATGAAGGTAGAGCAGTGAACATTGTCCACATGAATAGCGAAGCATTTAACATGGTTGGAAGGGATTTCGAACATCTAGTCAAGAGGAAGAAGGAAGCTTATTTAAGGTTGAGGAAGCAAGGGTCAGAAAGCTTTTTAGAGGGTAACATGGAACAGCACGATGGCCCATTGGTTAGCACTGCTACCTCATAGCACCACGGACTCAATTTTGATTCCAGCCTCAGGCGACTGTCTGTGTGGACTTTGCACATTCTCCCCGTGTCTGCGTGGGTTCCCTCCAGGTGCTCCGGTTTCCACCCACATCCCAAGGATGTGCATGTCAGGTGAATCAGCCAAGATAAATTACCCATAGTGTTCACGGATGTGTAGGTGTGGCGCATTAGTCAGGGCAATTGGGAGGTAATAGGGTGGGGGAATGAGTCTGGGTGGGATACTGTTTGCAGGGTTGATATGGAGGTGTTGGGCAAATGGCCTGTTTCCACGTTGTAGGGATTCTCTGAAAGTACCAGGAAGGAACTTAGGAGTGGACTTAGGACAGCTAGAAGGGGACATGAAAAATCATTGTTGGGAAGGATTAAGGAAAACCGTAAGGCAGTCTCCACTTAAGTGAGGAACAAGAGGATGGCCAGAGTGAGAGTAGGGCCTGTCAGGGATAATGGAGGGAACGAGTGCCTGAAGTCGGAGGAGGTAGGGCAGGACCTTAATGAATCCTATGCCTCAGTATTCACTGCTGAGAGGGACATTTGTGAGGACAGCCTGTAACAGGCTGATATACGTGAACAGGTTGATGTTAAGAATGAGGATATGCTGAGAATTGTGTAAAAGACAAGGATAGATAAGTCCGCTGAACCTGATGGGATGTGCCCAAAGTTACTGCACGAAGCGAGGGAAGAGATTGTTGCACTTTGGCGATGACCTTTACACCCTCACTGTTCACTGGAGTCGGACCAGATGATTGGAGAGTTGCAAATTTTATTCCCTTGTTCAGGAAATGGAAGAGGGATAATCCTAGGAATTACAGACCTGTCAGTCTTATGTATGTCGTGTGCAGATTATTGGAGAGGACTCTGAGACAGGATTTATGATTTCTTGGCAAACCATAGTTTGATTACAGATAGTCGGCATGGTTGTGTAAGGGGCAGGACATGCCTTACAAATCTTATTGAATCTTTTCAGAACGTGACAAAACACCTTTTAGGCTCAATTCAGAAAGTACAGAGACATGGGTTGCCGGGAAACCTGTATGTTTGGATATGGAATTAATGGCTCCCAGAAGACAGAGGGTGATGACAGATGAACAGCATTCATCCTGGAGCTCAGTGACCAGTGGTTTTCTGCAGGGAGAGGTTCCAGGACCTCTACTCTTTGTGAGTTTATGAATGACTTGGATGTGTGAGTGTAAGAGTGGGTTAGTAAGTTTACCAATGACACAAGTGTTGGTGGAGTGGTGAATAGTGTGGAGGATTGTTGTAGTTTGCAACGGGACAATGACAGGATGCAGAGCTGGGCTGACAAGTGGCAGATGGAGGTCAATCTGGAAAAGTGTGAAGTCATTCATTTTGAAAGATTGAATTTGAATGCAGAATGCAATGTTAAAGGAAGGATCTTTGGCAGCGTGGAGGAACAGAGGGATCTTGGGTAACAGGTCCAGAGATCCCTCAAAGTTTGCCACCCAAGATGATAGGCATGTTAAGAAGGAATATATTGTGTTGGATTTCATTAGCTGGGGGATCGAGTTTTAAAGCCGCGAGGTTATGCTGTAGCTCTATAGAGCCCTGGCTGGACCCCAGTGGGGTACAATACTTAAATTGGTGGTAACGTGGACAGTGAAGAAAGTTATCTATGATACAACAGGATGAACAGTACCGCTGGGATAGTGGGCTGAAGAATAGCAGATGGAGTTTAATTAAATAAATGTGAAGTGTTCCATTTTGGTGAAACAAACCAGGGTGGGACCTGTACAGTTAATGCTCGGGCCCTGGGTAGTGTGGTCAATCAGAGACCCAGGGATGTAGGTACACAGTTCTTTGAAAGTAGTGTCACAGGTAGACAGGCTGGTGAAGCAGGTGTTTGGGATGGTTACACACATTGGGCAGAGCATTGAGAGTAGGAGTTGGGATGTCACGTTGAATCTGTACAAAACATCGGTGAGGCCACCATAAAAACATTGTTGATCAGAAGGAAGAACTCATCTGGCTCACTTACCTGCTTTAGGGAAGGACACCTGACATTCTAACCTGGTCTGGCCTACATGTGACTCCAGACCCACAGCAATATGGCTGACTCTGAGCTGCCCTCTGAGCTCCCCCAGCTAATTACCAGTGGGGGCAAAGAATGCTAGTCCAGGCAGTGACACCCACATCCCATGAATGAATAAATAAAAATACACATGGTGCTCCCTACCTCTGCAAACCCCTCCAGCTGCAGCAATCCGTACTGACTTTGTAACACCGTTCAGGCCCTGACCAGTCTCTGTAACACTCTCACCACCTCCATCCCTTTCATCTCTCCCTGTTCCTTTTGTGACAATAAACCCTGACAATGGTACCCCTTCCATCTGACGTCCTCCTGCTAGACGACCCTTTGTAATTCCTTTAAAAGTTACTCCTAAACACTCCCTTACTGCAGAATTTTAAGTAATATTTGGTGATCTTCTCAGCCTGATAATCTAACATGATCCATTCTGTCCTGAGTGAGGGACCAGTGGGAATTTCTTGTTGAGGTTTTGGCTGTTTCAATGGAATGTCCTTTTGTTGAGTGTTATACACTGTTCCTTCAAATGTTTTCCGCTGTTCATTTACAGACACATGTTTCTGTCTGTTTGGCCGGTTTACCTTGGTCACTTCGCCGTTCAAACTCAAGTAATTGGCTACTTTCATTTCTAGTTGCAACTTGTCCTTTCTGTGAGTCTCTTTACAACATTATATTTCTTAAAACTGCACTTATCACAATTTCCTTGAGGATCTCTTAAGGTGATATGACTCATTCACTAAGTTTCATCACACAACGGTCGATCTGAGATAGTTACATCCCTAGCCAGTTGCCCAATGTGTTATTCAAAGAAATACTGGAAAAAAAAAACAAATTCTTGGAACTCCTCTTCCAATATCTCAGTTGTCCGTCTGACTGTCCCACATTATGCGAAAATTGAAGTTTCCCAAAATTATCACAATGCCTTAGTTAAAAATTCCAATGCGTTCCTGTTCAATGCAGTGATGAGCAATGAAATACTGTTCGGTGGCTAAAAACTGTTCTGCTGCTTGTGTCCTTGGCAAGTATTTACATTCAGACTGACTCTACTTCATGATCTGCGGCCAAATGTTTTCTCTGTAATGCCTTTGGTATCCATTATTGTTAGCGTTACCCATTTTGCCTGAATTTCCACAAGTTGGTGAACCATTGAATATTTATGTCCACCTTTTGTTCGCCCTGTAACCACGTCTCCCGGGTGTCTAAATCTCTTCTTACGACTGCATCACAAATCCATCTACCTTATTGATGAGACTTCGTCCATTCCAAAAAAAGTCATAATTTACTCTTTCCCACAATTTCCTGTCACAAACCGATTCACTGACGTACAGTTTTAGTTAATCGCTGTCCCTTCCTGTTCCTTTCTGATTGCCTTCAGCCACATGCCCATGCTGCTCCAATGCTTCACCTTTTCTATTTGCATTTGGAAAGCTCCTTTCACCTGAACCCTGTCCCTGCATCCTCTCTGTCAGTTTAAATCCCTGTCTATAAACCTTCCGGCATGATTGGCCAGGAAATTGCTCCCAGCACAGTTCCAGTGGGACCATCCTAATGGATTTTTTTTTAAGCCAGGTATGGGCTGTGGGTGTCTCAGGCTGATCAGCCTTTCTTGCTCAGCCCTAGCTGCCCTTGAGCTGAGTAATTTGCTCGGCCATTTCAGAGGGTAATTGAGAGGCAAACACTTTGCTGTGGATATGTCGTGCAGACCATGTCAGGATGGGCAGATATCCTTGTCTAAAGGGCAAGTGTTTGGGTTTTTCGTACATCAGCAATGGTTTCATACTTATTTATAGATTGTTACTTACTATTTTTTTAAAATTATCGATTTGAAATTCCACTATTTCTGATGGTGTGATTCAAATCTGTCTCCCTTGAACATTAACTGTGGTTTGGGATACATGCTCTCGCAATAATACCACTAGGGCAACACTTCACCTGCTCACTGGTTGCTCATCCCTGAAACCAGTGCATCATGAAGCTAAACCCATGATTCTGTGATCGTTACACCTTCCAGCACTCTGGTGATATCACTCAGCATCTCTCCATGCGATATCCCTCACTGTGTGGGTCTAATTGCTGCCTCTGTCAGTGCCTCCCGCTCTTGATACTCTCGATCCTGGATCAACAGAATTCTCCACTCCAGAAGGACACAGCAACACAGAGCAGGGATGGAGTTTGGGATTTTCCAGATCTCTGTGGGACTCAGTGCCATTCTCCTTGTGTAACCCTCACTGCATCAGTCTAATATCCCATCCTGTCTATTCCTCTGTCTCCTGTAGGTACTCAGGAAGTTCCTGGCTCAATAGATTTCCCAACTGCTTGGTGTCTCGTCTGTCACCACATTGAAGATGTTTGGTCAGCCAAAGAGACAAAGGGCAGGGACATCTGGAGCCTTCAATAAATCCTGCAGTGAGGTAAGATCACTCACAGTGCACAGAGCAGGGAGCATTGAGAGGGCTCCAAATATCGGCAAACAAGACATGACACAGATGAAGTGCTGGAGGGGGAGCATTGTACAGACACACCCCAGGCTCAATCACCACGTCTACTTTAACTTACGTTGTGAGACAGCATCGGGAGTTCAGAGCTATCAATCCAGGCTTCTGCTGTCTTAGTGAGCATCAGTACAACAGAGGTTAAAGCAGGCCTCCCACAAGACCATAAGACCATAAGACATAGGAGTGGGAGTAAGGCCATTCGGCCCATCGAGTCCACTCCGCCATTCAATCATGGCTGATGCGCATTTCAGCTCCACTTACCAGCGTTCTCCCCGTAGCCCCTAATTCCTCTAGACAACAAGAATCTATAAGACCAAGACGTTGGGAATGCTGCCTGGGAATTTTCTCTTCTGTGTTCTCCCTCCAACACTGCACTAAGACTCAGTACCCTGTAACACTGTGTCTATGGCATGGCTTGTGCACCAGTGTTTTCAATAATTCGTAACTCCTATAACAGTTCCTGTCCCTGTAACCTCCTCCCTTCCCTGTACTCCCTCCACATATTTGAAAGGTACTGCATTCTAGATTACCATCCCTATTGCTGTAAATTGCTTCAGTGTCTACAACATGCTTTATTTCAGTACTCTAATCCTCTTTAACTGGATACAGAGTGATACAGCACAGAAACAGAACCTGTGGTCCAACTCATCAATGCTGCCCAGGTTTCCTATACCGAACAAGTCTCATTTGCCGCGTTTGGCCCTTTTCTCTTCAAACCTTCTCGTCTCCATGTACCTCTCCATGTTCCTGCCCAAATGTCTTTTCCATGTTGTAATTATTCTTGTTTCTCCCATGTGCATCTGGCAGTACATTCCATCGATGCACCATCCTCCGTAGATAATGTTGCCCCTCAGCTCCCTCTTTAAATCTATGCTCTCTCACCTCCCGTTTATAGCCTCTAGTTTTGGACTCACTTCCCCTTGGCTATTCACCATTCTTAGGAACCGTATGGTTTTGTAAAACTTTATAACTTCACTCCGTAGCCTCCTCTGCCCAAGAGAACTATTTAGGACAATGTTACAAATATCTCCAACGTATCTAACAAAGTGCTGGACAATGACGGCAAGTGTCCTAAATGCTACTTTCGCCACCCTATCCACCTGTAACTGTACCCCTTGGTCTCTCACTGTTCGACAACACTAGCCAGGGTCCTCCCATTAACTGTGTCATTCATCCCTGGTTTGTCTTAACAAAATCCAAAACCTGAATTAAACTCCATCTTTCATTCCCTGGTCCACTGGCACAGTTGGTCAGTGTATTCACTGTATTCGATAACTGTATTCACTGCCCACTACACCATTAATTTGATCATCTACAAACTTACTAACAATGACTCCTATATTCTCAACCAAATCGTTTGTGTAGGTGATGCATATCAGTGGACCCAGCCCTGAACCTTATGGCACACCGCTGGTCACAGGCCTCCAGTCTGAACAACAACCACCCTCTGTCTCCTATTGTCAAGCCAATTTTGTATCCAGTTGGCTAGTTCCCCTTGATCCCATGTGAACTAATCTTATGAACCAGTATGTCTTGCTAAATCCTGTCAAAGATGCTGCTGACTTTAGTGTAGACAATGTATGGTCACCACTTCAACAAAAGTATCAAGTTAATGAGACCGGACTTTGTACGCACAAAGCCGTGCTGACTATCTTTCATCAATCCTTGCCTTTTCCAAATAAATGTGACTCCTGTCTGGCAGAGTCACTTCTACAACTTACCCACCATTAGGCTAATTGGTCTTTAGTTCCCTGGTTTTCTATTGCAGCCTTTCTTAAATAATGGAATGAAACCATATTCTTGTCATAGAGCCATAAAGCATGGAAACTGACCCTTCACTTGATACCAACCATAATCTCAAACTAAACTCATCCCAGCTGCCTGTTGCTGGCCCAAATCCCTCCAAACCATTCCTGTTCACACACTCATGCAAATATCTTTTAAACGTTGTAATTGTACCCACATGCACCCCTTCCTCAGGAGGTTCATTCCACACTCAAACCACCCTCTGTGTTACAATTTGCCCCCATGTCTTTTTTTTTAATCTCTCTCTTCTAACGTTAAAAATGGGTCTCTCCTCTTGAGAATCCCCCACCGTGAGGAAAGGCACCTACCATTAAATTGATCTATATATCTCTTTTTTTTCATAAAAAGGACTCAGTCTATTGGGCAATTTTTCAATCTCACGCCTTCCATACCCAGCAACATCCTGGTTAATCTCGTATGAACCCCTGCAACTTAATAATATCCTCCCTATAACTGGGCGGCCACAACTGGATGGAGTATTGCAGAAAAGGCCTCAGCAATGTCCATATAATCTCAACATGACGTCCCAAATCCTACACTCAATGGAATGAGCAATAGTGAAACATGCCAAGCACTGTCTTATCCATCCTGTGATGCAAACTTCAAGAAATATGTAACTGAACCTGGAGGTCTCTCTGCACGATAACACTAACTGAGGCCCGAACATTAATTGTATAAGCTCTACCCTTGTTTGTTGTACTAAATGTATTAGTTGCATTTATTCAGATTCAATACCATCTACGGTTTTTCAGCCCATTTACCCATATTATCAAGGTCCATTTGTAATCTTAGCAAACCTCCTTCACTGTCCACTATGCCACCCTCCAGCCTTCCAGCACTTAGCTGTCAATGGTACAAATACCTTTGCTCGGGGCTCCACCATTTCTTGCCTAGCATCCCACAATGTCCTGTGATACACTTAATGAGGTCCTAGGGCTTTCCATACCTTTGTGTTTTAAAACCTCCAGCACCACCTCTTCTATAACATGCACTCTTTTCAAGTCATAGAGATGGACAGCATGGAAACAGAGCCGTCGGTCCAACTCATCCATGCTGACCAGGAGATCTAACAAATCCATCCCATTTATCAGCATTTGGCCATGTACCTCAAAACCCTTGTTATTCATATTCCCATCCAGATACCTTATAAATGTTGTCATAATATCAGTCTCTGTTACTCTCTCTCTCAGCTCATTCCATACACGCATCACCATGTGCATGAAAATCCTGTCCCTTCAGTCCCTTTTAAACCTTTCCCCTCTAACCTTAAGCCTGTGCCGTCTAGTTTTGGACTCCCCAACCACTGGGAAAAGACCTTGAATGTTTACTCAATCCATGTCCGTCATGTTTATATAAATCTCTGTCAGGTCACCCCTCATCAGTCGCCTGAGTCGGGAATTGAACCCGGGTCTCTGGCGCTGCGAGGCAGCAGTGCTAACCACTGTGCCACCGTGCCGCCCACTATGTTTATATAAATCTCTGTCAGGTCACCCCTCAGTCTCCGATGCTCCACGGAAAATAACCCCAGCTTATTCCGCAACAACCCTGGCAACATCTTGTAAAACTGTTATAAGCACTTTCAAGTTTCACACATCCTTACTATAGCGGGGCTACTGGAAGTGCAGAGAACTCCAATTGTGTTCTAACGTATTACTCTTGTTCCCTGAGTTCCCCAATCTTTGTCCACAGTAACGTTGGAGTGAAAAATGAGTTTAGGGTCTTAGTAAATAGCCTGCAGCTCCAGAAATGAATTGCCTCATTGATGATTAAGGGCCCCAATTTTGGCCTAAGGTACTCGTTTACTTTTAATATTTTATACAATCACTTTTGGATTCATCTTATCCTTATCTGCCGAGGCTTTTTTCATGTATCTTTTCTGCCTTACTGATGTCTACCCACAATGTATTCCTACGGTCCCTATGATCCTCAAGGATTCCCTTGATCCAGCTGGCTATACCTGACATTTGCCCCCTTTTCCGTGACCAGACCCTCAATAGACAGCCAGCATTTCCAAATTCTGTCAGCATTCACCTACACACAAACAGGAACATGTTGGCGCTGAACGCTCAAGTTATCTCACTTTTAAAATATTCTCACTTGCCAGACTTCCCTTTCCCTGCAAATACACTCCCCCGTCACCTTTTGAAAGTTCCTGGCTAATACAATCAAGATTGGGCTGGCCACGTTTTATAAACTGAACTTGTGGATCAGGCCTGTCTTTTTCCAGAGCTATTTGTAAACTAGTACAACTGTGGTCACTTTAGCAAAATGCGTTCCCATTAACACCTCAGTCCCTTTCCCGATCTTGTTTCCCAAGGAGTGGTCAGGTTTTGTCCCTTTCTCTTTTCAGGCCGTTTACATATTGACTCGGAGTTTTCTGGAACGCAATTACCAAATTCCTCCCTTGCAAACGCTGAACACTGGCAGTCCCAGTCTAAGTTTGGAAAGTTTAAAAAAATCCCTAAAATTACAGACCTATTATTATGATTGATATTTGAGATCTCCCGACATATTTGTTCCTCAATCTGCCACTGGTTATTCGGGGTTAGTAGGACAATCGTATCAAAGTGATGACACGTTCCTATTTCTGAGTTCCACATAGCTTCACTGGGCGATCCCACTGGAATATCCTCTCTAAGTACTGCTGGGATGATTCATGCAATCAAAACCCACCACCACGCGTCCTCTCTTGCCTCCTCTTCGATGCTTCCTGTAGCATCTCTACCTTGAAACAATGACCTGCCAGCCCTGCCCCTCCCTCAGCTGTGTTTCTGTAATAACTATAATCTCCCAGTCCCATGTTCCAATCCATGTCCTGAGTTCATCTTCCTTAGCTGTCAAGCCCCTTGCAATGAAATAAATGCAGTTTAATCATCAGTTTCCCCTCATTCCCTGTTATGTTCTTGGCTGCTTTGTCTTTTGAAATCACTCTCTTTAACTTGTGTACCAGCCTCAATCTTCGTTCTGACCTTACAACTGTTTAAGGTCCAATACCCTGCCAGACTAGTTTATATCCTCTCAAGCAGCTCTAGTAATTTACCCCATCAGGATATGGGTCTCCCTCCCGCTCCCAGTTCAGGTGTCTTCCCCACCCTGTCTACCTGTGCTGATCCCTTCAGGGATCAATGGACTTATCCACCATGGTCCCTGTGTTCCTCAGTACGCCACAAGGACTGACCATTCATTATGTCTGTCCGTTACTTATCATACCTCCCACAAGTTATTACCTCACATTGATCAGAAATAAGCTCTGGTCAGGTTATATCTGATTGACATCGGACTGCAGCCTGAGACCATCCCCCTCACTGTGAACAACACCCTCACCTTTCATGGCATCTGCAAACCGACTAATAACACCTTCTGCTTTCACATCCAAGTCATTAATGTACATCATAAACAGCAGTGGTTCCTGCACAGATCCCTGTGGTACACCCGCTGGTGAAAGAAGTTCAAACACAAAGACGTCTATCCGCTAATTTTAATCCAACTTGCCAACCTGCCTTGGATCCCAATGGCTCTTTACCTTTGGATCAGCCTTCCATGACGGACCTCGTCAAAGGCCTTATTCAAGTCCATGTAACCCACATCATCTGCACTGCCCTCATCAACATTCTTAGACACCACTTCAAAAACTGAATTCCTCAGACAGTATCTTCCTCTACTAAATCCGTATCGACTAAACTGAGTTGATTACTGCCTTTTCAAATGTTGATTCATCCTCAGAACTGTTTCCAATAATGTCCCTCCCCCTGCTGTCAGACTCCCTGTTCTGTAATTACCTGGCCTACCCCTGCTGCCCTTCCTGAATAAAGGAGCCACATTCGCAATCCTCCAGTCATTCGGCACTTCACCTGTGGCCAGCAAAGTCTTCACTATATCCACTAGTACCCCAGCAATCTCCTCCCTTACCTCCCATAGCAGCCTGGGATACATTTCATTGGGCACTGGGGATTGTCTCCAACTTTACGCCAAAGAAAACCTTTAACATCTCCTCGTTATTGATCATACCATGTTATAGAACCTCACCATCCAAAATGAAGTCCGCGGCTACAATGTGTTTCTCTTGTGTGAATACAGATGGGAAGTATTCATTGAAGACCTCACCTACTTCGTCTGGCTTCATGCACAGATTGTTCTTTGGTTTCTAACAGGCCCCACTCTTTAGCTGGGAATCCTCTTTGTCTAACTATACTCATAAAATACCTTGTGACCTTTCCTTAACAGTATTTTAATGAGGATATTTCATGGCCATTCTTTGCTACTCATTTTTAAGGACCCCCTTGCACTCTTGATACTTCTGAAGAGCTTCGCCTGTTTCCATCGTTCCGTACCTCCTTTATCCAGCTCACAGTATCGCTTGACCAGTATTCGCTCTTCAGGGACCACTCTGGCCCTGAATTTTCACTGTATCACTTTAACATTTTTCCTCTTTCCGAATGTGAACGTAACTGCAAATAGATTCTCCCAGTCTGTGTTTGCCAGACCCTGTCTCCTGATAGTGAGATAGCCCAGTGACAGTGATATTATAACGATTGGGGGCTTCCCCAAATTTGGCCTCTTCGGTTCTGCACTATACTTTTTCTAAAATGACTTTGAAACCTAGTGTTATGACCACCATCGCCAAAACATTACAAAAATCCTTGTTTGCCATATTGTCCAGCACCTCCAGCCCACTCTGTCTGTAACATCCAGCACTTACTGACCTCCCCATCTGTGTACCTTCCTCCAGCCTCTGCAGCACATGATGTCACTGTAACCTTCTCCAGTCCCCACAGCACTCCTCCATCCTGTCCTGCAGCACCGCATTACCTCTAACCTTTCACCTCCCTGTCTGTACAGAGTCCTTCAGTTCTATAGCGTTTCCTGCCAACCCTCCCTTTGTGTAACGTTCTGAAGCCACTTGAACCGTCCCAATATCTGTAACCTTGCCCTCTCTTTCCATACCTCTCTGTCTCTGTAACAAACGCCCTTCTCTACAATGTTCCTTATCTCTGACCACCTCCAGTCAGTACTAGCCTTTCTAGCTCTCGAATATCCTGCAGCCACTAAAACCATTCATGTGTCTGAAACCTCCTCTCAATTATTGTAACAACTTTCATTCACACAACTGCCTCTGTCTATAACCTCAGCCAGTCCATAGAATCCTTGCTAACTCTGGAACCTCACCCAGTGTGTACCACTCTGAGTAGTACTAACTTCATTCAGTCTCCCCAACCGTCCCTATCTCTATATATTCCTCCTTTTCCAATAAACCCTTGTGAACTTTGGAACCTGGTCTAATGTCTGCAGTGCTCTGTATAATCAGACACAGGGATGGCTCAGTGGTTAACACACAGCCTCACTGCGCCGAGGACCTGGCTTCGATTCCAGCCTTGGGCGACTGTCTGTGTGGACTTTGCATGTTCTCCCTCCGATTGTGTGGGTTTTCCCGGGTGCCCTGGTTTCATCCCACAGTCCAAACGTTGCACGATCAGTGGATTGACTATCATGAAGTGTGGTTTAGGTGAGTTAACCATGAGAAATGCAGGGTTTAATTGATAGGTAGAGAGGTGGGTCTGGGTCAGATGCTCTTCAGAGGTTTGGAATGGACTGGTTGGGCTGAATGGCCTGGTTCCAGGCTGTGGAGATTCTATTCAGAGTTTTGTCCAGTCCTGCCAACCATCCCTGTCTCTTGAAGCCTGCCTCATCCCCAGTATTCTCCTTTCCACTGTAATCTCCTCCAGTCTCTAAGACACTCCTTTCCGATGTAAGCTTCTCCAGTCCTTACAAAGATCGATAAGATATGACTGTCACCTCTTCCTGTTTTTAGCACCCTCCCTATAACTAATTGCCATTTGTTACACCACTCCCAATCACTGTTCCCTCCTGAAACTCCCATGAACATTCATATCTCTGAAACTCATTTGGACTGTCTCAACTTCCCTTTGACAGTTATGTGCTGAAACTTGCTCGAGATCAGTGAAGTAATTAAGTCTTGGTATCCCTCACTATTGTAACCTCCCTCCAGCCTTACAGCACTGAGGGTCTGTAGAAGCTCTTTTCAACCCGACAGTCATCTCTGTGTCTGCAATCTCCTCCCCTCCCTATAATACATCTCCCCTCCCCGTGGTCCATGAAACACTCCCTAACACTGTCTTTATCAGTGTAACCATCACCAAAACACAACCTTCCCTGTCTGTGTAAATCCCTACACCGGTCCCTATCCCTCTAAGTTCCGTCTAACAATATAACCCTCCATGTCTGCGTATTTACCTTCAGTCCCTACATCCCTAACCTTCTCCATGCATTTTTGCTTCACTCTCTTCAACGGTCCCTGTCAGTGTCATATCTTCCAGACCCGAAAACTCTCCCTTTCTTTCACTTTCTCAGGCCACACAACCCTCACTATCTGTAATCTACTCCTATCTGAGAAACCTCCCTCTATAAACTGCTCCAACTCTTCAACTCTCCATAAGCTCCTGCAGCTCTTACAGCCCTCCCTATCTACAAAGCCTCTTCCAGAACCTTAAACACCAACAGTCTGTGGATACCCGACCACTATCCCTATCTGTGTAATCCTCTCAGGTCTCTGTAGCACTCCTGATCTGTAGAACTCACTTCAATGCCTGTGACTCTCCCAATCAAGTTTCTACCAAACCCACCATCTATTTAACACCTTCCCGTCACTATCACCCCCCGCTCCGTCAATGTGAGCTCCTCCACTGTCTCCACTATCTACCCATCTCCATACCCTTGTCCAGCTTTTATACCCCCATCTGTGTAAACATCACCCTGCTCTACAACCTCCTCCTGTTAGTGCCGTGCTCCCTTATCTGTCTTCAACCAAACTTCCTGCACCAATCTCTGAAAAATATTCCAGATTCCACATCCTCCATGTCGAAACAACCTGCAGAACCTAAGCCTTCCTATATCTATAACCATCTTCAGTCATGACTACCCTGCATACCTCTGTTTGTTCGTCCAGTCGATACAAACATCTTTATCTCTGTAATCTGCTCAGCTCCCTAAAACACTCCGTCTGTGATTCAGCCCTGTCCTACAAACATCCTTATCCCTGTAAATGTCTCCATCCCTCCCAAATTTCCAAACTCCATGAACCCCTGTCATCCCTGTAGCCCCTCCACATTTCTGTAACCTCCTGTGGCTCAAAGGTCCTCCCACTTTGTGAAACCACCTCGCCTACCCATATCCCTCCCAGTCTGGGTCCTCTGCTCCAGATCAGACCACTGATATCTCTGCAAACACCTCCACTCCTGAAAACTCTTCCCATTTGTGTCACCTCTTTCAGACCCCATACTCTCCAGCTTCCTGCATCCTCTTCCTGCCATTGCAACCAAAACCACGTGTTTATGTAATATCAAGTGCTTACACCCTCCCCAACTCAGTAACCTCTTGCAGTCCTAAGAAAACACCTAAACTGTGAAAACTCTTAATTCCCTACAGTCCTCCCTCCCTCTCTCCTCAAATGCCTTCATCACCATGAAACCTCATAATTACTGAAGCCTCCTTTTGAAACTGCAAACCTCCTAATGTCTGCAAAATCCTCCTGTCCTAATATTCGTCCTTATCTCCGTAACCACCGTCACCCTCCAGTGCCCTTCTGGGGAACGTGGCAGAGGAGGGAAGATTTGTGGAGTCCGGGCCGTGTTACGGAGGTAGAATCCTGGGAATTACAGATTTGGTCTAATGTCTGTGGTGTGCAGATTATTGGAGAGGACGCTAATGACAGGATATATGACTACTTGGAAAGCCATAGTTAAATTAGTGACAGTCAGTATGGGTTTGTGAGGGGCAGGTCGTGCCTCACAAACCTTATTGAATTCTTTGAGGATATGACAGAATATGTTGATGGCTCATTCAGAAAATGAGGAGGCATGAGAAACAGGGAAATCTATCTGTCTGGATACAGGATTGGATGGCCCAGAGAAGACAGAGTTTGACAGCAGATGGACAGTATTGAGCCTGAAGCTCAGTGACCAGTGGTGTTCTGTAACAATCGGCTCTGGGACCCTGATCTTTGTGATTTTTATAAATGACGTGCATGTGGATGTTTGATAGTGGGTTAGTAAGTTTGTCGATGAAGGTTGCTTAAGTGGTGGGTAATGTGGAGGGCTGTTGTAGTTGCAATGTGACATTGACAGGACGCAGAGCTGGGCTGGAAGTGGCACATGGAGTTCAATCTGGAAAAGTGTGAAGTGAATCATTCTGGAAGGTTGCATTTGAATGCAGAATACAGGGTGAAAGGCAGAATACTTGGCAGTGTGGGAGAACAGAGAGATCATGGGGTCCATGTCCATAGATCCTTCAAAGTTGCCACGCACATCGATAGAGTTGTTAAAAAGGCATATGTTGTGTTGGATTTCCTCAGCAAGTGGATTGATTTTAAGAGCCATGAGGTTTTACTGCATCTTTATAGCAGCCTGGTGAGACCACACTTGGAATATTGTGTTCAGTTCTGGTCCCCTCTTTACAGGAAGGATGTACAGGTTTTAGAGAGCGTACACAGGAGATTTACCAGGTTGCTGCCTGGAATGGAGGGCATTTCTAATGAAGAAAGGTTGAGGGAGCTAAGGCTTTGCTCATTGGAGTGAAGAAAGGGGCGGGGCGACTTGGTAGTGCTGAACAAGACGATGAGAGGCACAGAGAGAGTGAATAGTCAGAGACTTTTTCTCCTATGGCATAAATGGCTATTACAAGGGGGTATAATTTTAAGGTCAATGGAGGATGGATAAAAGGATAGAGAATGGTAGGTGGTTGGAATGTATTGACAACGGTGGTAGTAAAATTAGATACTTTCGGGACATTTAATAGACTCTTGGATAGGCACATGAATGATAGTAAAATGGCTGGTATGTAGATTAGTTTGATCTTACAGTTGGATAAAAGGTTGGTATGGCATCATGGCCGAAGGGTCCTGTTCTGTACTGTTCTGTGTTCTACGTTCCGTATGGTAAAGTGGGTAATAAGCTCAGATCAATGTAAAAGGATCTGGCGTTCCGGAGGAGCTAGTCACCTGGATACAAAATTGGGCTTGATGGTAGGAGACATAGGGTGATGGGAGACATGTTGTTTTTCTGACTGCATGCATGTGACCAGCGGTGTAGTGGGTCCCCTGTTGTTTGTCATTTGGATAAATGGTTTGGATGGGAATATTGGTTTCCTGGTAAGTAAGCTTCTTGGGTGACACTGAAATTGGTGGCAAAGTGATCAGTGGAGAAGGTTATCTATGATATAACAGGATGAACAGTACTGCTAGGATAGTAGGTGAAGAATAGCAGATGGAGTTTAATTATATATCTGTGAGGTATATATCTGTGAGGTATAATGTTCGGGCCCTGGGTAGTGTTGTCAATCAGTGACGTAGGGAGGCAGGTACACAGTTCTTTGAAAGTTGCGTCACAAGCAAACAGGCTGGTGTTTGGGATGCTTACCTTCATTGGGCAGAGCATTGAGAGTAAGAGTTGGGATGTCATGTTGTATCTGTACAAGACATTGTTGAGGCCACCATAAAAGCATTGCTGATCAGTAGGAAGAACTCATATGGTTAACTTACCTGCTTTAGGCAAGGACATCAAATATTCTAACCTGGTCTGGCCAACATTTGTCTCCAGACCCACAGCAATATGGCTGACTCTGAGGATCCCTCTGGGTAATTAGCAGTGGGGTCAAAGAATGTTAGTCCAGTCAGTGACAACCACATCGCATGAATGAATAAATAAAAATACATATGTCCCTCCCTACCTCTGCAAACCCCTCCAGCTGCAGCAATCCGTACTGGCTTTGTAACACCATTCAGGCCCTGACCACTCTCTGTAACACTCTCACCACCTCCAGCACCTTCCCCTTCCCTGTTCCTGACATGTCATTAAACCCTGACAATGATTCCCCTTCCCACTGCCCCCTTCCTGCTAGCAATCCCTTTGCAATCCCTTTAACTCTTACTCCTAAAACCCTCTCTCACTTCAGGATTTTAAATACTTTTTGGTGATCTTCTCAATCTCATACTCGATTTTGTCCTGAGTGAGGGACAGGTGTGAGTTTCTCGTTGAGGTTTTGTCTGTTTCAATGGAATGTCCTTTTCTTGAGTGTTTTACACTGTTCCTTCAAATGTTTTCCACTGTTCATTTACACGCACGTTTCAGTCTTTTTAGCCTATTTACCTTGGTCAGTTCTCCTCTTAAACTCATGTAATTGGCTATTTTTGTTTTTAATCGTAGCGTGTCCTTTTGGTGATTCACTTTAACATTTTATATTGCTTTAAACTGCACTTTATCACAATTTCCAGGAGGATCTCTCCAGGTGACATTACTCATTCACTACGTTTCATCACACAACGGTTGATCTGACATTGTGCAACTCGGGCTGTAACTATGTGTTATTCAAAGAAACACTGAAAGCAATTGTCCGAACTCTCCTTCCAATATCACTGTTGTCAGTGTGATTGTCCCAGATTATACGAATTTTGAAGTTTCACTGAATTGTGATTATGCCTTTATTAAAAATTCCAATGAGTTCCTGTTTAATGCAGCGATGAGCAATGAAATGCTGTTTGGTGGCCGAAAACTGTTCTGCTTCTTGTGACCTGGGCAGGTAATAGCCTGAATTTACATTCAGACTGACTCAACTTCATGATCTGCGGCCAAATGCTTTCTCTATAATGCCTTTGGTATCCATTATTGATAGCGATGTCCATTTGTGCCTGAATTTCCGCAAGGTTGCAAATCATTCAATATTTATGCCCACCTTTTGTTCACCCTGTAACCACGTCACCCTGGTGTCTAACTCTCTTTTATCTCTGTCACAAATCCATCTACCTGATTGCAGAGACTTTGTTCATTCCAAAACAAAACATGATATACGTTTCCTACAATTTCCAGTCACAAACCGATTCTCTGATGTACAGTTTTAGTTAAACTCTGTCCCTTCCTATTCCTTTCTGTTTGTCTTCAGCCACATCCCCATGTTGTTCCGATGCTTCACTTTTTCTATTTGGATTTGGAAAGCTCCTTTCACCTGAACCCTGTCCCTGCATTTGCTGTGAGTATGTCGTGCTGACCACGTGAGGATGGCAGATGTCCCCAAGTGTCTTTTTGATAAACAAACGTTATTTTTGACGTCAGCAATAGTTTCGTACTTATTAATGGATTGTTAATTGCAATTTTAAAAAAGTATTGATTGCAAATTCCACCAGTTCTGATGATGGGATTCAAAACTGTCTCCAGTGAACATTGGGTGATGTTTTAGATACATGCTCTTGCAATAATACCACTAGGCCATTACTTCTCCTGCTCAAAGGTTGCTCATTGCTGAGCACTGATACCAGTGCATCAGGAATCTAAACCTCTTCTTCCGACATAATTGTTTCATTATGAAATCTTCCTGCACTCTGCTGATATCACTCAGTCTCTCTCTATGTGGTATCCCTCACTGTGAGGGTCTAAATGCTGCCTCTGTCAGTGTCTCTCGCTTTTGGAGCTACTCCAGATCTTGAGCTAACTGAATCCTCCAATCCAGAGAGACGCAACAGCACAGGCCAGGGAGGGAGACTGGGATTTTCCAGATCTCTCTGGGACTCGGTGCCATTCTCCCTGTGTAACCCTCACTGCATCAGTCTAATTTCCCATTCTGTCTATTTCTCTGCCTCCTGTCGGTACTCAGGAATTTCCTGACACAGTAGACTTCCAAACTACTGGGTGTCTCGTCCATCACCACATTGAAGATGGTTGGTCAACCAGGGAGACAAAGGGCAGGGAGACCTGGAGTCTTCAATAAATCCTGCAGTGAGGTAAGATCACTCACGGTGAACAGAGAAGAGAGGAATGAGAGAGCTCCAAACATCGGCTAACAAAAGATGACATCGATACAGTGCTGGAGGGGGAATATAGTACAGGCACACCCCAGGCTCAGTCACTGCCCCTATTGTCAGTTCTGTTGTTCTGAGACTCACTACTCCGCAGCAGTGTATCTGTGGCAAGTCTTGCGGACCAGCGTCTTCAATAATTTTTAACTCCAATAACATTTCCTGTCCCTGTAACCTCCTTCTTTCCCAATAGTCCCTCCACATATTTGAAACGTACTGCATTCCAGACTAAAATCCCTATATCTGTAACTTTCTTCTGTGTCTACAACATGCCTTATCTCAGTAGTCTCCTCCTCCAATAACTGGAGGTAGAGCCAGACTGCACAGAAACGGTCCTTTGGTCCAACTAGTCCAAAATGTCCAGAGTTCCTGAACGAGTCGCATTTCCCTGCATTTGATCCATATCCCTTCAAACCTCCTCCTCTCCATGTACCTGCCCAAATGCTCATTTAGGCCTTCGCCAATCTCCTGTGTGTCTACACTTAGATGGCCTCACTGATCTTTGAGGAGCCATAGTGTCAGTCCAATTGTTTTTGTGTAGTTGTATGCTGTAGAAAGTTATTTGCATTCTCCTTAGCCTTATCTGCCAAATCTATCTCATCCCCCCATGTTGCTTTCCAGCATATCCAGCCTCTCCGATTCTGTCAAACCCTCCAGTATCAGTAACATCTTTTTCAATATTTACTCCATTTACAGTTTCAGGAAAGGCTTCTTCAATCAGGATGATCAGAATTCTATGCAGTATTCCAAAGCTGTGCTGACTATCGGTAATAAATCCTTGCCGTTGCAAATGCATGTAACTCCTGTCCCGCAGAATCGCTTCCAACAATGTACGCACCACTGACATCAAGCTAATTGGTGTTTATCTCCCTGACTTTCCCTCGCAGCCTTTCCTAAACTCTGGCACAACATTAGTTACCCTTCAGGCTCCCTGCTCATCACCCGTGGCTGCATGTGACAGAAGAATCTCTTTATGGGACCCACAATTTCTTCCTGAGCTTCGCACAATATCCTGGGATGTGCTTGATTAGTTCCCATAGAATTGTCTCCCTTATATGCATTTAAAAACCTCCAGTACCTCCTGCTATGTGGGGTCTTGTGAAGACATCACTGTTTATTTCCCTGACATCCCCTGTATTTCTCCACAGTAAGTTCAAACATGATATTTTTGGTGAGGATCTCACCCATCTCCTGTGGTTCCACACTTGGATTGCCCCATTCATGTTCAAGGAGCCATACTCTGCCCCTAGGTAATCCTCTATTGTTAATATACTTGTAGAATCTCTTTGGATTTTCCTCAGCCTGATCTGCCAACGCTTTTTGTGGTCCCATTTGGGGCCTCCTGATTTCCCTGTGAAGTGAATTACTCCACCCAAAATGTTCTTCGATGGATTCCCTTAATCCAGCTGGCTATATGTGACATGTGTCCCCTTTTTGTTGACCAGAACCTCAATGCCCCTAGTCATCCAGAGTTTCCTACTTGTGTCAGCATTGTCATTCACACTAACAGGAATATGATGGCTCTGAACTCTCATTTTAACTCCCTTTTGAAAGCTTCCCACCTGCCTGACATCCCTTTATCTGCACATAGCCTCCACAATCAATTGTTAAAACCTCTTGACTAATAACATCTGGATTGAGGAAAAGCCAGTTTTGATCTTTAACTTGTGGACCGGTTTGTCCTTTTCCATCGCTATTTTCCAACTAATACGATTGTGATCACTTTGCCAAAGTGTTGCCCCACTAACAACGCAGTCCCTTTCACTACTTTGTTTCCCAAGGCGAGGTCAGGTTTTACCTCTTCCTGCAGTCCGAGCATTTACATTTTGACTGGGACAGATTTCTTGTACATGCCGAACAAATTCCTCTCATCCACGCTCTGAACACTCTAGCAGTCCGAGTCTAGTTTTGGAAAGTTAAAGTGCCTGACCATTACAGCCGTATCATTCTTACAGATATCTGAGATCTCCCGTAATATTTGCTGCTCAAATTCTCGCTGACTGTTGGGGGCCTGTAGTACAGTCATATCAAACTGATAACCCATTCTCATTTCTCAGTTGCACCATTATATCTTCACTGGGCGATCCCCATGAATCTCCTCTCTAATTAATGCTGTAATGTTTTCACTGCTCGGAAACTCCAATACCCCTCCTCTCTCACCACCTGTTCTGTCCTCAACCTTCAGATTGTAGCCTGAGACCATCCCCCTCACTGTGGGCAACAGCCTCACCTTTCATGTCATCTGCAAACTTACAAATGATACCTTGTGTTTTCACATCGAATTATTAATGTACATAATACTGTTCAAAATAATAGATAGAGTCAATAGCCAGAGACTTTTCCCCAGGGTAGGATTGACTGGTACAAGAAGTCATAGTTTGAAGATATTAGGAGGAAGGTATAATGGAGACATCAAAGGTAGGTTCTTTACGCAGAAAGTTGTGAATGCATGGAATGTGTTGCCAGCTGAGGTTGTGGAAGGAGAGTCATTGGGGACATTTTCGTGACTGCTGAACATGCACATGGATAGGAAAGAGTTGAGGGCTGCATAGGTTAAGTTACTATATTTTACATTAGGATTACGTCTCGGCACAACTCCGTGGGCCTAAGGGCCTGTTCTGTGCTGTACGTTTCTGTGTTCTATAATAACCAGCAATGGTTGCTGCACAGATCCCTGTGGTACACCCGCTGGTGAAAGCATTTTAAACACAAAACTTACCCTCCACCGTTGTGCATCCAGGTTGCCAAATTGCCTTGGATCCCATTGGTCTGTTGGATCAGCGTTCCATGAGGGACCTTGTCAAATGCCTTAATGAACTCCATGTAACCCACATCTTCTGCACTGCCCTCATCAAAATCCTCAATCATAATTTCAAACAAAAATCACAGCTGAATTTGGGAGAGGATCTTACTCGACCAAATCCTCGATGAGTATCCCTAATCGATCTCTGCCTTTCCAAATGTTGATTCATTCTGTCCCTCCGAATTGTGTCCAATAATTTCCCTCTCCCTGCTGTCAGATCTGCTATCTGCTCTGTAATTACATGGCCTATCCCTGTTTCCCTTCCTGAATAAAGGAACCACGTTAGTTATCCTCTAGTCTTCAGCACTTCACCCGTAGCCAGCAAATTATTAAATATATCCACGAGGGTTCAAGCAATCTCCTCCTTTCCAAGAACAAAGGGGGGCGGGGGGAGGCGGGTTTGACTTGAACCAGAGGGGCATCAGTATCCCTGGGGGGAGATTTGCTTGTCTTATCCCGGAGGGTTTAAACTAGTTTGGCAGGGTTTTCGACTCTGAGTAAGAGAAGGCCCATTGACCAGTCAAGTGAAAAATGCATCAGCCTTCGAAAGCAAGTTTTCTATCCAGGATATCGAGGGGCACAGTCAAGGGAGGGAAAAGACTTTTGATTTAACGCGCATTTATTTCAATGCACAAGGCCTGACTGGTAAGGCAGATGCGCTCAGAGCATGGATTGGCTCTGGGTACTTGGATATTATAGCCATAACAGAAACATGGCTGAGAGAAGGGCAGGACTGGTAGCTCAGTGTTCCAGGATACAGAAGCTACAGGCGGGACAGAAGGACAAGTAAGTGAGGAGGGGAGTTGTCTTTTTGATAAGGGAGGACATAACAATAGTGCTTAGAGAGGATACTCTTTCCGGGTTGATCAAATGAGGCCATATGTTTAGAAATTACAAACAAAAAAAGGATGGTCAGTCTGCTGGGATATTGTTATGGATCCCCAAATAGACAGCGGGTACTAGAGGAGCAGATGTGAAGAGAGATTGCAGGTACCGAAAGAAATAATAGGGCAGTATTGGTTGGAGATTTTAACTTCCCCTGTATTGACTGGACCACCCACAGTGTAAAAGGCCTGTATGGGGTGTAATTTGTCAAATGTGTACAAGAAATTTTCCGAGATCAATGTGTAGGGGGCGGCACTCTACTCAGGCGGCTTCAAACGAGATCTCCCCTCAGAAAACGGGGTCGGGAAAGTGACTGAAGTGGCAGTCGGAGAGCACTTTATGTCCAGTGACCACAGCTGTCTTAGTTTAATATAGTTATTGAAAAAGATCAGGCAGGTCCATATATTAAGGTCTTAAACTGGAGTAGGGTAACTTTTGGGGCCATTTGGCAGGATCGAGCAGAGGTTGATTGGGTGAATTAAAAATCACATAACACATAACATATAGTCCAACAGGTTTATTTCGAAGCACCAGCTTTTGAAGTGCAGGTAATCATTCTTAAAGATGAAAGCTTAAACTAAATGTGTTTGATACTGTATTCCATGACACTGCTATCCTGTTGTTATAAATTCTGTGCCTTATGATTGTGCTCCACCTGATGAAGCAGTGCTCTGACATCTAGTGCTTCCAAATAAATGTTTTAGACTGTAAGCTGGTTTTGTGAGATTTTTAAGGTTGTTCATCAAGTCCAACACCGGCTCCACCACATCATGCTCCCATCAACTGGGTGAGTCTGTGTGAAGGAAAATGAATGACTGGCAAATGGGAGGCTTTGAAAAGTGTGATCTCAAGAATCCAATATGTCTCTGATTGAGGGAAGGGAAAAGCTGGCAGGTTTAGGGATCCCTGTCTGATGGGGGATATTGAGGCTCTGTTCAATAAAAAGAAATATTGTCTTCAATATTTCTGTATCTACGTAATCTCTTCCAGTCCTAAAGACACGATTACTCGGTGGAGACATTACAATCCTCACAGGTCCCTTCAGCACTCCCGATCTGTAGGATCCACTGAAAGCCTATGATTCTCTCGATACAGTTCTGACAAGACTCATTATCTGTGTAACATCATCCCATCGCTAACATATACCCTATCAATGCGAGTTCCTCCTGTATCTCCATCCAGTTACTCATCTCCATAACCTTCTCCAGCTCTTACACCCCTATCTGTGTAAATGTCACCCTCCCATACAACCCTTCCCACTTTGACCAAACTGGAGGAGGTTACTAATGCTCCCTTATCTGTGAAACTGCCTCCAACCAAAATTACTGCCCTTCTGGAATATCTGTCAAACATCTTCAGTCATGACTACCCTCCATATCTCTGTTTGGTCCTCCAGTCTGTACAACCCACTTTATCTCTGTCATCTGCTCCATTCACCGAAAACCCTCCCTGTCTGTGTAAACCGCTTCATCCTACCAACTTGGTTCTCCCTGTAAACTGCCCATCGCTCCCAACCTCCCCATCTCCACGAACTCTTGCAGGCATTACAGCCCTCCACATTTCTGTAACACCCTGTGGCTCTATGGTCTTCCCTCCCTGTGAAACCTCCTCCAGTCCCAGTCTGGGTCGTCTGCACCAGATCAGATCATTGCTGTGTCTGTTACCGCGGACAATCCTATTAAACCTCCCTAATGTATCTGTTCATTCAGATACCATCCTCTCCAGCCTCCCTATTGTAACCCTCCCTATTTAGAACACAGAACAGTACAGCATAGTACAGGCCCTTCAGCCCTCAATATTGTGTCCGTCTTTTACCCGTCTCTAAGATCAATCTCACCTGCAAACCATTCAAGGAACAAAGAAAATCACAGCACAGGAACAGGCTCTTCAGTCTTCTAAGCCGCCGCCAATCCAGATCCTCTGTCGAAACCTGTCACCTATTTTGTGAGGATCTGTACCCCTTTGCTCCCTGCCCATTCATGCATCTGTCTGGATACATCTTAAGTGATGTTATCGTTCCCGCCTGTACCACCTCTGCTGGCCACGCGTCCCAGGTCCCCATCACCCTCTGCATAAAGATCGTTCCAGTGTATCTGCCCTAAACCTTTCCCCTCTCGCTTTGAACTCGTGACCCCTAGTAATTGAGTTCCGCACTCTGGGGGGAAAAAAGCTTCTTGCTATCCATCCTGTCTATACATCCCCCATGATTTTGCAGACTTCAATCAGCTCCCCAGTCAACCTTCATTTTTCTAACGAAAATAATGCGAATATATTCAATTTCTCCTCATTACTAACGCCCTCTATACCAGGCAACTTCCTGGTGAACATCCTCTGCACCCTTTCCAAAGCATGCACCTCCTTTTGGTAATGTGGCGACCAGAACTGTATGAAATATTCTACATGTGACTGAATCAAAGTCCTATACAACTGTAACGTGACCTGCCAACATTTGTACGCGATAGCCCTTCGAATAAAGGAAAGCATGCCATATGCCGCCGTGACCAATTTACTGTCCTGCTAAACCTCCCTAATGTATCTGTTCATTCAGATACCATCCTCTCCAGCCTCCCTATTGTAACTCTCCCTATTTAGAACACAGAACAGTACAGCATAGTACAGGCCCTTCAGCCCTCAATATTGTGTCCATCTTTTACCCGTCTCTAAGATCAATCTTACCTGCAAACCATTCAAGGAACAAAGAAAATCACAGCACAGGAACAGGCTCTTCAGTCCTCTAAGGCTCCGCCAATCCAGAACCTCTGTCGAAATCTGTCGCCTATTTTGTGAGGATCTGTACCCCTTTGCTCCCTGCCCATTCATGCACCAGAAGTCGCCACATTACCAGAAGTCCTATACAACTGTAACGTGACCTGTCAACTTTTGTACGCGATACCCCTTTGAATAAAGGAAAGCATGCCGTATGCCGCCGTGACCAATTTACTGTCCTGCGTTGCCACATTTAAGGAACAATGGGCCTGAATATCCAGATCTCTCTCTGTACATCAATTTTCCCCAGGACTTTTCCATTCACTGTATAGTTCACTTTCCAATTAGATCATCCGAAATGCATCATCTCGCATTTGTCTGGATTGAACTCCATCTGCCATTTCCCAGCCCGCCTCTCTAATCTATCTATATTCTGCTGTATTCTCTGACAGCCCCCTTCTCTATCTGCTACTCCACCAATCTTAGTGTCATCTGCAACCTGCTAATCAAGGAACCAATACCTTCCACCAAATCATTGAGATGTATCACAAGCAACAGTGGTCCCAATACGGATCCCTGTGGAACACCACTGGTCACAGGTCGCCATTTTGAGAAATTAATTTTGCTATCATTCATGTGTCTATCTAAAAATTACTTAAGTGTCCCTTATGTATCTGACTCCTTCACCCACACTGGCAATACATTCCACTCAGCCGCCACACTCTGTGTAAAGAAGCTACCTCTGACATCTCCCCTCAACCATCCTCCAATTACTTTAGAATTTTGCCTCCTAGTTATAGCCATTTTCGCACTGGGAAAAATCTCAGGCCACCCACCCTATGTCTGCCTCTAATAATCTCGTACCTGTATCAAGTCACTTCTCATCCTTTTTCATTCCAAAATGAAAAGCCCTGGCTCCCTCGACCTTCCTTGGTTACATCTCCCCTCCAGACCAGGCAACATCCTGATAAATCTCCTCTGCAACCTCTCCAAAACTTCCACATTTTTCCTGTAATGAGGCAACCAGAACTGAACACAATATTCTAATTGGGGTCTAACCACAGGATGTATAGAGTGCAACATAACCTCACAGCTCTTAAACTCAAGGCCCCTGCAAATGAAAGCCGAAACATCATTGGCTTTCTTAACAACCTTAACAACTTAGTTCGCAACTGTGAACGATCCCTGGACATTGATCCAAGATTTTTCTGCTACTCCTCACTGTCAAGAATCCTGCATTAACCCTGTAATATGTTTCAGCAGATTCCTTCAAACGTAAATCCTCCCTATTTTGGTATTTTCCTCCAGTCCCCACTACACTCTTAAACTGTGAAACCTCTTCTAGTCCCTACAATCCTCCTTAGCTCTGTGACCTCTGTAAGCATGTAGTTGTCGTCATGTGGTTTAGGCGATGGGTTAGAAATCCATTGGGACTTGCCCACACAGGTTCGAATCCTGCCCAACAGGGCGGTGGGGTTGATTGGTGCCGGTGTCCGGAGGTGTTCTCTAACCTGCTCTGTGAGAAGGTGTCCCATGTCCTCAATG
>NC_057716.1:112877570-112881029 GCF_004010195.1 Chiloscyllium plagiosum
GACTTCACCAGTTTCCTCATTTCCCCTTCCCCACTTACCGCAGTTCCAACCTTCCAGCTCAGCACCACCCTCATGACCTGTCCCACCTGTCAGTCTTCCTTCCCACCAATCTGCTCCCCCCTCCTCTTTGACCGAGAACTCTTACCCCATCTCCAAATACCTATTGCACTCTCAGCTACCTTCACCCCAACCCCACCCCCTTCCCATTTATCTCTCCACCCCAGAGCCTCCCAGCCTCATTCCTGATGCAGGGCTCCTGCCCGAAACGTAGACTTTCCTGCTCCTGGGAAGCGGCCTGACCTGCTGTGCTTTTCCAGCACTACGCTCTCAACTCTGATCGCCAGCAGCTGCATACCTCAATGTCTCCTGTTTATCAGATGAGTCAATGGAGTGAGGAATGGCAGATGGAGATTAATTTAGATAAATGTGAGGTGCTTCATTTTGGAAAAGCAAATCCTCACAGGACTTATACATTGAATGGTAAGGTCCTAGGGAGTGTTGCTGAACAAAGAGACCTTGGAGTGCAGGTTCATAGTTCCTTGACAGTGGAGTCGCAGGTAGATAAGATAGTGAAGAAGGCGTTTGGTATGCTTTCCTTTATTGGTCAGAGTATCGAGTATAAGAGTTGGGAGGTCATCTTGCAGCTGTACACGACACCTATTTGGCCACTGTTGGAATATTGCGTGCAACTCTGGTCTCCTTCCTATCGGAAGGATGGTGTGAAACTTCAAAGGGTTCAGAAAACATTTACAAGGATGTTGCCAGGATTGGAGGATTTGAACTACAAGGAGAGGCTGAATCGACTGGGGCTATTTTCCCTGGAGTGTCAGAGGTTGAGGGGTGGCCTTATAGAGATTCATAAAGTCAGGAGGGGCATGTATAGGATAAACAGACAAGGTCGTTTCCCTGGGGTTGGGGAGTCCAGAACTAGAGAACTCAGGTGGATAGAGCTTGTAAGAAGGCCTATGGTGTATTAGCGTTCATTAGCAGAGGGATTGAATTCAAGAGTCGTGAAGTGATGTTTCAACTGTACAGGACTTTGGTAAGGCCACATTTGGAGGACTGTGTGCAGTTCTGGTCGCCTCACTTTAGGAAAGATATGGAAGCTTTGGAGAGGGTGCAGAGAAGATTTACCAGGATGTTGCCTGGAATGGAGAATAGGTCGTACGAGGATAGGTTGAGCGTGCTAGGCCTTTTCTCGTTGGAACGGCGAAGAATGAGGGGTGACTTGATAGAGGTTTATAAGTTGATCAGAGGAATTGATAGAGTAGATAGTCAGAAACTTTTTCCCCGGGTACAACAGAGTGTTACAAGGGGACACAAATTTAAGGTGAAGGGTGGAAGGTATAGGGGAGATGTCAGGGGTGTGTTCTTTACCCAGAGAGTGGTGGGGGCATGGAATGCACTGCCTGTGGGAGTGGTAGAGTCAGAATCTTTGGTGACCTTGAAGCGGCAATTGGATAGGTATAAGGATGGGTGCTTAAGCTGGGACAAATGTTCGGCATAACATCGTGGACCAAAGGGCCTGTTCTGTGCTGTATTGTTCTATGTTCTATGTTCTATGTTCTATAAGTTCAGGGCGGAGAGGTGAAAGATTTGAAAGGGACCTAAGGGGCAACGTTTTCACGCAGACGGTGCTGTGTGTACGGAATCAACTGCCAGATGAAGTGGTGGAGGCAAGTAAACTTACAGCATTTAAAAGACATCTGGATGAGTATATGAATAGGAAGGATTTAGTGGGCTAACTGCCGGTAAATGGAACTAGAATGGTTATGTTACCTGGTTGGCGTGGACGAATTGGACCGAGGTGTCTTTTTCTCTGCTGTACATCTCTATCACTCTATGACTCTACTTTTATTTCCACTGTTCATTTACAGCCTGACATTTCAGTCTGTTTCCTCTATTTACCTTGGTCAGTTCTCCTCTCAAACTCATGTAATTAGCTCTGTTTCTGACGCTCGGGTGTGCTTTATGGTCATTTGAAAACATAATAATCTCTTTGAATTCCACTATATTGCAATCTCCTGGAGGATCTCTGTGTTACATCACACCTTCACTCAGCTTCATCACTCAACGGTCAATCTGAGATCATGATATCCCTAGCCATCTGCACAATATGTTATTCAAAGAAACACTGACAAAAAGAAGATTCGAAGAGGAGCTCTGATAATAACACTCTTGTCAGTGTGACTGTCCCAGATCAGGCAAAGATTGAAGTCTCCTAAAACTATCATAATGCCTTTGTTACAATTTCCAATGAATTCCTGTTTAATGCAGGGAGGAACAATGAAATGCTGCTAGGCAGCCGAAAACAAAATTTCTTCTGCTTGTGTTTGTGACACATGGGACCCAGAATTCACATTCAGGCTGATTCAGCCACATCGTCTGAGGCCAAATGCTTTCTCTGTAATGCCCTTGTTATTGATTACTGTCAGGGTTACCCATCCTGTACTCCCATTCTGCCTGAGATCCCACAAGGTTGTGTACCATTGTATATTTATGTTCCATCTTTTCTTCACCCTGTAACCACGTGTCTCTGCTGACTAAATCCCATTTATCTCTGTGCCACAAGTCTATTATCTTATTGCAGATACTTTGGCAATTCCAAAAAAAATATTCTTTCCCACAATTTCCTGTCACAAACCAATTCACTGATGTACAGTTTTAGTTAAACTCTGTCCCATCCTGTTCCTTTCTGTTGTCTTCAGCCACATCCCATGCTGTTCCGATGTGTCACCTTTTCTCTTTGGATTTGGAAAGCTCCTTTCACCTGAACCCTGTCCCCGCATCCTCAATGTTAGCTTAAAGCCCTGTCCATAAACCTACAGACATGATTGGCAAGGACACTGGTCCCAACGATGTTGTTTTTAATTCACTCGTGGGGTATTGCTGTCTCTGGCTGGCCAGTATTTCATGCCCACCCTCGAGCTGCCCTTGAGCTGAGTGCCTTGCTAGACCAATACAGAGGGCAGTTTAAAGTCAACTCCATTGCTCTGGGTCTGGAGTCATATCTAGGTCAGACCAGCTGCCTACCACTGATTTCCTTCCAGAACGGCTATCGAGCATTCAGATGCTTTTTCCTGCCACCGGCATTAAATTCTGGATTAACAGGCTAGTGAGAGTAATGTTCGGCTATCACCTGGCACACTGATAGCTCCCTCATCCCTGAGCACTAATCTCAGTGCACCGTGAATCAAACCCCTTCTTCTTGACCGTGGTTTGATCCTGACACTTTCCAGCAATCTGGTGCTATCATTCAGTATCTCTCCATGTGATATCTGTCACTGTGAGGGTCTAATTGCTGCTGGTGACTGCAGCTTTTGTAGTTACTCCAGTTCCTGAGCCAACAGAATTCTGCACTCCAGGGAGACGAGGCAACGCAGGCCAGGGATGGAGACTGGGATTTTCCAGATCTCTGTGGGACTCAGTGCCATTCTCCATGTGTAACCCTCACTGGAT
>NC_057716.1:112881598-112882020 GCF_004010195.1 Chiloscyllium plagiosum
AATGCTGACGCCTCTCCCTATTTGTAAATTGCTCCAGTCTTGATAACATGCCCATCTCAATAATCCCATCCTGCAGTCAGTACAATAATCTCTATTTCTGTAGTTTTCCACAATAACTGCAGTCCATCCTGTCTCTGTAAAATCCTACAGCCTGGACCAAAATACCCCCCTATGTACCTTCATCAAGCCCTAGGAGAACATGATATCACTGTAAACTTCTGCAGGCCCGATCCCATTCCTGTCTCCTGGCCTACAGCACTACACGATCTCTATAATCATCTCCCATGCCTACCGACCTTCTTATCTGGGTAAACACCTCCAGACCCTTTTCCAGCTGAAACAACACTCCCCATCTCTGTGCGCTCCTCCCTGCACCTCAAGCACCCTCTCTTTGTGTAGCTCTGCAGGTTAGGAGGCATGGC
>NC_057716.1:112882479-112883534 GCF_004010195.1 Chiloscyllium plagiosum
GGTGACTGCAGCTTTTGTAGTTACTCCAGTTCCTGAGCCAACAGAATTCTGCACTCCAGGGAGACGAGGCAACGCAGGCCAGGGATGGAGACTGGGATTTTCCAGATCTCTGTGGGACTCAGTGCCATTCTCCATGTGTAACCCTCACTGGATCAGTCTAATTTCCCATTCTGTCTATTTCTCTGTCTCCTGCATATATTCAGGACAGTCCTGACTCAATAAACTTCCCAACTGCTGGGTGTTTCATCCAACATCTCATTGAACACAGTTGGTCAGCCGGAGGGCAGGGAGATCTGGAGACTTCAATAAATCCTGCAGCGAGGTAAGATCATTAGATTACTTACAGTGTGGAAACAGGCCCTTCGGCCCAACAAGTCCACACCGACCCGCCAAAGCGTAACCCACCCATACCCCTACACCTTACACTACGGGCAATTTAGCATGGCCAATTCACCTGACTTGCACATCTTTGGACTGTGGGAGGAAACCGGAGCCCCCGGAGGAAACCCACGCAGACACGGGGAGAACGTGCAAACTCCACACAGTCAGTCGCCTGAGTCGGGAATTGAACCCGGGTCTCTGGCGCTGCGAGGCAGCAGTGCTAACCACTGTGCCACCGTGCCGCCCAGTGAACAGTGAACAGAGCAGAGCGAATTTAAGGGATCGAGGTTTGGTCCGGAAGACCTGACACAGAGACAGTGCTGAAGGGTGAAGCAGATCATGAAGGTCCGAGGCTCAAACTCCACTCTCTTGCTAACTTACATCAATGCAGTTCTGAGCCTTCCTATCACAATATAGGAAGGTCACAGTTATCCACCCAGGCCTGTGCTGTCTTAGTGAGCATCAGGACAACATCTGGGAAAGGAGGCCTCCCTTAAGAAGTTGGTGTTGAAACCTGGGATTTTCTGTTCCCTATTCTCCCTCTCGCACGGTCACTTGTCATGTGATAGAGTCGTACAGCAAGGAAACACACCTTTTGGGCCATCTCATCTGCACCAGTGTCTTGAATGGTTGTAATTGCCTGAAAAGTTCCTATTTCTGTAACCTCCACCCCT
>NC_057716.1:112884034-112884539 GCF_004010195.1 Chiloscyllium plagiosum
CCATGGTAAATTTATTATTGCCCGTTGTAAGATTATTCTTTCAGGTGGCCCGTCCGGTCAGAAAAGCCTTCAGCCTGAGAGTGGTGAATCTATAATAAAGATGGCAGTTTCCTTACCTAAAGGACATCAGTGAACCAGGTGGGTTTTTCTTGGCAATCGATTCATAACCACTATCAGTCTCTTAATTCCAGATTTGAATTCAAGCTCCCCTACGTGCTGTGGCAGGACTTGGACCCAGGACACCAGAACATCATCTGGGCTTATCACATAAGAATTCAGTTATAACACCACGAGGCCACTGACTTGCCCAATCCTCCATAGCGTGACTAACGTGTGCAGTATGACATACACTAGGATTAGCCTTCATGTTATCCTTGACTTCCTTATCAAAATACGGATGATTTTTTTTGTCCTGTTATGCAACTCCTGTTCGGCCTTCAGTATCTCCCTAATTATTTGCCAAATTTCTTCATCTGCCTGCCTTTGACTATTCTTTTCTCCCACC
>NC_057716.1:112886086-112893771 GCF_004010195.1 Chiloscyllium plagiosum
TCAATGATTTGGAGGAAGGTATCGGTTGCCTGATTAGCAAGTTTGCAGATGACACCAAGATTGGTGGAGTAGCAGATAGTGAAGGGGAATGTCAGAGAATGCAGCAGAATATAGATAGATTGGAGAGATGGGCACAGAAATGGCAGATGGAGTTCAGACTGGGGCAAATGCGAGGCGATGCATTTTGGAAGATCCAGTTCAAGAGCAACAATACAGTAAACCGAAAAGTCTTGGGGAAAATTGACATACAGTGAGACCTGGGTTCATTGTTTCCTGAAGGTGGCAACGCAGGTCAGTAAACTGGTCAAGGCAACATATGGCATGCTTTCCTTCATTGGATCAGCTGTTGAGTCCAAACGTTGGCAGGTCATGTTACAGTTGCAGAGGGCTTTGGTTTCACCGCATTTGAAATACTGCATATATTTCTGGTCACCACGTTACCAAAAGGATGTGGATGCTTTGAATAAAGTGCAGAGTAGGTTCACCAGGATGTTGCCTGGTATGGAGGGTGCTGGTTATGAAGAAAGATTGAATAGATTAGGATTATATTAATTATAAAGACAAAGGGTGAGGGGGACCTGATTGATGTCTACAAAATCAAGAGAGATATAGACAGGGTGAACAGCAAGAAACTTTTTCCCCAGATTTTGGAACTCAATTACGAGGAGTCATGGGTTCGAAGTGAGAGGGGAAGGGTTTAGGGTAGATATATGTGGGAAGTTCTTTCCACATATGGTGGTGGCAGCCTGGAACGTGTTACCAGCAGAGGAGATCGGGGCAAGTAGAATAGCGTTATCTAAGATGTATCTGACAGATACATGAATGGGCAGGGAGCAGAGGGATACTTTGTCTTAGAAAACAGGTGGTAAGTTTTAGAAATAGGAGGATCTGGATCCGCACAGGCTAGGAGGGCCAAAGGGTCTGTTCCTGTGTTAGAATGTTCTTTGTTCTTTGTCAATCATTCTAAAAATAGCAAGTTTTCAACTTATTGTATGCTACAATTTAATGATATAAACCATTTATTTGACAGTACATATCAAATTATTGTCATTTCTAAATTATAGTCGCAGAGTCAAAGAGATGTACAGTATGGAAACAGTTCCTTCGGTCCAACCTGTCCATGCCGACCAGATAACACAACCCAATCTCGTCCCACCTGCCAGCATTCAGCCCATATCCCTCTCAATCCTTTCTATTCATATACCTATCCAGACACCATCTAAATGTTGCAATTGCACTAACTTCCACCACTTCCTCTGGCAGCTCATTCCATACACAAACCACCCTCTGTGTGAAAAAGTTGCACCTTGCATCTCTTTTATATTTTTCCTTCGCAACTTAAATCTATGCCCTCTAGTCCTGGACTCCCCCACACCAGGGGAATGACCTTGTCTATCTCCCCATTCATGGCCCTCATGATTTTATAAACCTCTTTAAGGTCACGCCTCAGTCTCCAACGTTCCAGGGAAAATAGCCATAGCCTATTCAAACACCATCTATAGCTCAAACCCCCCAACCTTGGCAACATCCTTGTAAACCTTCTTAGAGTACTTTCAAGATTCACAACATCCTACCGATATGAAGGGGAACAGAATTGCACGCAATATTCCAAATGTCGCCTAACCAATATCCTGTATAGCTGCAACATGACCTCGCAACTCCTGTACTCAATGCTCTGACCAATTAAGGAAAACATACAAAATGCCTTCTTCACTAACCTACCTACCTGTTCCTCTACATTCAAGAAACAATGAACATGCACACCACGGTCTCTTTGTTCAGCAACACTCCATTGGACCTCACCATTAAGAGTATTAGCCCTGCTAAGATTTGCTTTCCCAAAATGCAGCATCTCACATTTATCTAAATTAAACTCCATCTGCCACTCCTCAGTCCATTGGCCCATATGATCAAGATCCTTTTGTAATCTGAGGTAACCTTCTTCGCTGTCCACTACACCTCCAATTTTTGTGTCATCAGCAAATTTGCTAACTATACCTCTTATACTCACATGCAAATCATTTACATAAATGACAAAAAGTAGTGGACCCAACACCGATTCTTTGACACTCCACTGGTCACATGCCTCCAATCTGAAAAACAACACTCCACCACCAGACTCTGTCTTCTACTTTTAGCTAGTTCTGTATCCAACTGGCTAGTTCTCCCTGTACTCCAATGAAATCTAACCTTGCTAACCAGTCTCCCATGGGGAACCATATCGAATGCCTTACTGAAGTCCATATAGATCACGTCCACCGCTCTGCTCTCATCAATCCTCTTCGTTACTTCTGCAAAAACTTCAATCAAGTTAGTGAGACATCATTTTCCAACTCTGTTACTGTCATTGTTGCTGCTCAGACTCTTCAGGTATTGCACAGGCCCTTCTTCCTGAAGAAGGGCCTGTGCCCGAAACGTCGAATCTCCTGTTCCCTCGATGCTGCCTGACCTGCTGTGCTGTTCCAGCAATAAAGTTTCAACTTTGATCTCCAGCATCTGCAGACCTCACTTTCTCCTCCCAGCAATCAGTTCTCTAGCTTCCCACAGAGTTCTAGGCTACACCTGATAGATCGGGTCCTGGGGATTTATTCATGCATTTATGCATTTCAAGACATCAGCACTTCCACCTCTGTATTATATACTCTTTTTTAAGATGTCACCATCTATTTCTCTATATATCTTCATCGCCCATGTCCTTCTCCTGAGTAAACACTGAGACAAAATACTCATTTAGTATCTCCCCTAACTCCTGCAGCTCCACGCAAAGGCTGTCTTGCTGAACTTTGAGAGCTCTATTCTCTCCCTCTTTACCCTTTTGTCCTCAATGTATTTTTAAAGTCATTTTGGATTCTCCCTAAATCTATTTTCCAAAACCATCTCATGTCCATTTTTGATTTCCTGACCTCCCTCTCTCGTATACTCCTCCTGCCTTTATACTCTTGTAAGGATTCGCTCGACCTATCCTGCCTGTACCTGTCATATGCTTCCCCTTTTTTCTTAACCAGGCCCTCAATTTCATTAGTCATTCAGTACTCTCTACACCTACCAGCCTTTCCTTTCATCCTAACAGGAATATATATATCTCATTTCTGAAGGCTTTCCATTTTCCAGCTGTCCCTTTCCCTGCGAACATCTGCTGCCATCAGCTTTTGAAAGTTATTGCCTAATACCATCAAAATTGGCATTTCTCCAATTTAGAACATTAACATTTACATCCTTTTCCATCAATATTTTAAAACTAATAGAATTGTTGGCAAATAGCTGAAGCTCACATATTTCAGGTGAGAAATTAAATCGATTGATTATATCTAAATGTGTAAAAGTGGTAAGTCTATTTGATTTTTCAATCATTTGTTCAATCCGAATATGTAATCAGTTAGAGGTCAGCCACTTTGTAACTGATAGAGCGACAATGTATGTATTTGAATACTGAGATTCAATGTGTAATTGTGATCACCAAAATAGCCAGACATGTTCGTTTTCGATACAAAACAAAATGTGATTCCTTACTTTTGTATAATAAAAGGTTTTTTGTGTTTATATTTTAATTCCATCAATATAGAATCAACTTAATTGTTTTCAAAGTTGATGCAGTTATTGTTCAGTGGAATAATTGTAGTTCATATCTTATTATTGCCCAATTCGCAAACATGGCAAACTCCTGATAATTATTCAGGTCAGTAAACCCATCACTTGACATCATGACCAACATTAAAAGTGGATTCCAAAAGGCCTGAATTCGGGTACATTGCTACTGGAACTCGCAGCTGCCGGTGGCACTGAGTGAGACACTGGCCTGCTCCTGAATCTGACCAGACAGTTTCCAACCTGGGTCAGGGCAATCATTCAAACATTCTCTGACAGAGATTCATTTGGATCCGCCTTGAGCAGGAGGAAACTAACCAACAGCCTATCACTGCTCTCAGTGTAGGTTCAGATGCTGTCTAAATTAGATACCAATGACTGACCAGGACCCATGCCTTATAAATTCATCATCAGTCAGACCCTGGCCTAGGGAGCAGATGTATGGACATGGAGTGTCATAATCACATCGCACACGTTACTTATGGTGATGACATCTGGCATGACCTCCAGATTCCATACATCTGCCCCCTGGACCAGACACTGGGTGAAAATGGTCAACACTAACAGTCTATTGTCTCACAGTGAACCCTCTGAAACCATATACATTAAATTAACCAGGATCAAAATAAAATTGTACATGCATGTGGATGCACAGATACTAATTCATAGGTCATCCAACGGAATGTATCTGAAGAAACCAGGAGCAAACGGCAAGCCAAGAATCGTTTTAATATCTGAACTTGGTGGATTTTGTCTGGTCTTGGAAACCTCACATATGCTGACATTCAGGTGAATGTAACAAAGCACATCAAACTGGAAGTCTTGATCTAACGCCCCACCCCAGATTCCTGACCTCACGCACCTCACTCCCTCACCCGCCTCACTCCCTCACCCGCCTCACTTCCTCCCACATTCACCCACCGACGAGAATCCACAAACTGAGTGAAACTTGGAACATAGAACAGTACAGCACAGTGCAGGCGCTTCAGCTCTCAATGTTTTGGCAGCCTTTTATCCTACTCTAAGATCAGACTAACCTACATAACCTTCAATGTACTAACTTCCATGTGCCTATCCAAGAGTCTTCTTAAATATCTCTAATATATCTGACTCTACTACCACCACTGGTGGTACATTCCCACTTTCTCTGTAAAGAACTTATCTCTAACAGCCCCTGAAACCTTTCTCCAATCACCTTAAAATTACGGCCCTTGTTGATAGCCACTTCTGCCATGGGAAAAGACTTTGGCTATCCAATCTATCTATGTCTCTCAACATCTTGTATTCCCCTATTAAGTCACCTCTCATCCTTCTTCACTCCAGGGAGAAAAGCCCCAGCTCCCTCAAACTTTCTCCCTAAGACGTGTCCTCCAGTCTTGGCAGCATCTTGGTAAATCTCCTCTACATACTGTCTGAGGCTTCCACATGTTTCCTATACTGAGGCAACCAGATATGAACACAATACTCCTAGTGTGGTTGAACCGGGAGAAAAGCCCCAGCTCCCTCAAACTTTCTCCCTAAGACGTGTCCTCCAGTCTGTCTGAGGCTTTCACATGTTTCCTATACTGAGGCAACCAGATATGAACACAATACTCCTAGTGTGGTTGAACCTCAGCTTTATTGACCTAAACATTAACCTCGCCGCTCTTAAACGCAATCCCCATAATGAAAGCCAACACACCATACACCTCCTTAACAACCTTATCAACGTCGGTGGCAACACTGATGAAACTATGGGCATGAACCCCAAGATCCCTCTGTTGCTTCACACTGCCAAGAATTCTGCCTTTAACCCTGTATCCTGTATGCAAATGCAACCTTTCCAAATTAAATTAATTCACACTTTTAACGGTTAAACTTCATCTGCCACTTATCAGCCCAGCTCTGTATCCTGTCAATGTCCTGTTGCAAACTACAACAACCCACCACACTATCCACAACTCCATCAAACTTCATGTCATCGGCAAACTTTCTAACCCACTATTCCACTTCCTCATCAAAGTCATTTATAAAATCACAAAGAGCACAGGCCCCAGAACCGATCCCTGTGGAACGCCACTGCTCACTGAGCTCCAGCCTGAATACTTTCCATCTGCTTCCAGACTCTGTCTTCTATGGGCCAGCCACGCCGTATCCAGAGAGCCAAATTTCCCTGCGTCCCATGCCTCCTTACCTTCTGAATGAGCCCAAAACGGGGAACCTTATCAAACGCCTTCTAAAATTCGTCTTCACCACATCTACTGGTCTATCTTCATCAACATGTTTTTTCACATCTTCAAAGAATTCAATAAGTTTTGTGAGGCATGATCTGCTCTTCAAAAAGCCATGCCGACTACCTCTGATCATACTATGTTTTTTTTTAAATAATTGTAAATCCTGTCTCTCAGAATCGTCTCCAATACTTTGCCCTCCACTGGTGTAAGATTGACTGTTCTATCATTCCCAGGGTTATCCCTATTCCCTTCCCTGAACAAGGGGATAACATTTGCCACCCCCCAAACATCTGGCACTATTCCAGTGAACAGTGAAGACGCATATATTATTACCAAAGTCACACCAATCTCTTCCTTCACTTCCTGGAGCAACCTTGTGTATATCCCATCTGGCCCAGGGGATTTATCCATCCTTATGTTTGTACTTCAATCAGTCTGTATTTCCCCTCAACCTGTCGACACCCTGTCCAACCAATTCATTGACTGCTTTCCATTTCAGTGCTATATACAGTGCTGCCTTGCTGAGCAAGTATGTTTCCCAACGTCCTGCAAATCACGGAATCAAAAAAAGGAATGCACCAACTGACTGCTCAGTTCTGGAAAGTTGCACTTGATGAATACATTCTTTTTTGTTAAAAAAATTGCAATTCAACAAATATTCATTCAGTCCCCAGAGTTACAATTTTGGTTCATGGTTTGGGCAGCCTGATAACAAATAGTGAATGATTGAGGAACTCCGATACACAGCTTACATTAATGCTGGGAGTATTATCAGACAGACTGTTGTGACAGTGGCATGAGTCGACATGTGGAGATGGAATATTTTTGCCATCACAGAGACGTGTTTGAGGGAGGTCAGGGCTAACAACTCAGTATTCTGTTGTACTGGAACTATAGTAAGGACAGGAGAGGGTGTTAAAGAGGAGGTGGTGTTGCATTATTAATTAAAGAACAGTTACTGCAGTAAGGAGGGACGATATCTTGGACGTGTCTTCAAATAAGGCATTATGGGTCGAGGTGAGGTTCCAAACGATGACAGGCACACTGCTGGGGATGTTTTATAGAGCCCCAGAAAGATGGAAATGCAGGAGCAAATATATAACTAATTCACTGAGGTGCATAAAAACCAATTCACTGAGGTGTGAAGGAAATCAGGCTGGATATGTGACAGAGATAGGAAAGCAAAGCTGAAGATGTTACAGGGAGAGAGGAAGCAATATTTGAGATGTTACTGGGAGAGAGGAAAATAAGGCTGGAGATATTACAGAGAAAGAAGATAGCAAGGCCGGAGATGTTACAGAGAGAGGATAGCAAGGCTAGAGATGTTACTGAGAAAGGAAAGCAAGGCCGGGGATGTTACAGAAAGAGAAGATAGCAAGGCCGGAGATGTTACAGAGAGAGGAAAGCAAGGCTAGAGATGTTACTGAGAAAGGAAAGCAAGGCTGGAGATGTTACAGAGAGAGAAGATAGCAAGGCCGGAGATGTTACAGAGAGAGAGGATAGCAAGGCAGGAGTGGTTACAGAGAGATAGGAAAACAATGTTGGAGATGTTACAGAGAGAGGAAAGCAAGACTGGAGATCTTACAGAGAGAGAGGATAGCAAGGCTGCTGGAGATCTTACAGAGAGAGAGGATAGCAAGGCTGGATATGTTAAAGGGAGAGAGAAAAGCAAGGTTGGAGATGTTACAGAGAGAGGTAAGCAAGACAGGAGATGTTACAGAGATAGGAAAGCAAGGCAGGAGATGTTACAGAGAGTGAGGATAACAAGGTTGGAGATGTTGCAGAGAGAGGAAAGCAAGGCTAGAGATGTTACAGGGAGAGAGAAAAGCAAGGCTGAGATGTTACAGAGAGAGGAAAGCAAGGCTGGAGATGTTACAGAGAGAGGTA
>NC_057716.1:112894870-112904531 GCF_004010195.1 Chiloscyllium plagiosum
AGCGGCTGGAGGAGATGACAGGGAAAGACACAGAGATACACGTAGTTAGTTTAAAAACGGAATTATGCAATGTCTTTACCGAGAAAATATTGTAGAAATCTGTGGAATAGACAAGGCACTTGGGGGAACTGAAGGAGTGAGACCTGGACTGTCCAATCACAAGAGTCATAGAGTGAGAGTCATACAGTACAGAAGAGGCCATTCGATTGATAGTGACAAAAATTAAAAGCACTGCAGACACTGGAAATCCCTCCTTCCTAATGTCTGGGGACTAGGGCGAGATGTGGGAGAGGCATTCAACAGACTCCTCAGGTGTCAGATCAAACACTGACACCGAAACCTCCTGATGACTCCCCTGCCTGAGCTGGTGGATCAGTGTCCCACTACATTGAACAACACTTGGATAACGCACTGACAGAGTGAATGAGCCGGAGAATGTATTTTCAAACCCCACCACCAACAGGGGCTCAGCAGCAGCATTACTGATCGAGATGGTCGGGTACAAAACGACATAGCTGCTGGACTAGGGCTGCACCGAATCAGGAGGGAACGACTGACAGGCAGAAACTTACTTGACCTCATCTTCACCAAAGTGCCGCTGCAGACACAGTGATCGAGGACAATATTGAGAATGGTGACAGGGCATACAGTATTTCAACAGAGAAAGTCTCACTTTTACATTGTCAATAGTGTGTGTGTGTGTCTGTCTCTGTGTGTGTATACACACGCATGAGCGCACATGTGAGAAATACTATCACCATGCTAAATGGTACAGATTTCAAAGAGATCTAGAACACAGCACTGGCCTGTGTGAGGTGATTCTGGTCATTACCAACAGCAGCAGAATTGTACTCTAGCACAATTTCCACTGTCACTGCCTGGCATATGCTCCACTTTACACTGACCATCAGGCCAGGGGTTAAACTCTTGTTCTATGAGGAATACAGGAGGACCGGTCAAGACCAGCACGGGTATACCTCACAAAGAGATGACGTTACCAAACAGGACCACTTACTTACCAAATAGCGTAAATAGCCAGTGACAGACAGATCTAACCAACAAATCATACCTGATCTCTGCAATCCTGTCGCATGCAATCAGAGTGAATTGTGTGGTCAATCAAACAACTCGCTGGAGAAGTAGGATCCACAAATATCACCCTCCTCAATGATGAAAGGGCCCAGTAGAACAATAGAGAAGCTAAGGCTGAAATATTCACAACAATGTTCAGACCGAAGTGTCGATGGGATGGTCTATTTTAATCTTCTCCAGATGGCAGTCATCAGCTAAGTCTATTCACTGTGTGAGGTAACTCCAAACGGCTGGAGGGACGGGAATGCAAAGGCTGTGGGCCATAAGAACATTCCATTCCAGATTTTCCTGCTGGGATACAGCAATGGCACCTTCCTGACAATGTGGGAAACTATCAGGGGTGTGTCCTGTACACACAGACAAACCATCAGACAATCAATGACTGCCCCATTGCTCTAATTCCCAACATTAATAAAGTGATGGAAGATGTTACCTACAGTGGGATCAAGCAGCACTACCTCAACATCAACCTGCTCACTGATGGTCAGTTTGGGGTCTTATCCCTTGGGCACATTGAAGCCTTGGTTTAACGATGTACAACAAGAGAACACACAGCTGAAGTATCGAGTTGAGTGACAGTGACTGCACTTAACATCATCATAACTGCATTTTACCAAGTGTCATATCCTGGATTAACAGCAAAACTAGAGCAAATAGGAATCGTCTGCACTGGCTGAAATGAAACCTGGTACAGAGGAAGGTGACTGGGGTTGGTGGGGAGCAGCCATCTCAGCTCCGCCGCAGGTCCCCAGGGGAGGGGTTTCTGAGTAAACCTGCAGACCAGAAATGGAAAGGCAGGGCACCATACCCCAACAGGCTGATAGGGTTGTTCTCCTGTTAGATAGGTGCGACTAGCAGCAGTTTAATTGGGCAGTCATCATGCCTCAAGCAAGGGAGAGGTTGAGTAAGACAGCCCTGTTGAGGCACCTCATTCAGTGCTTGAACTGAACCCACACTGTTGGCATTAATCTGTATTACAAACTAGCCGTCCAACTGATTGAGCTAACCAAGTCCTCGCTCAGCTCTTTGGGCAAGATACTGTAACATTATTCTGTTCGGATATGTTGCTAGACACCTTTGGAGCAGGTGAAACTACAAGCAAGCTTCCTAGTTCAGAGAGAGGGACAGCATCAGTGAGCTGTAAGAGTTCTCTCTGCCCTAGGCCCAATAATTTTCAGCTGCTTCATAAATGACCATCCCCTACTCAAGTAAAGTCACAACTGGGGATGTTTGCCAATGATTGGATAATGTTCAACACCATTCGTGATTTACTAAGAAACTGAAGCAGTCCTTGTCCAAATGCAACAGGTCCTGGAAGTATGCAGGTATGTCCTTATCAGTGACAAGTACCATTTCCATTACACACATGCCAGACAACGATTACCTCTAACAATAGAAAAGTATACCATATCATTTAGTGTTCAATGCCACCACCATCACTGAACACCCACCTAGCAATATCCCGGGGATTACCGTTAACCAGAACTGGACTGATCATATAATTTCATTACCCAGTCCTGTGAAGGGCTTATGCTAAAACGTCGACTCTCCTGTACCTCAGGTGCTGCCTGACCTGTTGTGCTTTTCCAGCGCCACACTTTGACACATATTAATTTATTGGCTATAAGAATATGTCAAGGGAAAGAAATCCTACAAGAATGACTCACCTCAAAATTTCGGAAAGCCTGTCTCCCATCAAAAAGCCTCATGTTGAATGTGTGTGTGTGATTAAATGCCTCCATTTGCCTGTGTGCGTGCAGCTTCATCCCTCATCTACTGACACTCAGAAGCAGCAATGTCTGCCATCGACACGGTGCTCTGCAGAAATTTGCCAAGGCTCCTTACAACGTACCTCTGAACCCCCGACCATTAAGAAGGACAAGGGAAGCAGATACATGGGACCACCACGTTCGCGTTCCAATCCAAGCCATCCACTGAACTGATTGGGACGTATATTGCCGTTCTTTCACTGTCACTGTTTCAACTTCCTCCCCAATGGTATTGTAAGTCTACCTACAGTGCATGGGCTGCAGCGGGTAAATGTGACAGCTCACCCCCATCTTCTCAAGGGCAACAAGCGACAGGCAATAAATACTGGACTTATCATATTCCATGAATAAATTAACATGAACAATATTGTCCAGTCCTGCCCAATTCTGGACACTGTGCTTTGGGTTTTGTGAGCTCTGGCTGGTGGGTCCAGGCAGTAACCTATTTGTTGTAAACAGCTGAAGGGATATGCTGTTTGAAACAATCGGACAGTGTCTCAGAGGCATGGCCTACGTACCGAGCATCACACAGACACTGACAGTCACATCACACATTACTGAGCTCTGAGACAGACAGAGGCAATTGAAAACATACTCATATCTGACTAACATGTTTAATCACAGTGATATTGTTGCCACGAAAATGATTATGTGTGAATATTAGCAGGTGGAAAGTGAGGACTGCAGATACTGGAGATCAGAGTCAAAAAGTGTGGTTCTGAAAAAAAGCACAGCCGTTCAGGCAGCATCTGAGGAGCAGGAGAGTCGACTGTTAGTTCAAAATATTAATACAAGAGAAAATATGTTTTCAAAGTCCTTGTACTTAATAATAATTTGGTCATATTTACAGTGTGGAAACGTAATCTAATCTAAAATCCACCCATTTATTCCGTTCACTTTTATAACAACATTATGATGAAAACCGTGCACAATTCACAGTAAGGAGCACTGAAATGGTAAATCCCATTCCCACACCCAAGACCAAATTATTATTAAGTACAAGGACGTTTGTGCTTATTGGACAATCTAAAAGTTGGTATTATGAAAGGCGATCGATAACTTCAGTAAATACACTTTGCTCTTAACGGCTAGAACGATGCTGCAAACATTTACACAGAGATTTCCAACTCAATTCACACACAAGATCATTGGGCTGGGATAATGCTGGCCAACATTGGAGCTGTACAATTCTGTTTGGATACTGACATTGTTGGGGCTAACATACACTGGATATGGTTTATGAGGGATTCAATGTAAGATGCCATGTGCTGCAAGAGCCCATCACCGAAATAACACCTTCATTCAGGATCAGGTCCAAGGTACAGAATTTCAGAGTTTAGGTGCCATACTAGAAGAGATATACTTGCAGGTCATGGCTTTTCACTGGTCATTGTTACAAATGTTGAACTGCGTCTAGATCAGCGCCATGTGTAGTCCATTGAACAGTTTTCCCCACTCACATCTCTCCGTTGTTCAGGTATATCACTAACTAGTCTATAGTGAGGGCTTATGTCAGTAACTGCTCAGGTCCAGTTTGGAAACTCCCTGGACAGTTTCTGGAGATGGCCAGTGTTGTGGAGGTCATGGTGAGGGCCAGTGATACTGTGTCTGAATTCAGGCTTTTCCTCAAAGTCATTTTCAACAGCTTTGTTGCCTGCAAGACGGTGTGTTCATTCATCTGAACATCAATCAGCTGTTTACTACAGTCACTGAATTGTGTAATAGTTAGCTGTGTGCTCTGGTAATTCAATTATTGTTCACTTCAATGGTTTTCAACCAAAACAAAATATGATTGTTTCTTACATATTTTAAAATAAACCAGTGATATTAACTCTTCATTATACAAAATGTAAAAGTAACCTGTTGTATATCAAGCAACAGTCAGATATTATCTGTAAAGCAGGAGTCTGTGAACAGGACTAATACCAGGCAACATCACCACCCTCTGTGTTAGGGTATGTCACACAGAAATGACAAGCCAGGCAGAGGGGTCACCTCCATAGTATATAGTCAGTATCGTGCTCAGCATTGATGCTGGATCCTGTGGCTGCTGGACTGCTCTGCGGCAGGTTATGGTGGAATCAATAAAAGGGAAATATATAATTGACCACATCATCACCAATCTGCCTGCTGCAGATACACCTCTCCATTTCATATATCGGTAAGAATGGTCACTGCACAGTCCTTATGGAGAACAGGGGCTGCCTTCACATTTTACAGACTCCCCTCACCATGATATGTAGCCCCCTGGGCTTTAAACAGATTGAGAAACTAATGATGATGCATCCATGAGGGGCAGTGAGCCACAGTCAGGAGCAGAATCATACTCTGTACAACTCTTACAGTCTGCAACCTCACAGCCCATCATAACACCCACTGTACAGGAACCATCACGGCCCGACATACTTCCCACTGTACAGTAACCCTCACAACCCGACATACCTCCCACTGTACAGTAACCATCATGGCCTGACACATCCCCCACTGTACAGTAACCACCACGCCCCGACATACCTCCCACAGTAGAGCAACCATCACCGCCCGATATATCCCCAGTGTACAGTAACCCTCACAGCCCGACATACCTCCCACTGTACAGTAACCATCACGGCCCGACATACCTCCCACAGTAGAGCAACCATCACGGCCTGATACATCCCCCACTGTACAGTAACCATCACGGCCCGACATACCTCCTATTGTACAGGAAACATCACACCCCGACATACCTCCCATTGTTTAGTAACTCTCACAGCCCGACATACGTCCCACTGTACAGTAACCACCATAGCCCGACATACCTCCCACTGTACAGTAACCATCACTGCCCGACATACCTCCCACTGTAGAATAACCATCACGGCCAGACATACCTCCCACTGTACAGTAACTGTCACAGCCCGACATACCTCCCACTGTACAGTAACCACCACAGCCCGACATACCTCCCACTGTACACTAACCATTACAGCCCGACATACCTCCCAATGTACAGTAACCGTCATGGCCCGACATATCCCCCACTGTACAGTAACCATCACAGCCCGACATACCTCCCACTGTACACTAACCATCACAGCCCGACATACCTCCCAATGTACAGTAACCATCACGGTCCAACATACCTCCCACTGTACAGTAACCATCACGGCCCAACATACCTCCCACTGTACAGTAACCATCAAGGCCCAACATACCTCCCACTGTACAGCAACCGTCAACAGCGGCATTGTGGCTCAGTGGTTAGCACTGCTGCCTCACAGCGCCGGCCTCGTGTGACAGTCTGTGTGGAGTTTGCACATTCCCCCCTTGTCTGTGTGCGTTTCCTCCGGGTGCTCCGATTTCCTCCCACAGTCCAACAGTGGATTGACCATACTAAATTGCCCATAGTGTTAGGTGCTTTAGTCAGAGGAAAATGGGTCTGGGTAGGTTACACTTCGGAGGGTTGGTGTGGACTGGTTGGGCCAAACGGCATGTTTCCGCACTGTAGGGAATCTAATATAACCTACAAGGTTCAAGTCATAGTTATGATGGAATAATAAATTGTCTGAATGAGTGCAGCTCCAACAGTACTCTAAAATGGACTTACGAGCGACAGGCAACACAGTTGTGTGGGGAAGATCATGTTCACAAACTTGATTGATTATTTTGAGGAAGGGACAAAATTGATTGATGAGGGCACGGGGCTGGATGCTGGCCGTTTGGACCTTAGCAAGGCCTTTGATAAGGTTCCTTATGGCAGGCTCATACAGAAGGTGAAGTGAAATTGGATCCGCCGTCAGTTAGTAAGATGGATAGAGAACTTCTTGGTCATAGAAGACAGAGTGGTGGTGGAACAGTGTTTTTGTGACTGGAGACCTGTAAATAGATTGGCGGAGTTGCAGATTGTGAGGATGATTGCCAGATAATACAGCGGGACAGAGAAATCACAGATGTAACTTTATCTGGACAGTTGCAACGTGATGTGTTTTGAACGGTCTAGTGCAGGAGGGAGGTGTAATGTGGATAGAAAAACTACTCGCTGCATCAACATCCGAAGGGATCGAGGTATACAGCTCCACAGTTTCCTGAAAGTGGCAACACGGGTGGATAGAGTGATCAAGAAGACTGACGGCAAACCTGCAGACAGGCATCCGGGCATGGAGTATGAAAATTAGCAGGTCACATTGCAGCTGTAGAGAAACTTAGTTCGGGCACATTTGGAATATTGTATACAGTACTGATTGCCACACGATGTGGAAATGTTGGAGAGGGTATGGAAAAGATTTACCAGAGTGTTGTCTGGTTTGGAGGGTATTAGCCAGAAGGAGAAATTTTTCCCAGAGTAGAAATATCAATTACTAGGGACCATAGGTTTTAGGTAAAAGGGAGAAAGTATGATAGGTAAGTTTTTGTTTGCTTTTCCAGACAGAATGTGGAAGTGCCTGAAATACACTGATAGAGGGGAAAAGCTAATATAGCATGTTTAAAGAGGGATCTTGACACAGAGACGAGACAGCAGCGAACAGAATGACATAGAATGTGTAGAAGCATAAACTTTCGTTTTAACGTTCAAAGGGCATGTGTCAGTGCGGACTTGCTGGGCTGAAGGACCTGTTTCTGTGCCGGACTGTACTTTAAGACAAGATTTGAGTGCAGCAGTGGCGAGATGCTCACTGAATGATTCCTGATGATCAACAACCACATTCATGGAGGTCGCTTCTCATCAATTTTCAGCTTTATACCCTCCCTCCCACAGTAGGGAAACTCAATATGGAGAATTTGACATGAAAGTCAGAACTGGTAACTGGTGACTCCATCTCACCCCTCAATCCTGGGGCCTTCTACCTTGGACAGCAACGTCTTGGGGAACATTGCACTGATAGAAGCTGCATGTACTCCACACCCACCAATGCTGGCATCTGTCACATGCCAGCCTCAACGTGCCATCCCAGCACATCTTCAACCCACGACAATACACTTCTGTACTTCAATGCTGCAGCTCAGGGTGCAATGACAACTCTCGTTGCAATGCTGCTGCAAGGATACTGTGCTCAGGGACACCCACCCAGCACATGGCCTGTCCCTCTGGGGGCTGCTCACTCCGTGTTTATACACACTCCATGCTGCTGCAAGGACACTGTGCTCAGGGACACACACCCAGTTCATGGACTGTCCCTCTCGGCTGCTCATTCCGTTTTTGTACACATTCACTTTGATATACCTTGGGCGTTCACAGAATTATTGCTTTACCTTACCCTGCCCTCAGCAGTGTTTATCCTCAGCCAGAGCTACCAGTCTCAGCCAGAGCTACCAGTCTCAGCCACCTGCTACATTGTCTTGGTGTTTAGCACAAACATAAACCCAGGAAGCTGAATATCATTGTCCACAGTCAGTCACCGTACCCAGTAGTGAGACAAGGGGACTCTCAAATCCCAGTCTGGGACTTGGACACGGTCAGGAAGTCTCTTGTGGTTGTTACGGTTAGGATCCTTCTCCTGTGAGGGGGTGAGGAGCTGAATGTTGGGGAGATCCACGCCTCTCTTGGCACTTTCTCTCCTATTGTGGGATTGGTCCTTATGGGATGTGAAAATTAGCAAGAGGTATTACGGGACATGGAAACGTTTGGTGCAGCTGTTAGAGCTGCCAAATCTGGGGGAAAGGTGGCAATGTGTCCTGGGTGAGTGAGTGGGCAGCACAGACAACAGGCAGGGTTGGGTAGAGGGGCAGTGATGAGGTTGGAGAGACTGACAGAAGGTGCTGTATTCAGTGAGGGTGGGTATGTTCACATGCAGTTACAGGGGTGAGGGTGAGGGTGAGAGAACATGAGCCTTGGTGGGAGGTGGGTGCAGTAACAGAGAGAGTGAGAGTGAGGTCACAAAGTGCAGATGGCGGCACTTACCCTGGTGGAGTGGCGAAGGTCACTGCTAGGCATTCACCCAGAAGGCTGGCACCTCACTGACCCAGGGGTCACGCTCGGACCAAACTGGCAGGATCTGGTTTCATGGCCTCCCCTGCCAGTCCTGGAGGAAGATAATGTCCCTCTCATGCACCATGCCATCCACCAGAACCTCAGGGGCTTGGTCTCAAAGTGAAGCCCCAGATTTACGTGTTTCGGAGTGACAATCCTAGAGTGTAATGACTTTTTAAAGATGTCCCCTGTAACAGGGAGGCCAGTGCATTCTGGGATATCCAGGCAGCGGGCAGTTGTTATGAAGAAGGGGAAAATCCTCGCGTTAGTATCAGATGAGAGAAAGTCCACATGGGCAGGAAGGGTAGTTAACGAAGCAGATTGGGGATGGTGTCATGAGAAAAAACACAACCTTGTGGAGAGAAACCCTCCATGAAACTCGTCTATAATGAGACTTGATCAAATCAAAAGATGGTTGAGGCCTCTGTCTGTCTGAATTAAAATGGGAATGCAGTGTGAAATATTGGGAGCAACAAACTTGCAGCAGAGAATTATACAGGAGATTCAAATCCCTAAAAAGGGGTAATACAATGCTCCAACTGTTAAAAGGAGCTGGAGAAAATCCCCGGCCTTATAGTTACCCACATTATCCAATCTTCACTGGATGCAGGGATGATGCCGGAGGCCTGGAGAACGGCTGACACGGCAACTTTGTTTAATGTGGAGAAAGGGACTGACTGAATAGATCGCGGCTGGAATTCTGAGACAGTGGATAAACGGTCACTGAGGAAGTCCCAGGGCTCCAGGACAGTCGGTCTGGATTTGTTCAAGGAAGATCGTATGTAATTAATCTGACTGCGTCGGTTTGAGGCAGTAACTTGTAACTGCATGTGACTTAATTGGATTTAAC
>NC_057716.1:112904833-112913701 GCF_004010195.1 Chiloscyllium plagiosum
AAAAACACAACCTTGTGGAGAGAAACCCTCCATGAAACTCGTCTATAATGAGACTTGACCAAATCAAAAGTTGGTTGAGGCCTCTGTCTGTTTGAATCAAAATGGGAATGCAGTGTGAAATATTGGGAGCAACAAACTTGGAGCAGAGAATTATACAGGAGATTCAAATCCCTAAAAAGGGGCAATACAATGCTCCAACTGTTAAAAGGAGCTGGAGAAAATCCCCGGCCTTATAGTTACCCACATTATCCAATTCTCACTGGATGCAGGGATGATGCCGGAGGCCTGGAGAACGGATGACACGGCAGCTTTGTTTGATGTGGAGAAAGGGACTGACTGAACAGATCGCGGCTGGAATTTTGAGACAGTGGATAAACGGTCACTGAGGAAGTCCCAGCGACTCCAGGACAGTCGGTCTGGATTTGTTCAAGGAAGATCGTGTGTAGTTAATCTGACTGTGTCGGTTTGAGGCAGTAACTTGTAACTGCATGTGACTTAATTGGATTTAACCAGAGATTCCATGGCAGGCTGTTTAAAAACAGAAACTATGAGGCCAGGTGAATGGAGCAAACAACCCAGAGAAGTGCAAGGCAAGGCATTTGGGGACATTAGCAATAGAGAGGAATGTACAATAAATGAGAGTATGGTCAGTGTGGGCAGATAAATGAAGGTAGCTGGAAACATCGAGAACCTCGTTAATGTAGCAAATGGAATCATTTCCTCTATCAGCCAAAGTGCAGAATTTAGAGCAGGAAGTTGATGCTGGAACTGTATACATAATGAGCTCAGTCGCAGCTTGGGGAATGTGTGCAGTTCTGGTCACCCCAAGACATGGAAGGATGGAATTGGACTGGAGAGTGTGTAGAGGAGATTTGTTACCCTGTGACAGCGGAAGTGCAGTTATGAGAAAAGGCTGGAACGGAGGATGCTGAGAGGAGATTTGATCGGACAGTAAATATTGTCAGGGACCTGAGTAGAGGGAATTTGTTAAGAAGTGAAAAAGCAGGACCTCAAGTGCAGTGATCTCCAGATTATTCCCAATACCACATGCCGGTGAGGATAGAAATAGAAAGAGAGACCAGATGGAAGTGTGGCCGAGGAACGGTAGTTTCCTCCACTATTCTGTTTGGTTACCATAGCCCTGCCAAATCAGTTTAAATCCCGACCAACAGCATTAGCCAATAACTGTATAAGGAAATCAGTCCCAGCTCTGTCATATGTTACCAATCCAGCTTGTACAGTTGCTGCCTTCCCCAGAACCAGTCCCAATGCACCAGGAATCTGAAGCGCTTCCTGCTATGGAAAACCGAATTGAGAGGGAGACATCAGACTATTGCTGGATTCCCTGACTGTGTATCTTCGATTGTGCAGTACCCCATTTCCTGCATTCTTCCAGGCAGCCATGCCTGCAGGGTGATCGGCTCTGTGTGTGTGCCGTCACCCAAATTTCAGCATCACAGATGTCTCATAGAATCTCTAGTCACTGTCTGAGCTCTACGACCAGTGTTCATCTAGGACACGAGCAGGGGGCTATGGCTTCCCAATGTAACAGAACAATTTTCCATCTGACAAACAGGTCTTAAATTTACAACATGCCTGGAGTAACTTAATTAATTACCTCGAATGAAGTTAACATCAGGGAAATAACAAAGTGGTTAAGTCCCTTATTCAGCTGTGGTTTAGTGAGGATAATTTATTATAGTGGCTCAGAATTTCACTTCTCCCTCTTATTTCTCAGTTCAACTCTTATTTCAGAAGTTGAAACACTAAATTTGCTAACTAATAGCAATTTAGAGACATTAACTAATAACGGAGTATTATCAGCCAACGAACTTACAGCCTTTTCTGTGATGGCTCTTGCACTTCTTTCAAACTCCGTGCAGGCAGGTCCCAGGAGCAGAAAGTTCTCTGTGACTCCCAGGTACGTGTCATCCTCCAGCTCCCACTCCACTCTGCTCCCTCACAGGGTCACCGTTTCTGTGAATCCCAGGTATGTCTAGGCCTCGATCCTCAGTGCTGATTTATATCCTCCCACTTTGGTGCTTCTGTAACCTCATGTTCCTGCTTCAAGTTGCTCCATCACATGGTCACTCCCTCTGTGACTCGGTGCTGATTCAGAGCCTCCTGCTCTGCTGTTTCTCCAACGCCAAGTCCTTCTAGGCCTTGATCCTCGCTGCTGATTTATATTCTCCCGCTTTGTGCTGCTCACTGTCAGGTTCTCTCCCTTTGTGACTCCCAGGTAATAGTAGGCCTCAAGCTTCAGCTGAGATGTGTAAGATCGCATTCCACGCTACTCCCCATAGGATCGCTGCTGTGCGTGAAAGACCGTGGAAAAGAGAAGGATGAGAGTGTGCAGAGGGTGTTACAGTGATTGAGTGATCTGTCGGGGATGGAACAGGTTATCTGCAGAGGTAGGCAGACCTGAAGTGTCTAAAGCAGGTTATTGGAAGATACAGGGAAAGTTGCAGGCACTGAGGGTGGCAAAGAAAATAGATACATGGTGGCTTGTTGGTGACTGAGCCTTGTAAAGTCTAAAGGGCTTTTTGTGAGCTGCTTCCTGAGATGTGAAGACTTCAACAAATGCAAATTGACAGCCAGTAAGTGTTGTAAGGTACTGGATACTGTTGGATGTTACAGAGTTAGAAGACTCGCAGTAACTGGGGGGTTACTGATGTTTGAAGCATTCCTGGTGTTCCAGGACCCTCAGCGCATAAGGAGGTACAGAGAATGGGAGCCTTGCAATTAATGGGATTGCAGGGGCTGGAAGATTTAAGATGGATAAGGAGGATGAAAAGTACCAATGCAGCACAACCAGCCGCTGTAATTCACAGAGATTTAAAGAAGGCGACCTGTGCTGTCATTTAATACAGTTATATGGCGAGTTACAGGTACTGAGGGGTTACAAATTTAGAACGGAAGAGGTTTAGGTGATCAGAAGTATAAACAAGAATAAAGAAATTTGAGAGATCACTAGCACAAATGGGAATGGATATGGTGAGACATTCTGATGAACAATAAGTGTTGTTGGCAGAGAAGGATGCCACATATACAGGAAGAGCCGCATTGTCTGTATGCATTTACAGACATGAGTGTTGTAGCGCCTGCTGGAGGGGACAGAGATAACAACAGTTCCAAAACCTGGTGCAGTGGTTCAGGAAGGCAGCTCACCGCCACCTTCTCATGGACAACTCCAAATCAACAATACACACAGCAATGCTCATGACCATGAGTGAATAAATAAATAAAAAATCTACAAGCAGCACTGAGGTCACTCAGGAAGGCCCTTTCAGCACCACTTCACAAACCCGGAGCAACTATACCCTGGAAGGACAGGAATTCCAGCTGCACGGGAACACCAGCATTTCCAAGGTGCCCTCAAAACCACGCTCCATCCTCCTAGCACTGTGTCTGTCCCTACACCTAAAGGATTGTAGTGGGTGAGGAAGGCAGCTCCCCACCACCTTCTCCAGGTAATTACAGATGGGAAGGTAATGATGGCCAAGCAAGTGATGGCCACATCACATCAATGTATTTGTACAAGGGAAACTCATGGACTGTTCTTGTCTCCTTTGCTTCCTCCACACAACCCACATTCCCATTTCGTTCTGTGTCAGCAGATTTTGTACATCCATCAAATGTATCAAAGCCCTTTATGAATAGTTAGTGGTCAAGCACTAATCCATTTATTCCCACTTAGTTTTCTGTTAAAGAATTCCCAATCCATGCCAGTACATTCCCTCCAATCCCACATTTGCCAACATTGCTTATCCAGTGGGACCTTGTTGAAATGTTTCTGAAAATCCCGACAAACCATTCCTCTCTTTTATCTACTCTGCTTGTTCACAGCCAGACAGGAAAACAAATCCAGCTGGGTTTGTGAAATTAAATTTCAGTTTCAGACCAAATGTTTGATATGAATAGAAGATTGGCTGATAAGCAGAAGACAGAGTAGGTATAAAGGGGTCGTTTTCACGATCGGATCTGGTGACGAGGGGAACTCCGCAGGGGTCAGTATTGGGGCCACGCTGTACATGTTATGCATTAACAGTCTGGAAAAAGGATGTGAGGGGGTACAAGAACTAGTTTTACAAGAATGAAATGGTTGCCACATGAGGAGCAGGCGAAGTCTCTGGGTCTGTAGTTGATGAATTTTCAAAGGCGGCGGTGGCAGAATCTCATTCAAACTTACAGAATTTTGAGGGGCCTGGATGGATTGGACGTGGCGGGTGGGGAAGATGTTTCCTCTAGTCGGAGAGACTAGGAGCCAAGGGCACAGCTTCAGAATGAAGGAATGACCATTTAGAATGGAGATCTGGAAGAATGTATTCAGCCAGAGGGTATTGAATCTGCAGAATGGTTCCTGCTGTAGGGAGGGTTATAGAGGAGGGTGACATTTACTGAGATAGGGCTACAAGCGCTGGAGAAGGTTACGGAGATGACGAAATGGATGGATATACTAGAGGAGCTTACATTGACAGGGTGTGTGATAGTGACGGGAGAATGTTAAACTGATAGTGACTCTTGTAGGAACTGGATTGGGAGAGTCACAGGCATTGGACTGGGTTCTACAGGTTGGGAGTATTGCAGTGACCTGAGAGGATTACACAGATATGGAGGATTGTGGGTCTCCACAGGATGAGAGGGTTTCTGGAAGAGGTTACACCAATAAGGAGGGATGTGGGAGCTGTCGTAGTTGACAGAGATTGGGAGGTTTGGAGCTGTTTAATTGTTAGAGGGATTTTTTAGAGTCAGTAATATGGAACGCAAAGGGAGAGTTTAGATTTTATTACATTCCCTACAGTATGGAAATGGCACTTCGGCCCAACAAGTCCACACCAACTCTCCAAAGAGTAATCCACCCAGACCCATTTCCCTCTGACTAATGCACCTCACGCTATGGGCAGTTTCGAATGGCCAATTCACCTGATCTGCACATCTTTGGACTGTGGGAGAAAAACGGGGCACTTGGGGGAAACCCATGCAGACACAGAGAGAATGTGCTAACTCCATGCAGACAGTCCGCCAAGACTAGAATCGAACCTAGGTCTCTGGCGTTGTGAGGCAGCAGTGCTCACCACTGAACTGCCATGCCACTTAACCTGCAGAGCTACACAAATAGAGGGTGTTTGAGGTGCAGGGAGGAGCACACAGAGATGTTTCCGCTGGAAAAGGGTCTGGAGGTGTTTACCCAGATAAGAAGGTCGGTAGGCATGGGAGATAGTTAGAGAGGTCGTGTAGTGCTGTAGGCCAGGAGACACGAATGGGATCGGGCCTGCAGAAGTTTACAGTAATGTCATGTTCTCCTGGGACTTGAGGAAGGTATATAGGGGGGTATTTTGGTCCGGGCTGGAGGATTTTACAGAGACAGGATGGACTGCAGTTATTGTGGAAAACTACAGAAATAGAGATTATTGTACTGACTGCAGGATGGGCTTATTGAGATGGGCATGTTATCAAGACTGGAGCAATTTACAAATAGGGAGAGTCGTCAGCATTGGAGTAGGTTTCAGCAGGATAATGGGAGGGGTGGAGGTTTGAGAAATAGGAACGTTTCTGGCAATTACAACCATTCAAGGCATTGGTCCAGATGAGATGGACCAAAAGGTGTGTTTCCTTGCTGTACGACTCTATCACATGACAAGTGACCGTGTGAGAGGGAGAGTAGGGAACAGAAAGATGCACAGTTTCGATACCAACTTCTTAAGGGCGGCCTCCTTTCCCAGATGTTGTCCTGATGCTCACTAAGACAGCACAGGCCTGGATGGCTAACTGTGATCTTCCTATATTGTCACAGGAAGGCTCAGAACTGCCGTGATGCAAGTTGGCAAGAGAGTGGAGAATAAGCCTGGGCCCTTCATGACCTGATTCACCCTTCATCACTGTCTCTATGTCATGTCTTCCGGACCAAACTTCGATCACTTAAATTCGCTCTGCTCTGTTCACTGTGAGTGATCTTACCTCGCTGCAGGATTTATTGAAGACTCCAGATCTCCCTGCCCTCCGGCTGACCAACTGTGTTCAATGAGATGATGGATGAAACACCCAGCAGTTGGGAAGTTTATTGAGTCAGGACTGCCCTGAATATATGCAGGAGACAGAGAAATAGACAGAATGGGAAATTAGACTGATTCAGTGAGGGTTACACATAGAGAATGGCACTGAGTCCCACAGAGATCTGGAAAATCTCAGTCTCCATCCCTGGCCTGCGTTGCCTCATCTCCCTGGAGTGCAGAATTCTGTTAGCTCAGGATCTGGAGTAACTACAAAAGCTGCAGTCACCGGGAGCAATTAGACCCTCACAGTGACAGATATCACATGGACAGAAACTGAATGATAGCACCAGATTACTGGAAGGTGTCAGGATCAAACCACGGTCAAGAAGAAGGGGTTTGATTCACGGTGCACTGGGATCAGTGCTCAGGGATGAGGGAGCTATCAGTGGGCCAGGCGATGGCCTAACATTACTCTCACTAGCCTGTTCATCCAGAATTTAATGCCAGTGGCAGGGAAAAGCATCTGAACGCTCAATATTCATTCAGGAAGGAAATCAGTGGTAGGCAGCTGGTCTGACCTACATATGACTCCAGACCCAGAACAATGGAGTTGACTTTAAACTGCCCTTTGTATTAGTCTAGCAAGGCACACAGCTCAAGGGCAGCTCAGGGGTGGGCATGAAATGCTGGCCAGCCAGAGACAGCAAAATCCTACGAGTGAATTAAAAACAACATCGTTGGGACCAGTGTCCTTGATAATCATGTCGGTAGTTTTATGGACAGGGCTTTAAGCTAACATGGAGGATGCAGGGACAGGGTTCAGGGGAAAGGAGCTTTCCAAATCCAAAGAGAAAAGGTGATGCATCGGAACAGCACGGGGAATGTGACTGAAGACAAGCAGAAAGGAACAGAATGGGACAGAGTTTAACTAAAACTGTACGTCAGTGAATTGGTTTGTGACAGGACATTGTGGGAAAGACTAAATTATATATATTTTTTGGAATTGCCAAAGTATCTGCAATAAGGTAATAGACTTGTGGCACAGAGATAAATGGGATTTAGTCAGCAGAGAGATGTGGTTACAGGGTGAACAAAAGGTGGAACGTAAATATACAGTGGTTCACAACTTTGTGGGATCTCAGGCAGAATGGGAGTACAGGATGGGTAACCCTGACAGTAATCAATAACAAGGGCATTACAGACAAAGCATTTGGCCTCAGATGATGTGGCTGAATCAGCTTGAATGTGAATTCTGGATCCCATGTGTCATAAACACAAGCAGAAGAACTTTTGTTTTCGGCTGCCTACCAGCATTTCATTGTTCCTCCCTGCATTAAACAGGAATTCATTGGAATTTGTAACAAAGGCATTATGATAGTTTTAGGAGACTTCAATCTTTGCATGATCTGGGACAGTCACACTGACAAGAGTGATATTATCAGAGCTCCCCTTTAATGTTTTTTGTCAGTGTTCCTTTGAATAAGATATTGTGCGGATGGCTCAGGATATCATGATCTCAGATTGACCGGTGAGTGATGAAGCTGAGTGAAGGTGTGATGTAACACAGAGATCCTACAGGAGATTGCAATATAGTGGAATTCAAAGGAATTATCAAGTTTTCAAATGACCATAAAGCACACCCGAGCGTCAGAAATAAAGCCAATTACATGAGTTTGAGAGGAGAACTGACCAAGGTAAACAGCGGAAACAGACTGAACTGTCAGGCTGTAAATGAACAGTGGAAAAAAAATAGAGAGTCATAGAGTGATAGAGATGTACAGCAGAGAAACAGACCCCTCGGTCCAATTCGTCCACGCCAACCAGGTTTCATAACCATTCTAGTTCAATTTACTGACACTTATCCCACTAAATCCTTCCTATTCATACACTCATCCAGATGCCTTTTAAATGCTGTAATTGTACCAGCCTCCACCACTTCCTCTGGCAGTTGATTCCGTACACACAGCACCGTCTGCGTGAAAAAGTTGCCCCTTAGGTCCTTTTCAAATCTTTCACCTCTCCGCCCTGAACTTATGCCCTCTAGTTCTGGACTCCCCCATCCCAGGGAAGCGACCTTGTCTGTTTATCCTATCCATGCCACTCCTGACTTTATACATCTCTATAAGGCCACCCCTCAACCTCTGACACTCCAGGGAAAACAGCCCCAGTCGATTCAGCCTCTCCTTGTAGCTCAAATGCTCCAACCCGGGCAACCATCCTTGTAAATCTTTTCTGAACCCTTTGAAGTTTCACAACATCTTTCTGATAGGAAGGAGACCAGAGTTACACGCAATATTCCAACAGTGGCCAAACAAATGTCCTGTACAGTCGCAAGATGACCTCCCAACTCTTATAGTCTGTCCTCTGACCAATAAAGGAAAGCATACCAAACGCCTTCTTCATTATCTTATCTACCTGCGACTCCACTATCAAGGAACTATGAACCTGCACTCCAAGGTCTCTTTGTTCAGCAACACTCCCTAGGACCTTACCATTAAGTGTATAAGCCCTGTGAGGATTTGCTTTTCCAAAATGCAGCACCTCACATTTATCTAAATTAATCTCCATCTGCCATTCCTCACTCCATTGACCCATCTGATAAACAGGAGACATTGAGGTCTGTAGCTGCTGGTGATCAGAGTTGAGAGTGTAGTGCTGGAAAAGCACAGCAGGTCAGGCAGAATCCGAGGAGCAGGAAAGTCGACGTTTCGGGCAGGAGCCCTGCATCAGGAATGAGGCTGGGAGGCTAGGGGGTGGAGAGATAAATGTGAAGGGGGTGGGGTTGGGGTGAAGGTAGCTGAGAGTGCAATAGGTGTTTGGAGATGGGGTAAGAGTTCTAGGTCAAAGAGGAGGGTGGAGCAGATTGGTGGGAAGG
>NC_057716.1:112914240-112917890 GCF_004010195.1 Chiloscyllium plagiosum
GAAGGGGGTGGGGTTGGGGTGAAGGTAGCTGAGAGTGCAATAGGTATTTGGAGATGGGGAAAGAGTTCTAGGTCAAAGAGGAGGGTGGAGCTGATTGGTGGGAAGGAGGATTGACAGGTGGGACAGGTCATGTGGGTGGTGCTGAGCTGGAAGGTTGGAACTGCGGTAAGTGGGGAAGGGGAAATGAGGAAACTAGTGAAGTCCACATTGATGCCATGGGGTTGAAGGGTCCCAAGGCAAAAGAAAAGGCGTTCTTCCTCCAGGCATTGGGTGGTGAGGGAGTGGCGGTTGGAGGAGGCCTAGGACCTTCATGTTCTCGGCAGAGTGGGTGGGGGATTTGAAATGTTTGGCAATAGGTCATTGGGTTGATATTCAGGTATCCTGGAGACTTTCTGTGAAGTGTGCTGTGAGAAGGCGCCCAGTCTCCTCATCTCGTGTACATTGAGGACATGGGACACCTTCTCACAGATCAGGTTAGGGAACACCTCCAGACACCGGCACCAATCAACCCCACCGCCCTATTGGGCAGGATTCGAACCTGTGTGGGCAAGCCCCAATGGATTTCGCACCCATCGCCTAAACCACACGACTACAACTACATGCTTACAGAGGTTGCAGAGCTAAGGAGGATTGTAGAGAGTGGAAGAGGTTTCACAGTTTAAGAGTGTAGTGAGGACTGGAGTAAAATACCAAAATAGGGAGGGTTTACGTTTGAAGGATTCTGCAGAAAAACTTTACAGGGTTAATGCAGGATTCTTGACAGTGAGGAGTAACAGAAAAATCTTGGATCAATGTCCAGGGATCCTTCACAGTTGCGAACCAAGTTGTTAGGGTTGTTAAGAAAGCCAATGATGTGTCAGCTTTCGTTTGCAGGAGTCTTGAGTTTAAGAGCTGTGAGGTTATGTTGCAGCTCGATACATCCTGTGGTTAGAACACAATTAGAATATTGTGTTCAGTTCTGGTTGCCTCATTACAGGAAAAATGTGGAAGTTTTGGAGAGGTTGCAGAGGAGATTTATCAGGATGTTGCCTGGTGTGGAGGGGAGGTCTAACGAAGGAAGGTTGAGGGAGCCAGGGCTTTTCATTTTGGAATGAAAAAGGATGAGCAGTGACTTGATAGAGGTACGAGATTATGAGAGGCAGACATAGGGTGGGTGGCCTGAGATTTTTCCCAGTGCGAAAATGGCTATAACTCGGAGGCAAAATTGTAAGGAATTTGGAGGAAGGTTGAGGGGAGATGTCAGAAGTAGCTGCTTTACACAGAGTGTGGTGGGTGAGTGGAATGTATTGCCAGTGTGGGTGGAAGAGTCAGATACATTAGGGATATTTAAGTAATTTTTAGATAGACACATGAATGATAGCAAAATGAATTTCTCAAAATGGAGACCTGTGACCAGTGGTGTTCCACAGGGATCCGTGCTGGGACCAATGTTGCTTGTGATACATATCAATGATTTGGTGGAAGGTATTGGTTCCTTGATTAGCTGGTTGCAGATGACACGAAGATTGGTGGAGTAGCAGATAAAGAAGGGCGCTGTCAGAGAATACAGCAGAATATAGATAGATTGGAGAGGCGGGCTGGGAAATGGCAAATGGAGTTCAATCCAGACAAATGCGAGGTGATGCATTTCGGATGATCTAATTGGAAAGTGAACTATACAGTAAATGGAAAAGTCCTGGGGAAAATTGATGTACAGAGAGATCTGGATATTCAGGCCCATTGTTCCTTAAATGTGGTAACGCAGGACAGTAAATTGGTCATGGCTGCATATGGCATGCTTTCCTTCATTTGAAGGGTATAGCGTACAAAAGTTAATAGGTCACGTTACAGTTGTATAGGACTTTGATTCGGTCACATTTAGAATATTACATACAGTTCTGGTCGCCACATTACCAAAAGGAGGTGCATGCTTTGGAGAGGGTGCAGTGGATGCTCACCAGTAAGTTGCCTGGTATAGAGGGTGCTAGCAATGAGGAGAGATTGAATATATTCGGATTATTTTCGTTAGAAAGATGAAAGTTGACTGGGGACCTGATTGAGGTCTGCAAAATCATGGGATGTATAGACAGGATGGATAACAAGAAGCGTTTTTTCCCCAAAGTGCAGAACTCAATTACTAGGGGTCACGAGTTCAAAGCGAGAGGGGGACGGTTTAGTGCAGATACGTTGGAACAATCTTTATGCAGAGGGTGATGGGGACCTGGGGCGTGTGGCCAGCAGAGGTGGTACAGGCGGTAACGATAACGTCACTTAAGATGTATCCAGGCAGATGCATGAATGGGCAGGGAGCAAAGGGGTACAGATCCTCACAAAATAGGCGACAGGTTTCGACAAAGGATCTGGATTGGCGGAGGCTTAGAGGACTGAAGAGCCTGTTCCTGTGCTGTGATTGTCTTGGTTCCTTGAATGGTTTGCAGGTTACATTGATCTTAGAGACGTGTAAACGATGGACACAATATTGAGGGCTGAAGGGCCTGTACTATGCTGTACTGTTCTGTGTTCTAAATAGGGAGGGTTACAATGACAGGAAGAGGTTTCGGTAGGCTGGGGAGGATGGTATCTGAATGAATAGATACATTAGGTAGATTTACTAGGATTGTCTGCGGTAACAGAGACAGCAATGGTCTGATCTGGTGCAGACGACCCAGACTGGGAGAGTTGTGAGGACTGGAGGTGGTTTCACACGGAGGGAAGACCATAGAGCCACAGGGTGTTACAGAAATGTGGAGAGCTGTAGGGCCTGCAGGAGTTCGTGGAGATGGGGAGATTGGGAGGGATGGGCAGTTTACAGGGAGAAGGAAGTTAGATTAGATTAGATTAGATTAGATTACTTACAGTGTGGAAACAGGCCCTTCGGCCCAACAAGTCCACACCGACCCGCCGAAGCGCAACCCACCCATTCCCCTACATTTACGCCTTTTCCTAACACTACGGGCAATTTAGCATGGCCAATTCACCTGACCTGCACATCTTTGGACTGTGGGAGGAAACCGGAGTACCCGGAGGAAACCCACACAGACACGGGGAGAATGTGCAAACTCCACACAGTCAGTTGCCTGAGTCGGGAATTGAACCCGGGTCTCTGGCGCTGTGAGGCAGCAGTTGGTAGGATGGAGCGGTTTACACAGACAGGGAGGGTTTTCGGTGAATGGAGCAGATGACAGAGATAAAGTGGGTTGTACAGATTGGAGGACCAAACAGAGATATGGGGGGTAGTCGTGACTATAGGAAGGTTTCCTTCTGCAGATTATTTAGATATGAAGGGTGTGGAGACTGACAGATACTCCAGAAGGGCAGTAACTTTGTTTGAAGACCGTTTTACAGATAAGGGAGAATTAGTAACCTCCTCCAGTTTGGTCAAAGTGGGAAGGGTTGTATGGGAGGATGACATTTACACAGATAGGGGTGTAAGAGCTGGAGAAGGTTATGGTGATGATTAACTGGATGGAGATACAGAAGGAGCTCACATTGATAGGGTGTGTGTTAACGATGGGATGATGTTACACAGATAGTGAGTCTTGTCAGAACTGTATCGAGAGAATCATAGGCTTTCAGTGGATTCTACAGATCGGGAGTGCTGAAGGGACCTGTGAGGATTGTAAAGTCTCCACCGAGTAATCGTGTCTTTAGGACTGTAAGAAATTACGTAG
>NC_057716.1:112918390-112926086 GCF_004010195.1 Chiloscyllium plagiosum
ACATGTTTGATATGAATAGAGGATTGGCTGATAAGCAGATGAGAGTAGGTATAAAGGGGTCGTTTTCACGATGGGAACTGGTGACGAGGGGAACTCCGCAGGAGTCAGTGTTGGGGCCACGCTGTACATGTTATGCATTAACAGTCTGGAAAAAAGGATGCGAGTGGGTACAAGAACTAGTTTTACAAGAATGAAATGCTTGCCATATGAGGAGCAGGTGAAGTCTCTGGATCTGTACTTGATGAATTTTCAAAGGCGGCGGTGGCAGAATCTCATTCAAACTTACAGAATTTTGAGGGGCCTGGATGGATTGGACGTGGGGGTCTGGGGAAGATGTTTCCTCTAGTCGGAGAGACTAGGAGCCAAGGGCACAGCTTCAGAATGAAGGAACGACCATTTGTAATGGAGATCTGGAAGAATGTATTCAGCCAGAGGGTATTGAATCAATAGAATGGTTCCTGCTGTAGGGAGGGTTATAGAGGAGGGTGACATTTACTCAGATAGGGCTACAAGCGCTGGAGAAGGTTACGGAGATGACTAAATGGATGGATATACTAGAGGAGATTACATTGACAGGGTGTGTGATAGTGACGGGAGAATGTTAAACTGATAGTGACTCTTGTAGGAACTGGATTGGGAGAGTCACTGGCATTGGACTGGGTTCTACAGGTTGGGAGTATTGCAGTGACCTGAGAGGATTACACAGATATGGAGGATTGTGGGGTCTCCACAGGTTGAGAGGGTTTCTGGAAGAAGTTACACCAATAAGGAGGGATGTTGGAGCTGTCGTAGTTGACAGAGATTGGGAGGTTTGGAGCTGTTTAATTGTTAGAGGGATTTTTTAGGGTCAGTAATATGGAACGCAGAGGGAGAGTTTAGATTTTATTACATTCCCTACAGTATGGAAATGGCAATTCGGCCCAACAAGTCCACACCAACTCTCCAAAGAGTAATCCACCCAGACCCATTTCCCTCTGACTAATGCACCTAACGCTATGGGCAGTTTCGAATGGCCATTTCATCTGACCTGCACATCTTTGGACTGTGGGAGAAAAACGGGGCACCTGGGGAAATCCCATGCAGACACAGAGAGAATGTACTAACTCCATGCAGACAGTCCCCCAAGACTAGAATCGAACCGAGGTCTCTGGCGTTGTGAGGCAGCAGTGCTCACCACTGAACTGCCATGCCACCTAACCTGCAGAGCTACATAAATAGAGGGTGTTTGAGGTGCAGGGAGGAGCGCACAGAGATGGGGAGTGTTGTTTCCACTGGAAAAGGGTCTGGAGGTGTTTACCCAGATAAGAAGGAGGGAGAGTCGTCAGCATTGGAGTAGGTTTCAGCAGGATAATGGGAGGGGTGGAGGTTTCAGAAATAGGAACTTTTCTGGCAATTACAACCATTCAAGGCATTGGTGCAGATGAGATGGACCAAAAGGTGTGTTTCCTTGCTGTACGACTCTATCACATGACAAGTGACCGTGTGAGAGGGAGAATAGGGAACAGAAAGATCCCAGGTTTCAATACCAACTTCTTAAGGGAGGCCTCCTTTCCCAGATGTTGGCCTGATGCTCACTAAGACAGCACAGGCATGGATGGCTAACTGTGATCTTCCTATATTGTCACAGGAAAACTCAGAACTGCCGTGATGCAAGTTAGCAAGAGTGTGGAGATTAAGCCTGGGCCCTTCATGATCTGTTTCACCCTTCATCACTGTCTCTATGTCATGTCTTCCGGACCAAACTTCGATCACTTAAATTCGCTCCGCTCTGTTCACTGTGAGTGATCGTACCTCGCTGCAGGATTTATTGAAGACTCCAGATCTCCCTGCCCTCCGGCTGACCAACTGTGTTCAATGAGATAATGGATGAAACACCCAGCATTTGGGAAGTTTATTGAGTCAGGACTGCCCGGAATATATGCAGGAGACAGAAAAATAGACAGAATGGGAAATTAGACTGATCCAGTGAGGGTTACACATGGAGAATGGCACTGAGTCCCACAGAGATCTGGAAAATCTCAGTCTCCATCCCTGGCCTGCGTTGCCTCGTCTCCCTGGAGTTCAGAATTCTGTTGGCTCAGGATCTGGAGTAACTACAAAAGCTGCAGTCACCGGCAGCAATTAGACCCTCACAGTGACAGATATCACATGGAGAGATACTGAATGATAGCACCAGATTGCTGGAAGGTGTCAGGATCAAACCACGGTTAAGAAGAAGGGGTTTGATTCACGGTGCACTGAGATCAGTGCTCAGGGATGAGGGAGCTATCAGTGGGCCAGGTGATGGCCTAACATTACTCTCACTCTCTCACTAGCCTGTTCATCCAGAATTTAATGCCAGTAGCAGGAAAAAGCATCTGAATGCTCAATATCAATTCAGGAAGGAAATCAGTGGTAGGCCGCTGGTCTGACCTACATATGACTCCAGACCCAGAACAATGGAGTTGACTTTAAACTGCTCTTTGTATTAGTCTAGCAAGGCACTCAGCTCAAGGGCAGCTCGGGGGTGGGCATGAAATGCTGGCCAGCCAGAGACAGCAAAATCCTACGAGTGAATTAAAAACAATATCGTTGGGACCAGTGTCCTTGCTAATCATGTCGGTAGGTTTATGGACAGGGCTTTAAGCTAACATGGAGGATGCAGGGACAGGGTTCAGGGGAAAGGAGTTTTCCAAATCCAAAGAGAACAGGTGACGCATCGGAAAAGTATGGGAATGTGACTGAAGACAAGCAGAAAGGAACAGAATGGGACAGAGTTTAACTAAAACTGTACGTCAGTGAATTGGTTTGTGACAGGACATTGTGGGAAAGAATAAATTATATATATATATATTTGTTGGAATTGCCAAATTATCTGCAATAAGGTAATAGACTTGTGGCACAGAGATAAATGGGATTTAGTCAGCAGTGAGATGTGGTTACAGGGTGAACAAAAGGTGGAACGTAAATATACAATGGTTCACAACCTTGTGGGATCTCAGGCAGAATGGGAGTACAGGATGGGTAACCCTTACAGTCATCAATAACAAGGGCATTACAGAGAAAGCATTTGACCTCAGATGATGTGGCTGAATCAGCCTGAATGTGAATCCTGGGTCCCATGTGTCACAAACACAAGCAGAAGAACTTTTGTTTTCGGATGCCTAGCAGCATTTCATTGTTCGTCCCTGCATTAAACAGGAATTCATTGGCATTTGTAACAAAGGCATTATGATACTTTTAGGATACTTCAATCTTTGCATGATCTGGGACAGTCACACTGAAAAGAGTGATATTATCAGAGCTCCTCTTTGAATGTTTTTTTTGTCAGTGTTTCTTTGAATAACATATTGTGCAGATGGCTAGGGATATCATGATCTCAGATTGACCGTTGAGTGATGAAGCTGAGTGAAGGTGTGATGTAACACAGAGATCCTCCAGGAGATTGCAATATAGTGGAATTCAAAGAGATTATTAAGTTTTCAAATGACCATAAAGCACACCAGAGCGTCAGATACAAAGCCAATTACATGAGTTTGAGAGAAGAACTGACCAAGCTAAACAGAGGATACAGACTGAAATGTCAGGCTGGAAAAAAAATAGAGTCATAGAGTGATAGAGATGTACAGCAGAGAAACAGACCCCTCGGTCCAATTCGTCCACACCAACCAGGTATCATAACCATTCTAGTTCCATTTACCGGCACTTATCCCACTAAACCCTTCCTATTCATATACACATCCAGCTGTCTTTTAAATGCTGTAATTGTACCAGCCTCCAACACTTCCTCTGGCAGTTGATTCCGTACACACAGCACCGTCTGTGTGAAAAAGTTGCCCCTTTGGTCCCTTTCAAATCTTTCACCTCTCCGCCCTGAACTTATGCCCTCTAGTTCTGGACTCCCCCATCCCAGGGAAGCGACCTTGTCTGTTTATCCTACCCATGCCACTCCTGACTTTATACATCTCTATAAGGCCACCCCTCAACCTCTGACACTCCAGGGAAAACAGTCCCAGTCGATTCAGCCTCTCCTTGTAGCTCAAATGCTCCAACCCGGGCAACATCCTTGTAAATCTTTTCTGAACCCTTTGAAGATTCACAACATCTTTCCGATAGGAAGGAGACCAGAGTTACACGTAATATTCCAACAGTGGCCAAACAAGTGTCCTGCACAGCCGCAAGATGACCTCCCAACACTTATACTCGATAGCCTGAACAATAAAGGAAAGCATACCAAACGCCTTCTTCACTATCTTATCTACCTGCGACTCCACTATCAAGGAACTATGAACCTGCACTCCAAGGTATCTTTGTTCAGCAACACTCCCTAGGGCATTACCATTAAGTGTATAAGTCCTGTGAGGATTTGCTTTTCCAAAATGAAGCACCTCACATTTATATAAATTAATCTCCATCTGCCATTCCTCACTCCATTGACCCATCTGATAAACAGGAGACATTGAGGTCTGCAGCTGCTGGCGATCAGAGTTGAGAGTGTAGTGCTGGAAAAGCACAGCAGGTCAGGCAGCATCCGAGGAGCAGGAAAGACGACTTTTCGCGCAGGAGCCCTGCGTCAGGAATGAGGCTGGGAGGTTCGGGGGTGGAGAGATAAATGGGAAGGGTGTGGGGTTGGGGTGAAGGTAGCTGAGAGTGCAATAGGTGTTTGGAGATGGGGTAAGAGTTCTTGGTCAAAGAGGAGGGTGGAGCAGATGGGTGGGAAGGAGGATTGACTGGTGGGACAGGTCATGAGGGTGGTGCTGAGCTGGAAGGTTGGAACTGCGGTAAGTGGGGAAGGGGAAATGAGGAAACTGGTGAAGTCCACATTGATGCCATGGGGTTGAAGGGTCCCAAGGCAAAAGAAAAGGCGTTCTTCCTCCAGGCATTGGGTGGTGAGGGAGTGGCGGTTGGCGGAGGCCCAGGACCTTCATGTTCTCGGCAGAGTGGGTGGGGGAGTTGAAATGTTTGGCAACAAGTCATTGGATTGATTTTCAGGTATCCTGGAGACTTTCTGTGAAGTGCGCTGTGTGAAGGCGCCCAGTCTCCTCATCTCGTGTACATTGAGGACATGGGACACCTTCTCACACAGCAGGTTAGAGAACATCTCCGGACACCGGCACCAGTCAACCCCACCGCCCTGTTGGGCAGGATTACGAACATGTGTGGGCAAGCCCCAATGGATTTCTAACCCATCGCCTAAACCACACGACTACAACTACATGCTTACAGAGGTTGCAGAGCTAAGGAGGATTGTAGGGACTGGAAGAGGTTTCACAGTTGAAGAGTGTAGTGAGGACTGGAGGAAAATACCAAAATAGGGAGGGTTTCCGTTTGAAGGATTCTGCAGATAAATTTTACAGGGTTACTGCAGGATTCTTGACAGTGAGGAGTAACAGAAAAATCTTGGATCAATGTCCAGGGATCCTTCACAGTTGCGAACCAAGTTGTTAGGGTTGTTAAGAAAGCCAATGATGTGCCGGCTTTCGTTTGCAGGGGCCTTGTGTTTAAGAGCTGTGAGGTTATGTTGCAGATCGATACATCCTGTGGTTAGACCACAATTAGAATATTGTGTTCAGTTCTGGTTGCCTCATTACAGGAAAAATGTGGAAGTTTTGGAGAGGTTGCAGAGGAGATTTATCAGGATGTTGCCTGGTCTGGAGGGCAGGTCTATCGAAGGAAGGTTGAGGGAGCCAGGGCTTTTCATTTTGGAATGAAAAAGGATGAGAAGTGACTTGATAGAGATACGAGATTATGAGAGGCAGACATAGGGTGGGTGGCCTGAGATTTTTCCCAGTGCGAAAATGGCTATAACTAGGAGGCAAAATTGTAAGGTAATTGGAGGAAGGTTGAGGGGAGATGTCACAGAGTGTGGTGGGTGAGTGAAATGTATTGCCAGTGTGGGTGGTAGAGTCAGGTAAATTAGGGACATTTAAGTAATTTTTAGATAGACGCATGAATGATAGCAAAATGAATTTCTCAAAATGGAGACCTGTGACCAGTGGTGTTCCACAGGGATCCGTGCTGGGACCACTGTTGCTTGTGATATATATCAATGATTTGGTGGAAGGTATTGGTTCCTTGATTAGCAGGTTGCAGATGACACTAGGATTGGTGGAGTAGCAGATAGAGAAGTGGTCTGACAGAGAATCCAGCAGAATATAGACAGATTGGAGAGGCGGGCTGGGAAATGGCAGATGGAGTTCAATCCAGACAAACGCGAGGTGATGCATTTCGGATGATCTAATTGGAAAGTGAACTATACAGTAAATGGAAAAGTCCTGGGGAAAATTGATGTACAGAGAGATCTTGATATTCAGGCCCATTGTTTCTTAAATGTGGCAATGCAGGACAGTAAATTGGTCACGGCGGCATATGGCATGCTTTCCTTTATTCGAAGGGCTATCGCGTACATATGTTGGCAGGTCACGTAACAGTTGTATACGACTTTGATTCAGTTACATGTAGAATATTACATACAGTTCTGGTCGCCACATTACCATGCTTTGGTGAGGGTGCAGAGGAGGTTCACCAGGAAGTTGCCTGGTATAGAGGGTGCTAGCAATAAGGAGAGATTGAATACATTCGGATTATTTTCGTTAGAAAGATGAAGGTTGACTGGGGACCTGATTGAGGTCTGCAAAATCATGGGATGTATAGACAGGATGGATAACAAGAAGCTTTTTTCCTCAGAGTGCGGAACTCAATTACTAGGGGTCACGATTTCAAAGCAAGAGGGGGAAGGTTTAGGGAAGATACACTGGAATGATCTTTATGCAGAGAGTGATGGGGACCTGGGACGCGTGGCCAGCAGAGGTGGTACAGGCGGGAACGATAACGTCACTTAAGATGTATCCAGACAGATGCATGAATGGGCAGGGAGCAACGGGGTACATATCCTCACCAAATTGGCGACAGGTTTCGACAGAAGTTCTGGATTGGCGGAGGCTTAGAGGACTGAAGAGCCTGTTCCTGTGCTGTGATATTCTTTGTTCCTTGAATGGTGTGCAGGTTAGATTGATCTTAGAGACGGGTAAAAGATGGACACAATATTGATGGCTGAAGGGCCTGTACTAAACTGTAATGTTCTGTGTTCTAAATAGGGAGGGTTACAATGACAGGAAGAAGTTTCTAGATTAGATTACTTACAGTGTGGAAACAAGCCCTTCGGCCCAACAAGTCCACACCGACCCGCCGAAGCGCAACGCACCTATACCCCTACATTTACCCCTTACCTAACACTACGGGCAATTTAGCACGGCCAATTCACCTGACCTGCACATCTTTGGACTGTGGGAGGAAACCGGAGCACCCGGAGGAAACCCATGCAGACACGGGGAGAACGAGCAAACTCCACACAGTCAGTCGCCTGAGGCGGGAATTGAACCCGGGTCTCTGGCACTGTGAGGCAGCAGAGCTAACCACTGTGCCACCGTGCCGCCCGGGAGGCTGGAGAGGATGGTATCTGAATGAATAGATACATTAGGGAGGTTTACTAGAATTGTCCGCGGTAACAGAGACAGCAATGGTCTGATCTGGTGCAGACGACCCAGACTAGGAGGGTCGTGGGGACTGGAGGTGGTTTCACAGGGAGGGAAGACCATAGAGCCACAGGGTGTTACAGAAATGTGGAGAGCTGTAGGGCCTGCAGGAGTTCGTGGAGATGGGGAGATTGGGAGGGATGGGCAGTTTACAGGGAGAAGGAAGTTGGTAGGATGGAGCG
>NC_057716.1:112926281-112936151 GCF_004010195.1 Chiloscyllium plagiosum
TTGGGAGGGATGGGCAGTTTACAGGGAGAAGGAAGTTGGTAGGATGGAGGGGTTTACACAGGCAGGGAGGGTTTTCGGTGAATGGAGCGGATGACAGAGATAAAGTGGGTTGTACAGACTGGAGGACCAAACAGAGATATGGAGGGTAGTCGTGACTATAGGAAGGTTTCCTTCTGCAGATTATTTAGATATGAAGGGTGTGGAGACTGACAGATACTCCAGAATTGCAGTAACTTTTGTTGGAGACAGTTTTACAGATAAGGGAGCATTAGTAACCTCCTCCAGTTTGGTCAAAGTGGGAAGGGTTGTATGGGAGGATGACATTTACACAGATAGGGGTGTAAGAGCTGGAGAAGGTTATGGAGAAGAGTAAATGGATGGAGATACAGAAGGAGCTCACATTGATAGAGTGTGTGTTAGCGATGGGATGATGTTATACAGATCGTGAGTCTTGTCAGAACTGTATCGAGAGAATCATAGGTTTTCAGTGGATTCTACAGATCGGGAGTGCTGAAGGGACCTATGAGGATTGTCAAGTCTCCACCGAGTAATCGTGTCTTTAGGACTGGAAGAGATTATGTAGATACAGAAACATTGAAGCAATATGTGCCTTCTTCTTTTTATTGAGAGAGCCTCAATATCCCCCATCAGACAGGGATCCCAAAACCTGCCAGCTTTTCTCTTCACTCAATCTGAGACATATTGGATTCTTAAAATCACACTTTTCAAAGCCTCCCATTTGCCAGTCATTCCTTTTCCTTCACACAGACTCACCCAATTGATGGGAGCATGATGTGGTGGAGCCGGTGTTGGACTGGGATGAACAAACTTAAAAATCTCACAAAACCAGCTTACAGTCAAAAGGTTTATTTGGAAGCATTAGATGTCAGAGCACTTCTTCATCAGGTGGAGCACAATCATAAGGCACAGAAATCTATAACAACAGGATAGCAGTGTCATGGAATGTAATATCAAACACATTTAGTTTAAGTTTTCATCTTTAAGAATGATTCCCTGTACTTCAAAAGTTGGTGCTTCGAAATAAACCTGTTGGACTATAACTGGTGTTGTGTGATTTTTAATTCACCCAATCAACCTCTGCTCGATCCTACCAAATGGCCCCAAAAGTGGCCCTACTCCATTTTAAGACCTTAATATATGGACCTGCCTGATCTTTTTCAATAACTATGTTAAACTAAGACAGCTGTGGTCACTGGACATAAAGTGCTCTGCGACTGCCACTTCAGTCACTTGCCCGACCCCGTTTTCTGAGGGGAGATCTCGTTTGAAGCCGCCTGAGTAGAGTGCAGACCTCTACATATTGATCTCGGAAAATGTCTTGGACACACTTGACAAATTCCACCCCATACGGGCCTTTTACACTCTGGGTGGTCCAGTCAATACAGGGGAAGTTAAAATCTCCAACCAATACTGCCCTATTATTTCTTTCGGTACCTGCAATCTCTCATCACATCTGCTCCTCTAGTACTACTGGCTAATTGGGGGTCCAGAACAATATCCCAGCAGACTGACCATCCTTTTTTTGTTTGTAATTTCTAAACATATGGCCTAATTTGATCACCCCGAAAGAGTATCCTCTCTAAGCACTGTTGTTATGTCCTCCCTTATCAAAAGGGCACCTCCTCTTCCTCACTTACTTGTCCTTCTGTCCCGCCTGTCGCTTCTGTATCCTGGAACACTGAGCTGCCAGTCCTGCCCTTCTCTCAGCCATGTCTCTGTTATGGCTATAATATCCAAGTACCCAGAGCCAATCCATGCTCTGAGCACATCTGCCTTACCAGTCAGGCCTTGTGCATTGAAATAAATGCGCGCTAAATCAAAAGTATTTTCCCTCCCTTGACTGTGCCCCTCGATATCCTGGATAGAAACCTTGCCCTCGAAGACTGATGCATTTTTCACTTGACTGGTCAATGGGCCTACTCTTCCTCAGAGTCCAAAATTCTGCCAAACTCGTTTAAACCCTCCGGGATAAGATAAGCAAATCTCCCCCCAGGGATACTGATGCCCCTCTGGTTCAAGTCAAACCCGCCCCTCTTGTTCTGGTAAAGGAAGAGATTGCTGGAACCCTCATGGATATATTTAATAATTTGCTGGCTACGGGTGAAGCGCTGAATGACTGGAGGATAACTAACGTGGTTCCTTTATTCAGGAAGGGCAGGAGAGATAGGCCAGGTAATTACAGGGAAGATAGTCTGACAGCAGGGAGAGGGAAATTATTGGACACAATTCTGAGGGACAGAATGAATCAACATTTGGAAAGGCAGAGATCGATTATAGATACTCTCCCAAATTCAGCTGAGATTTTTGTTTGAAATTACGGTTGAGGATTTTGATGAGGGCAGTGAAGAAGATGTGGATTACATGGAGTTCATTCAGGCATCTGACAAGGTCCCTCATGGAACACTGATCCAACAGACCAATGGGATCCAAGGCAATTTGGCAACCTGGATGCACAATGGTGGAGGGTAAGTTTTGTGTTTTAAATTCTTTCACCAGCGGGTGTACCAGAGGGATCTGTGCAGCAACCATTGCTGGTTATTATAAAATATAGAACATAGAAAAGTACAGCACAGAACAGGCCCTTAGGGCCACGAAGTTGTGCCGAGACTTAGTCCTAATGTAAAATATAGTAACTTAACCTATGCGCCCCTCAACTCTTTCCTATCCATGTGCATGTCCAGCAGTCGCGAAAATGTCCCCAATGACACTCCTTCCACCACCTCAGCTGGCAACACATTCCATGCATTCACAACTCTCTGCTTAAAGAACCTACCTCTGATGTCTTTATTATACCTTCCTCCTAATACCTTCAAACTATGACTTCTCGTACCAATCAATCCTGCCCTGGGGAAAAATCTCTGGCCATTGACTCTATCTATTACTCTTATTATTTTGAACAGTATTATGTACATTAATAATTCGATGTGAAAGCACAAGGTATCATTTGTAAGTTTACAGATGACATGAAAGGTGAGGCTGTTGTCCACAGTGAGGGGGATGGTCTCAGGCTACAATCTGAAGGTTGAGGACAGAACAGGTGGTCAAAGAGGAGGGGTATCGGAGTTTCTGATCAGTGAAAACATCACAGCATTAATTAGACTGGATATTCTTGGGGATCGCCCAGTGAAGATATGATGGTGCAACTGAGAAATGAGAATGGGTTATTAGTTTGATATGCATGTACTACAGGCCACCAACAGTCAGCGAGAATTTGAGCAGCAAATATGACGGGAGATCTCAGATATCTGTAAGAATGATAGGGCTGTAATGGTCAGGGATTTTAACTTTCCAAACCTAGACTCGGACTGCTAGAGTGTTCAGAGCTTGGAAGCGAGGAATTTGTTCGGCATGTACAAGAAAGCTGTCCCAGTCAAAATGTAAATGGTCGGACTGCAGGAAGAGGTAAAACCTGACCTCGCCTTGGGAAACAAAGTAGTGAAAGGGACTGAGTTGTTAGTGGGGCAACAGTTTGGCAAAGTGATCACAATCGTATTAGTTGGAAAATAGCGATGGAAATGGACAAACCTGGTGAACAAGTTAAAGATCAAAACTGGCCTTTCCTCAATCCAGATGTTATTAGTCAAGAGCTTTTAACAATTGATTGTGGAGGTTATGTGCAGGTAAAGGGAAGTCAGGCAGGTGGGAAGCTTTCAAAAGGGAGTTAAAATTTCAGAGCCATCATATTCCTACTTGTGTACAAATAGGAATCTCTGTATGACTGGGTGTATTGAGGTTCTGGTCAACAAAAAGGGGACACGTGTCACATATAGCCAGCTGGATTAAGGGAATCCATCGAAGAACATTGTGGGTGGAGTAATTCACTTCACAGGGAAATCAGGAGGGTACAAAGGGGACCACAAAAAGCGTTGGCAGATCAGGCTGAGGAAAATCCAAAGAGATTCTACAAGTATATTAACAATAGAGGATTAACTAGGGGCAGAGTATGGCTCCTTGAAGATGAATGGGGCCATCCAAGTGTGGAACCACAGTAGATGGGTGAGATCCTAACCAAAAATATAATGTTTGAACTTACTGTGGTGAAAGACAGGCGATGTAGGGAAATAAACAGTGATGTCTTCACAAAACCCCACATAACAGGAGGTACTGGAGGTTTTTAAATGCATATAAGGGAGACAATTCCATGGGAACTAATCAAGCACATCCCAGGATATTGTGCGAAGCTCAGGAAGAAATTGTGGGACCCATAAAGAGATTCTTCTATCACATACAGCCACGGGTGATGAGCAGGGAGCCTGAAGGGTAACTAATGTTGTGCCAGAGTTTGGGAAAGGCTGCGAGGGAAAGCCAGGGAGATAAACACCAATTAGCTTGATATCAGTGGTGCGTACATTGTTGGAAGCGATTCTGCGGGACAGGAGTTACATGCATTTGCAACGGCAAGGATTGATTACCGATAGTCAGCACAGCTTTGGAGTACTGCATAGAATTCTGATCATCCTGATCTGGGAAGCATTTCCTGAAACTATAAATGAAGTAAATATTGAAGAAGCTGTTACTGATACTGGAGGGTTTGACAGAATCGGAGAGGCTGGATATGCTGGAAAGCAACATGGGGGGATGAGATAGATTTGGCAGATAAGGCTAAGGAGAATGCAAATAACTTTCTACAGCATACAACTACACAAAAGCAATTGGACAGACACTAGGGCTCCTCAATGATCAGTGAGGCCATCCAAGTGTAGACACACAGGAGATGGGCGAGGGCCTAAATGATCATTTGGGCAGGTACATGGAGAGGAGAAGGTTTGAAGGGATATGGATCAAATGCAGGGAAATGCGACTCGTTCAGGGACTCTGGACACCTTGGACTAGTTGGACCAAAGGACCGTTTCTGTGCAGCATGGCTCTACCTCCAGTTATTGGAGGAGGAGACTACTGAGATAAGGCATGTTGTAGACACTGAAGAAAGTTACAGATATAGGGATTTTAGTCTGGAACGCAGTACGTTTCAAATATGTGGAGAGACTATTGGGAAAGGAGGAGGTTACAGGAAATGTTATTTGAGTTTAAAATTATTGAAGACGCTGGTCCGCAAGACTTGCCACAGATACAGTGCTGCGGAGTAGTGAGTCTCAGAACAACAAAACTAAACAGTAGGGACAGTGACTGAGCCTGGGGTGTGCCTGTACTATATTCTCCCTCCAGCACTGTATCTATGTCATCTTTTGTTAGCCGATGTTTGGAGCTCTCTCATTCCTCTCTGCTCACTGTGAGTGATCTTACCTCACTGCAGGATTTATTGAAGACTCCAGATCTCCCTGCCCTTAGTCTCTCTGGCTGACCAACCATCTTTAATGTGGTGATGGACGAGACACCCAGTAGTTGGGAAGTCTCCGGCGTCAGGAAATTCCTGAGTACCGACAGGAGGCAGAGAAAAAGACAGAATGGGAAATTAGACTGATGCAGTGAGGGTTACACAGAGAGAATGGCACTGAGTCCTAGAGAGATCTGGAAAATCCCAGTCTCCCTCCCTGGCCTGTGCTGTTGCGTCTCTCTGGATTGGAGGATTTTGTTAGCTCAAGATCTGGAGTAGCTCCAAAAGCGAGAGACACTGACAGAGGCAGCATTTAGATCCTCACAGTGAGGGATACCACATGGACAGAGACTGAGTGATATCAGCAGAGTGCAGGAAGATTTCATAATGAAACAATTATGTCGGAAGAACAGGTTTAGGTTCCTGATGTACTGGTATCTGTGCTCAGCAATGAGCAACATTTGAGCAGGTGAAGTAATGGCCTAGTGGTATTATTGCAAGAGCATGTATCAAAAACATCACCCAATGTTCACTGGAGACAGGTTTGAATCCCATCATCAGAACTGGTGGAATTTGCAGTCAATACTTTTTCAAAATTGCAATTAACAATCCATTAATAAGTACGAAACTATTGCTGACATCCAAAATAACGTTTGTTCATCAAAAAGACACTTGGGGACATCTGCCATCCTCACGTGGTCAGCACGACATACCCACAGCAAAGTGATTGCCTTTCAATTACCCTCTGAAATGGCCGAGCAAGTTACTCAGCTCAAGGGCAGCTAGGGCTGGACAAGAAAGACTGGTCAGCCAGAGAAACCCACACCCTATACCTGATTTAAAATATAATCCATTAGGATGGTCCCACTGGAAACCTGCTGGGACCTGTGCCCTGGCCAATCACGTTAGTAGCTGATGGACAGGGCTTTAAACTGACAGAGCGGATGCAGGGACAGGGTTCAGGTCAAAGGAGCTTTCCAGATCCAAATAGAAAAGGTGAAACATCGGAACAACATGGGGATGTGGCTGAAGACAAACAGAAAGGAACAGGAAGGGACAGATTTTAACTAAAACTGTACATCAGAGAATCGGTTTGTGACAGGAAATTGTAGGAAACGAATATTATGTTTTGTTTTGGAATGAACCAAGTCTCTGCAATTATGTAGATGGATTTGTGACAGAGATAAAAGAGAGTTAGACACCAAGGTGACGTGGTTACAGGGAAAACAAAAGGTGGGCATAAATATTCAATGGTTTACAACCTTGCGGAAATTCAGGCAAAAATGGGCATCGCTATCAATAATGGATACCAAAGGCATTACAGAAAAAGCATTTGGCCGCAGATCATGAAGTAGAGTCAGTCTGAATGTAAATTCAGGCTATTACCTGCCAAGGTCACAAGCACCAGAACAGTTTTCGGCCACCAAACAGCATTTCATTGCTCATCGCTGCATTAAACAGGAACTCATTGGAATTTTTAATAAAGGCAGAATGACAATTCAGTGAAACTTCAAGATTCGTATAATCTGGGACAATCACACTGACAACAGCGATATTGGAAGGGGAGTTCGGACAATTGTTTTCAGTGTTTCTTTGAATAACACATAGTTACAGCCCTAGCCAGTTGCACAATGACAGATCGACCGTTGTGTGATGAAACTTCGTGAATGAGTAATGTCACCTGGAGAGATCCTCCGGGAAATTGTGATAAAGTGCAGTTTAAAGCAATATAAAATGTTTAAAGGGATTGCAAAGGGTTTCTAGCAGGAGGGGTGCAGTGGGAAGGGGAATCATTGTCAGGGTTTAATGACACGGCAGGAACAGGGAAGGGGAAGGTGCTGGAGGTGGTGAGAGTGTTACAGAGAGTGGTCAGAGCCTGAACGATGTTACAAAGCCAGTATGGATTGCTGCAGCTGGAGGGGTTTGCAGATGTAGGGAGGGACATATGTATTTTTATTTATTCATTTATGAGATGTGGCTGTCACTGTTTGGACTAACATTCTTTGACCCCACTGCTAATTACCCAGAGGGCTCCTCAGAGTCGGCCTTATTGCTGTGGGTCTGGAGTCAAATGTTGGCCAGACCAGTTTAGAATATTTGATGTCCTTGCCTAAAGCAGGTAAGTTAACCATATGAGTTCTTCCTACTGATCAGCAATATGGTGGCCTCACCAATGTCTTGTACAGATACAACATGACATCCCAACTCTTAATCTCAATGCTCTGCCCAATGAAGGTAAGCATCCAAAGCGCCAGCCTGTTTGCTTGTGACGCAACTTTCAAAGAACTGTGTACCTGCGTCCCTACATCACTGATTGACAACACTACCCAGGGCCCGAACATTAACTGTACAAGTCCCACCCTGCTTTGTTTCACCAAAATGGAACACCTCACCTTTATCGAATTAAACTCCATCTGCTATTCTTCAGCCCACTATCCCAACAGTACTGTTCATCCTGTTGTATCATAGATAACCTTCTCCACTGACCACTTTACCACCAATTTCAGTGTCACCCAAGAAGCTTACTTACCACGAAACCAATACTCCCAACCAAACCATTTATCCAAATGACAAACAACAGGGGACCCACTCCACCGCTGGTCACATGCCTCCAGTCAGAAAAACAACATGTCTCCCATCACCCTCTGTCTCCTATCATCAAGCCAATTTTGTATCCAGGTGACTAGCTCCTCCTGAATGCCATATTCTTTGACATTGATCTGAGCTGCTGACCCACATTACCATATGGAACGTAGAACACAGAACAGTACAGCACAGGACCCTTCGGCCCTGATGCCATGCCAACCTTTTATCCAACTGTAAGATCAAACTAATCTACATAACAGTCATTTTACTATCATTCATGTGCCTAACCAAGAGTCTATTAAATGTTCCGAAATTGTCTAATTTTACTACCACCGTTGTCAATGCATTCCAACCACATACCATTTTCTATCCTTTTATCCATCCTCCATTGACTTTAAAATTATACCCCCTTGTAATAGCCATTTATGCCATAGGAGAAAAAGTCTCTCACTATTCTCTCTCTCTGTGCCTCTCATCATCTTATTCAGCACTACCAAGTCGCCCCGCCCCTTTCTTCACTGCAATGAGCAAAGCCTTAGCTCCCTCAACTTTTCTTCATAACAAATGCCCTCCATTCCAGGCTGCATCCTGGTAAATCTCCTGTGTACGCTCTCTAAAACTTGCACATCCTTCCTGTAAAGAGGGGACCAGAACTGAACACAATATTCCAAGTGTGGTCTCACCACGCTGCTATAAAGATGCAGTAAAACCTCATGGCTCTTAAAATCAATCCACTTGCTCAGGAAAGCCAACACAACATATGCCATTTTAAGAACTCTATCAATGTGCGTGGCAACTTTGAAGGATTATGGACATGGACCCATGATCTCTCTGTTCTTCCACATTACCAATTATTCTGCTTTTCACCCTGTATTCTGCATTCAAATGCAACCTTCCAGAATGAATCACTTCACACTTTTCCAGATTGAACTCCATGTGCCACTTCCAGCCCAGCTCTGCGTCCTGTCTATATCCCATTGCAACCTACAACAGCCCTCCACATTACCCACCACTTCACTAACTTTCATTGACAAACTTATTAACCCGCTCTCAAACATCCACATGCACGTCAAAATCACAAAGAGCAGGGTCCCAGAGCCTATTGTTACAGAACACCACTGGCCACTGAGCTTCAGGCTCAATACTGTCCATCTGCTGCCATACTCTGTCTTCTCTGGGCCATCCAATCCTGTATCCAGACAGATAGATTTCCCTGTATCCCATGCCTCCTAATTTTCTGAATGAGCCATCAACGTATTTTGTCATATCCTCAAAGGATTCAATAAGGTTTGTGAGGCATGACCTGCCCCACAGAAACCCATGCTGACTGTCTAAAATTTAACTATGGCTTTCCAAGTAGTCATATATCCTGTCGTTACAGTCCTCTCCAATAATCTGCATTCCACAGACATTAGACCAAGTCTGTAATTCCCAGGATTCTACCTCCGTAACATGGCCCGGACTCCACAAATCTTCCCTCCTCTGCCATCTTCCCCAGAAGGGCACTGGAGGGTGGTGGGGGTTACAGAGATAGGGAGGGATATCTGGACAGGAGGAGTTTGCAGATATTAGGCGGTTTGCAGTTTCAAAAGGAGGCTTCAGTAATTATGAGGTTTCATGGTGATGAAGGCATTTGAGGAGGGAGGGAGGGAGGGAGGATTGTAGGGAAATGAGAGGTTTCACAGTTTAGGTGTTTTGTTACGGCTGCAAGTGGTTACTGAGTTGGGGAGGGTGTAAGCACTTGTGGATATTACATAAACATGTGGTTTTGGTTGCAATGCAGAAAGAGAATTCAGGAAGCTGGAGAGTATGGGATCTGAACGAGGTTACACAAATCGGAAGAGTTGTCAGGAGTGGAGGTGTTTACAGAGACAGCAATGGTATGATCTGGAGCAGACGACCCAGATTGGGAGGGTTGTGGGGACTGGAGGTGGTTTCACAGGGAGGGAGGACCATAGACCCACAGGAGGTTACAGAAATGTGGAGAG
>NC_057716.1:112936210-112957219 GCF_004010195.1 Chiloscyllium plagiosum
CAGATGGGGGTATAAGAGCTGGACAAGGTTATGGAGATGGGTAGATGGTGGAGACAGTGGAGGAGCTTACATTAACGGGGGGGGGGGGTGATGGTGACGGGAAGGTGTTAAATAGATAGTGGGTTTTGTAGAAACTTGATTGGGAGAGTCACAGGCATTGTAGTGAGTTCTACAGATCAGGGGTGCTGCAGAGGCCTGAGAGGATTGCACAGATAGGGATGGTGGTAGGGTATCCACAGACTTTTGGTGTTTAAGGGACTGGAAGAGGTTTTGTAGATATAGAGGGCTGTAAGAGCTGCAGGAGCGTTTCGAGAGTTGATGAGTTGGAGCAGTTTACAGAGGGAGGGTTGTCCGACGGAGTAGGTCACAGATAGTGAGGGTTGTGTGGCCTGAGAAAGTTAAAGAGAGGGAGAGTTTTCAGATCTGGAAGAGATTACACTAACAGGGACCGTTGAAGAAAGTGAAGCAAAAGTGCATGGAGAAGGTTACGCAGATCGGGAGGGATGTAGGGTCTAAAGGTAAATACACAGACATGGAGGGTTATATTGTTAGACCGACCTTAGAGGGATAGGGACTGGTGTAGGGATTTACACAGATAGGGAAGGTTGTGTTTTGGTGAAGGTTACACTGATAAAGACAGTGTTAGGGAGTGTTTAATGGACGACAGAGGAGCTCAGACAGAATGTATTATGGGGAGTGGAGGAGATTGCAGACACAGAGATGACTGTCTGGTTGAAAAGAGCTTCTACAGACCCTCAGTGCTGTAAGGCTGGAGGGAGGTTACAATAATGAGGGATACCAAGACTTAATTACTTCAGTGATATAGAGCAAGTCTCAGCACATAACTGTCATAGGGAAGTTGAGACAGTCCAAATGAGTTTCAGAGATATGAATGTTCATGGGAGTTTCAGGAGGGAAAAGTGATTGGGAGTGGTGTAACAAATGACAATGGTTATAGGGAGGGTTCTAAAAACAGGAAGAAGTGACAGTCATATCGATCTTTGTAAGGACTGGAGAAGTTTACATCGGAAAGGAGTGTCTTAGAGACAGGAGGAGATTACAGTGTTAAGGAGAATACTGGGGATGAGGCAAGGTTCAAGGGACAGGGATGATTGGCAGGACTGGACAAAAATCTGAATAGAATCTCCACAGACTGGAACCAGGCCATTCGGCGAAACCAGTCCATTCCAAACCTCTGAAGAGCATCTGACCCAGACCCACCCCTACCTATCCATGAAACACTGAATTTCGCATGGTTAACTCACCGAAACCACACTTTTTGATAGTCAATCCACTGATCGTGCAAAGTTTGGACTGTGGGATGAAACCAGAGCGCCTGGGAAAACCCACACAGTCGGAGGGAGAACATACTAAGTTCACACAGATAGTCGCCCAAGGCTGGATTCGAAGCCAGGTCCCAGGCGCAGTGAGGCTGCAGTGTTAACCACTGAGCCATCCCTGTGTCTGATTATACAGAGCACTGCAGACATTGGACCAGGTTCCAAAGTTCACAAGGGTTTATTGGAAAAGGAGTAATATATAGTCAGGAATAGGACAAGGTTACATAGATGGTGTCCATGAGAGGGACTGGAGGAGGTTAACGCAATAGGGAGGGCTGTGGAATCGCCAGGCAATAAGAGGTAGGGACGGTTGGGGAGACTAAATGAAGTTAATACTACTCAGAGTTGTACACACTGGGTAAGGTTCCAGTGTTAGCAAGGATTTTATGGACTGGCTGAGGTTATAGACAGAGGCAGTTGTGTGAATGAAAGTTGTTACAACAATTGAGAGGAGGTTTCAGGCACATGAATGGTTTTAGTGGCTGCAGGATGTTCGAGAGCTAGAAAGGCTAGTACTGACTGGAGGTGGTCAGAGGTAAGGAACATTGTAGAGAAGGGAGTTTGTTACAGAGACAGAGAGGTATGGAAAGAGATGGCAAGGTTACAGATATTGGGACGGTTCAAGTGGCTTCAGGACGTTACACAAAAGGAGGGTTGTCAGGAACCACTACAGAGATGAAGGACTGTACAGACAGGGAGGTGAAATGGATGGTGGAAGGTTAGAGGTAATGGGGTGCTGTAGGACAGGATGGAGGAGTGCTGTGGGGACTGGAGAAGGTTACAGTGACATCATGTGCTGGAGAAGCTGGAGGAAGGTACAGATCAGGGGTGCTGGACAAGATGGCAAACATAAGGATTTTTGTAATGTTTTGGCGATGGTGGTCATAACACTAGGTTTCAAAGTCATTTTGGAAAAAGAGTAGTGCAGAAGTGAAGAGGCCAAATTTGGGGAAGCCCCCTAATCGTTACAATATCACAGTCACTGGGAATTCTCACTATCAGGAGACAGGGTCTGGCAAACACAGACTCGGAGGAACTATTTGCAGTTACGGTCACATTCGGAAAAAGGAAAAATATTAAAGTGATACAGTGAGAATTCAGGGTAGGTGTGGTCCCTGAAGAGAGAATACTGGTCAAGCGATACTGTGAGCTGGATAAAGGAGGTACAGAACGATGGAAACAGGAGAAGCTCTTCAGAAGCACCAAGAGTGCAAGGGGGTCCTTAAAAATGAGTAGCAAAGAATGGCCATGAAATTTCCTTATTAAAATACTGTTATGGAAAGGTCACAAGGTATTTTATGAGTATAGTTAGAGGAAGAGGATTCCCAGCTAAAGAGTGGGGCCTGTTAGAAACCAAAGGGACAATCTGTGCATGGAGCCAGACGAAGTAGGTGAGGTCTTCAATGAATACTTCCCACCTGTGTTCACACAGGAGAAACACATTGTAGCCGCGGACTTCATTTTGGATGGTGAGGTTCTATTACATGGTACGATCAATGACGAGGAGATATTAAATGTTTTCTTTGGCGTAAAGTTGGAGACAATCCCCAGTGCCCAATGAAATGTATCCTAGGCTGCTATGGGAGGTAAGGGAGGAGATTGCTAGGGCCCTAGTGGATATATTTAATACTTTGCTGGTCACAGGTGAAGTGTCGAATGATTGGAGGATCGCTAATGTGGTTCCTTTATTCAGGAAGGGCAGCAGGGATAGGCCAGGTCATTACAGAACAGGGAGACTGACAGCAGGGGGAGGGACATTATTGGAAACAATTCTGAGGATGAATCAACACTTGAAAAGGCAGTGATCAACTCAGCTTAGTTATCACGGATTGAGTAGAGGAAGATACTGTCTGAGGAATTCAGTTTTTGAAGTGGTGTCTAAGAATATTGATGAGGGCAGTGCAGCAATGCAGATGGTGTGGGTTACATGGACTTGAATAAGGCCTTTGACAAGGTCCGTCATGGAAGGCTGATCCAAAGGTAAAGAGCCATTGGGATCCAAGAGAGGTTGGCAAATTGGATGTAAAATTAGCGGATAGACGTCTTTGTGTTTGAAGTTCGTTCACCAGCGGGTGTACCACAGGGATCTGTGCAGGAAACATTGTTGTTTATGATGTACATTAATGACTTGGATGTGAAAGCAGAAGGTGTCATTAGTCGGTTTGCAGATGCCATGAAAGGTGTGGGTGTTGTTCACAGTGAGGGGGATGGTCTCAGACTGCAGTCCGATGTCAATCAGATATAATCTGAGCAGAGCTTATTTCTGATCAATGTGAGGTAATAACTTGTGGGAGGTATGATAAGCAACGGACAGACATAATGAATGGTCAGTCCTTGCGGCGTACTGAGGAACACAGGGACCTTGGTGGATAAGTCCATTGATCCCTGAAGGGGTCAGCACAGGTAGACAGGGTGGGGAAGACACCTGAACTGGGAGCGGGAGGGAGACCCATATCCTGATGGGGTAAATTACTAGAGCTGCTTGAGAGGATATAAACTCATCTGGCAGGGTATTGGACCTTTAACAGTTGTAAGGTCAGAACGAAGATTGAGGCTGGTACACAAGTTAAAGAGAGTGATGTCAAAAGACAAGGCAGGCAAGAATATAACAGGGAATGGGAAGGGGGGGAAACTGATGATTAAACTGCATTTATTTCATTGCAAGGGACCTGACAGCTAAGGAAGATGAAGTCAGGACATGGATTGGAACATGGGACTGGGATATTATAGTTATTACACAAACACTGCTGAGGGAGGGGCAGGGCTGGCAGCTCATTGTTTCAAGGTAGAGATGCTACAGGAAGCATCGAAGGGGAGGCAAGAGAGGACGCGTGGTGGTGGTGTGTTTTGATTGCATGAATCATCACAGCAGTACTTAGAGAGGATATTCCAGTGGGATCGCCCAATGAAGCTATGTGGAACCCAGAAATAAGAACGTGTCATCACTTTGATACGATTGTCCCACTAACCCCGAATAACCAGTGGCAGATTGAGGAACAAATATGTCGGGAGATCTCAAATATCAATCATAATAATAGGGCTGTAATTGTAGGGATTTTTTCAACTTTCCAAACTGAGACTGGGACTGCCAGTGTTCAGCGTTTGCAAGGGAGTAATTTGGTAATTGCTTTCCAGAAAACTCCCAGTCAATATGTAAACGGTCTGAAAAGAGAAAGGGACAAAACCTGACCACTCCTTGGGAAACAAGATCGGGAAAGGGACTGAGGTGTTAGTGAGAACGCATTTTGCTAAAGCGACCACAGTTCTACTAGTTTACAAATAGCTCTGGAAAAGGACAGACCTGATCCACAAGTTCAGTTTATAAAACGGGGCCAGCCCAATCTTGATAGTATTAGCCAGGAACTTTCAAAAGGTGACTGGGGAGTGTATTTGCAGAGAAAGGGAAGTCTGGCAAGTGAGAATATTTTAAAAGTGAGATAATTTGAGCGTTCAGCGCCAATATGTTCCTGTTTGTGTGTAGGTCAATGCTGACCGCATTCGGAAACACTGGCTGTCTATTGAGGGTCTGGTCATGGAAAAGGGGACAAATGTCAGGTATAGCCAGCTGGATCAATGGAATCCTTGTGGATCATAGGGACTGTCGGAATACACTTTGGGTATAAATCAGTAATGCAGAAAAGTTCATGAAAAAGCCTCGGCAGAGAAGGATAAGGAGAATCCAAAAGTGATTGTATAAAATATTAAAAGTAAACGAGTACCTTAGGCCAAAATTGGGGCCCTTAATCATCAATGAGGCAATTCATGTGTGGAACTGCAGGATATTTACTAAGACCCTAAACAAATTTTTCAATCCAGAATTTACTGTGGACAAAGACTGGGGAACTCAGGGAACAAGAGTAATATGTTATACCACTTCCAGTATCCCCGCTATAGTAAGGACGTTGTGAAACTTGAAAGTGCTTATAACAGATTTAGAAGATGTTGCCAGGTGTTCAAACTTTGTGAGAAGATTTGTAGCTCGGGTGCTCGTTGCTGTGGTTCTGTTCGCCGAGCTGGAAGTTTTTGTTGCAAACGTTTCGTCCCCTGTCTAGCTGACATCCTCAGTGATTGGGAGCCTCCTGTGAAGCGCTTCTGTGGTGTTTCCTCCGGCATTGAGAGTGGCCTGTCCCTGCCGCTTCCGGTTGTCAGTTTCAGCTGTCCACATTTTCCATTGTCAAGAGCCTGTGACATTGCCCTGAACATCAATCTCTATAGATATTGCAGCAGAGTCAGAAATAGTAATATTTCCAATTGTACAAGATATTACCGAATCAAAGGGTAACGTAGAAGTTACGAAAAGATCAATCCTAATACGACATTTGTGCAGATTAGAAAAAAACATAATGTCCCTCGTCACATGATGGAGATGCCTCTAGACAAGAATGTGTTGAGGGCCTCTAGGCATTGTATCACTTCAAAGTTTGGGTGAAGATTTGTAGCTCGGGTGCTCGTTGCTGTGGTTCTGTTCGCCTAGCTGGAAGTTTTTGTTGCAAACGTTTCGTCCCCCTGTCAGTGCTTGGGAGCCTCCTGTGAGGCTAGCCACGAAACGACATGACCAGCTATCCCTAGTAGCCACACACGCAGACGACCAGCAACATGAATTTGACTGGGACAACACTACCATTATAGGGCAAGCGAAACAAAGAACAGCCAGGGAATTCCTAGAAGCATGGCACTCATCCACAAACTCCATCAACAAACACATCGACCTGGACCCAATATACCAGCCACTACAGCGGACAGCTGAAACTGACCACCAGAAGCGGCAGGGACAGGCCACTCTCAATGCCGGAGGAAACACCACATAAGCGCTTCACAGGAGGCTCCCAATCACTGAGGATGTCACCTAGACAGGGGACGAAACGTTTGCAACAAACACTTCCAGCTCGGCGAACAGAACCACAGCAATGTTGCCAGGGTTGTTGCGGAATAAGCTGGGGTTATTTTCTGCGGAGCATCAGAGACTGAGGGGTGACCTGACAGAGATTTATATAAACATGACGGACATGGATTGGGTAAACATTCAAGGTCTTTTCCCAGTGATTGGGGAGTCCAAAACTAGAGGGCATAGGTTTAAGGTTAGAGGGGAAAGGTTTAAATGGGACTGAAGGGACAATACTTTCATGCACATGGCGATGTGTGTATGGAATGAGCTGAGAGAGAAAGTAACAGAGACTGATATTATGACAACATTTATAAGGTATCTGGATGGGAATATGAATAACAAGGGTTTTGAGGTACATGGACCAAATGCTGATAAATAGGATGGATATGTTAGATCTCCTGGTCAGCATGGATGAGTTGGACCGAAGGCTCTGTTTCCATGCTGTCCATCTCTATGACTTGAAAAGAGTGTTGCTTTAGAAGAGGTGGTGCTAGAGGTTTTAAAACACAAAGATATGGAAAGCCCTAGTACCTCATTAAGTGTATCACAGGACATTGTGGGATGCTAGGCAAGAAATGGTGGAGACCCCAGCAAATGTATTTGTACCATTAACAGCCAAGTGTGAGGTACTGGAAAGCTGGTGGGTGGCATAGTGTACAGTGAAGGAGATTTACTAAGATTACAAAGGGACCTTGATAATATGGGTGAATGGGCTGAAAAACCGTAGATGATATTCAATCTGAATAAATGTAACAAATACATTTAGTACAACAAACAAGGGTAGAGTTTATACAATTAATGTTCGGGCCTCAGTTAGTTTTTTAGTGCAGAGACACCCCCAGGTTCAGTTACATGTTTCTTGAAGTTTGCATCACAGGATGGATAAGACAGTGCTTGGCATGTTTGACTATTGCTCAGTCCATTGAGTGTAGGATTTGGGACGTCATGTTGAGATTGTATGGACATTGTTGAGGTCTTTTCTGCAATGCTCCATCCAGTTGTGGCCGCCCAGTTATAGGGAGGATATTATTAAGCTACAGGGGTTCAGACAAGATTAACCAGGATGTTGCTGGGAATGGAAGGCTTGAGATTGAATAATGGCTGGATAGGCTGAATCCTTTTTATGAAAAAAATGAGATATATAGATCAATTTAATGGTAGGTGCCTTTTCCTCAGGGTGGGGGATTCTCAAGAGGACAGACGACATTTTTAACGTTAGGAGAGAGATTTAAAAAAAAAGACATGGGTGAAAATTGTTACACAGAGGGTGGTTTGAGTGTGGAATGAACTTCCTGAGGAAGGGGTGCATGTGGGTACAATTACAACGTTTAAAAGACATTTGCATGAGTATGTGAACAGGAATGGTTTGGAGGGATTTGGGCCAGCAACAGGCAGCTGGGATGAGTTACATTTGAGATTATGGTGGGTATCAAGTGAAGGGTCAGTTTCCATGCTTTATGGCTCTATGACAGGATTCCATTATTTAAGAAAGGCTGCAATAGAAAACCAGGGAACTAAAGACCAATTAGCCTAATGGTTGGTAAGTTGTAGAAGTGATTCTACCAGACAGGAGTCACATTCATTTGGAAAAGGCAAGGATTGATGAAAGATCGTCAGCACGGCTTTGTGCGTACAAAGTCAGGTCTCATTAACTTGATACTTTAGTTGAAGTGGTGACCATACATTGTCTACACTAAAGTCAGCAGGGTCTTTGACAGGATTTAGCAAGATATACTGGTTCGTAAGATTAGTTCACATGGGATTAGGGGGAACTAGCCAACTGGATACAAAATTGGCTTGTCAATAGGAGACAGAGGGCGGCGGGGAAGGGTCGTTGTTCAGACTGGAAGCCTGTGACCAGTGGTGTGTCAAAAGGTTCAGGGCTGGGTCCACTGATGTGCATCACCTACACAAACGATTTGGTTGAGAATATAGGAGTCATTGTTAGTAAGTTTGTAGTTGATCAAATTAATGGTGTAGTGGGCAGTGAATACAGTTATCGAATACAGTGAATACTCTGACCAACTAGGCCAGTGGTCCAGGGAATGAAAGATGGAGTTAAATTCAGGTTTTGGATTTTGTAAAGACAAACCAGGGATGAATAACACAGTTAATGGGAGGGCCCTGGCCAGTGTTGTCGAACAGTGGGAGACTAAGGGGTACAATCACAGGTGGACAGGGTGGCGAAAGTGGCATTTAGGACACTTGCTGTCATTGTCCAGCGCTTTGTTATATACGTTGGAGATATTTGTAACATTGTCCTAAAGAGTTCTCTTGGGCAGAGGAGGCTACGGAGTGACGTTATAAAGTTTTACAAAACCATACGGTTCCTAAGAATGGTGAATAGCCAAGGGGAAGTGAGTCCAAAACTAGAGGCTATAAACGGGAGGTGAGAGAGCAAAGATTTAAAGAGGGAGCTGAGGGGCAACATTATCTACGGATGATGGTGCATAGACGGAATGGACTGCCTCAGGCACAGTTGTCTTCTTTCGCAGTGGTTATTCTCCAGTTACCGCACTCTGTGGAGTTTTGAGTTGTTTCTTATCCTTCCAAGTCTTCAAGCCTTGGGAGGGTATGGAGGATCTGCCAATGGAATGATCAGGTTCATTTACCCTGATTAATCAGAATCAACCACGGGTTGGCATATTGATGGCCCAAGGGCGACATTCCAACGTCCCATTAAAGTCCATCTTCAGGTGGGTATTGCAGGGTCTGTACAGTAGCTGTTAGATTTGTTTGCAAACTGTCTCTAGGGAGCTGTAGCCTGCCTGGATTCTGCAGCATGTGGATTAGCACAGAGACTTTAGACAAAATTGGGATCCATTTGCCAGCATGCTTTAATCACTGTTCATTTTTGTAACTCCATGATATGTTTATTAATGTCCATCATACGTTCATTGTTTCGGGTAGCCTATCCAGTCAGAAAGGCAAATACAATGATGGCATTTATTTTGAGAGGACTTAAATATTAAAGCAGGGATGCATTTCTGAGTCTTTACAAGGCTCTGATTGGAGCATATTTGGAGTATTTTGTGGGAGCATCATTTAAGATATATCTAGACAGATACATGAATGGGCAGGTAGCAGACAGATACAGATCCTTAGAAAATAGGCGGGAGATTTAGATAGACGATCTGGAACGGTGCAGGCTTGGAGGTCTGAAGGGCCTGCTCCTGTGCTGGAATTTTCTTTGTTCTTCGTTCTTTATTATTCATTCTAAAAATTGCAAGTTTTCAACTGACTGTATGCTACAATTTAATAACATAAACATTTATTTATTTGACAGTGCATGTTAAATTATTGTCATTTCTAAATTAGAGTCATAGAGTCATAGAGATGTACAGCATGGAAACCGACCCTTCCATGCCGACCAGATACCCCAACCCAATCTAGTCCCACCTGCCAGCACCCAGCCCATATCCCTCCAAACCCTTTCTATTCATATACCCATCCAGATGCCTTTTAAATGCTGCAATTGTACTAGCTTCCACCACTTTCTCTGGCAGCTCATTCCATACACATACCACCTTCTGCATGAAAAAGGCGCCCCTTAGCTCTCTTTTATACCTTTCCCCTCTCACTTCTGGACGCCCCCACACCAGGGAGAACACCTTGTCCATTTACCCTATCCATGCCGTTCATGATTTTGTAAACCTCTATACGGTCACACCTCAGCCTCCGACGCTCCACTGAAAACAACTCAAGCCTATTCATGCTGTCCCTATAGCTCAACTGCTCCAACCGCGGCAACATCCTTGGAAATCTTTTCTGAACCCTTTCAAGTTTCACAACTTCCTTCTCATAGGAAGGAGACTAGAATTGCACGCAATATTCCAAAAGTGGCCTCACTAACTTCATGTAGACCCACAACATGACCTTCCAACTCCCGTACTCCATGCTCTGACTCGTAAAGGAAAGCTCACCAAATGTCTACTTCACTATCTTATCTATCTGCGACTACTTTCAAGGAACAACGAAACTGCATTCCAAGGTCTCTTTATTCAGCTCCACTCCCTAGGATCTCACCATGAAGAGTATAACTCCTGCTAAGATTTGCTTTCCCAAAATGCATCACCTCGCATTTATGTAAATTAAACTCCATCTGCCATTCCTCAGCCCATGGCCCATCTGGACTAGATCCTGTTGTAATCTGAGCAAACTCTCTTCCCTGTCCATTACACTTCCAATTTTGGTGTCATCTGCAAACTTACTAACTGTACCTCTTATGGTCTATCCAAATAATTTATGTAAATGACAAATTAGTGGATTCAGCACCGATCCTTGCGGCATTCCACTGGTCACAGGCCTCCAGCCTGAACAACAACTCTCCACCACCACCCTCTGTCTTCTACCTTTGAGCCAGTTCTCTATCCAAATGGCTAGTTCTCCCTATATTCCATGACATCTAACCTGGCTAACCAGTCTCCCATGGGGAACCTTGTCAAACGTCTTACTGAAGTTGAAATAAATCACGTCCACTGCTCTCCCCTCAGCATTCCCCTTTGTTACTTCTGCAAAAATCTCAATCAAGTTTGTGAGACATAATTTTCCACTCACAAAGCAATGTTGACTATCCCTAATCAGTCCTTGCCTTTCCAAATACATGTATATCCTGTCCCTCAGGGTTCCCTCCAAGAACTTGCCAATCAGCGCTGTCAGGCTCACTGGTCTATAGTTCCCTGGCTTTTCCTTACCAGCCTTCTCAAACAGTGGCACCACATTCGCCAACCTCCAGTCCTCTGGCACCTCACCTGTGACCATCGAGTATACAAATATGTCAGTAACAGGCCCAGCAATCTCTTCTCTGGATTCCCACAGAGTTCTCGGGTACACCTGATCAGGTCCTGGGGATTTACCCACTTTTATGCGTTTCAAGACATCCAGGCACATTCTTCTCTGTAATATGAACATTTTGAAGGTGTCACCATTTATTACCCTACACTACATATCTTCCATGTCATTTTCTACAGTAAACCTTGATGCTAAATGCTCATTTATTATCTCCCCCATCTCCTGCAGCTGCACACAAAGGCCTCCTTGCTGATCTTTGTGGGGGCCCTATTCTCTCACTATTTATTCTTTTGTCTTTAATGTCTTTGTAAAATCCTTTTGGATTCTCCTTAATTCTATTTGCCAGTGTTATCTCATGACCCCTTTTTACCCACTTGATTTCCCTCTTAAGTATACTCATACTGCCTTTGTACTCTTCTAAGGATTCACTCAATCTAGTCAGACAACACGTTCTTCTTCTGTACAAAACAAAATGTGCACTCTTTACTTTTGTATCATAAAATGTTGTTAGGTCGTTATATTTTAGTTCCATCAATATAGAATCAGCTTGATTGTTTTCAGAGATGATGCAGTTATTGTTCAGTTGATTAAATGTAGTTCATATCTCATCATTGGCCAATTCACAAACATGGCAAACACCTGATTATTGCTCAGGTCAGTAAACCCATCACGTTGCCGACATTGTCATGACCGACATTAAAAATGGATTCCAAAAGGCCTGAATTCAGGCACCGTGCTACTGGACTTCAATGCTGCCTGAGGCACTTAGTAAAACACTGGCCTGCTCCTATATCTGCCCAGAAAGTTTCCAGCCTGGGTCAGGGCAATCATTCAAACATTCCTTCAAAGTAAATCATTTGTATTCCACCTTGGGCAGGAGGAAAGTAGCCAACAGGCTATCACTGTTCTCAGTGTAGTTACTAATACTGTCTGAATTAGATACCAATGATTGACCTGGAACTAGGTCTTACAAATTCATCCCCAGTCAGAACCTGGCCCGGAGAGCAGTTGTATGGACATGGAGTGTTAGAATCACATGGTGTTACTTATGGTGCTGACATCTGGCAAGTCCCCCATACTCCATACGTCTGCTCTCTGGACCAGACACTGGGTGAAAATATTCACAATTGTCAGTCTTCTGCAGCATCCTGTGTCTTAGAGTGAATCCTCTGAAATTATATCCAATAAATGCACCTTCACATTCAAATAAATTTGTACATGTCTGTGGATGGTCAGATATTAATACATGGGTCATCCAACAGAATGTATCTGAAGAAACCAGGAGCTAACGGCAAGCCAAAAATCAGTTTAATAACTGAACTTGGTGTATTTTGTCTGGTCGAGGTAACCACACATACTGTGCTGGCACTCTGGTGAATGTAGCCATGCTCACCAAAACTGGAACTCTTGGTCTAACGTCCCTCCCAAGCTTCCTGACCTCACACACCTCACTCCCTCACACATTCACCAACTGACGAGAATACACAAACTGAAAGAAACTCGGAGTATAGAACAGTACAGCACAGTAAGAGCCCTTCAGCTCTCAATTTTTTTCATCGGCCTTCTATCCTACTCTAAGATAAGACTAACCTACATAACCTACAATGTACTAACTTCCACGTGCCTATCCAAGAGTCTTCTTAATTTACCCTAATGTATCCTACTCTATTACCATCACTGGCAGTGCACTCCGCTCCCACCACACTCTGACATCCCCCTGAAACCTTACGCCAATCACCTTAAAATTACGCCGCTTGTTGAAAAGACTCGAGCTATCCAATCTTTGTCTCTCAACATCTTGTACACCTCTATCAAGTCAGCCGTCATTCTTCTTGGGTCCAGGGAGAAACGTTCTAGCTCCCTCAACCTTTCTCCCCAAGACATATCCTCCAGTCCTGGTAGCATCCTGGTACATCTGCTCGTCACACTCTCTGATGCTTCCTCATGTTTCCTATAACGAGGCAACGAGAACTGAACACAATATTACAAGCGTGTTTGAACCAAAGCTTTATAGAGCTAAGCATTAACCTCGCTGCTCTTAAACTCAATCCCCCTGATAAGGAAAGCCAACACACCATCACCTTCTTAACAACCCTATCAACTTGAGTGGCAACTTTGTGAGATCCATGGACATGGACCCCAAGATACCTCTGATCCTCCACATTGCCAAGAATTCGCCGTTAACCCTATATTCTGTATGCAAATGCAATCTTCCAAAATAAATCACTTCACACTTTTCAAGGTTGAACTCTATCTGCCACTTCTCAGCCCTGCTCTGCATCCCGTCAAAGTCCTGTTGCAACTTACAGCAGCCCTCCATACTATTCACAACTGCATCAATCTTCATGTCATCGGCAAAATTACTAAACCACCATTCCATTTCCTCAGCAAAGTCATTTATAAAAATCACAAACAGCACAGGTCCCAGAACGGATCCCTGTGGAACACACTGGTCACTGAACTCCAGGCTGAATACTTTCCATCTGCTACCATCCTCTGTCTGCTATGGGAAAGCCAAGTCCATATCCAGACAACCACATTTCCCTGCGTCCCCTGCCTCCTTACCTTCTGAATGAGCCTACAATGGGGAACCTTATAAAATGCCTTTCTAAAATTCTTGTTCACCACATCTACCGGTCTACCTTCATCAACGTGTTTTTTTTCACATCTTCAAAGAATTCAATAAGGTTGGTGAGGCATGACCTGCTCCTCAAAAAGCCATGCTGACTGTCTCTAATGAAACTATCGTTTTCTAAGTAATTGTAAATCCTGTCACTCAGAATTGTCTCCAATACTTTGCCCACCACTGATGTAAGACTGCCTGTTCTATCATTCCCAGGGTTTTCCCTATTCTCTTTCCTGAACAAGGGAATAACATTTGCCACTCTCCAATCATCTGGCACTACTCCACATTTTTCGACTCTGATCGCCATCAACTGCAGTCCTCAATTTCTCCATTACTGAGGGCTGTCCTCTTTGCACACAGAGGTGGGAATTAACCATCAGAAACTCATTGTATGTGGAGCTGACTGCTCAGTTCTGGAAAGTTACACTTGATGAATATATTTTTTACAAAAAAGATTACAATTCAACAAATATTCATTCAGTCCCAGAGTTACAATTTTGGTTCATGGTTTGGGCAGCCTGATAACAAATAGTGAATGATTGAAGAACTCTGATACACAGAGTATTCCAGATGTTATATTCCAGCTTACGTTAATACTGGCAGTATTATCAGACAGACTTGTAATAATGGCATGAGTTGACATGTGGAGGTGGAACTTTTTTGCCATCACAGAGACATGTTTGAGAGAGGTCAGGGCTAACAACTCAATATTCTGTTGTACTGGAATTATACGCAGGACAGGAGCGAGTGTTAAAGCGGAGGTGGTGCTGCATTATTAATTAAGGAGCAGTTACTGCAGTGAGGAGGGACGATACCTTGGACATGTCTTCAAATGAGGCTTTATGGGTCGATGTTAGGGTCCAAACGATGACAGAAATACTGCTGGGGATATCTTATAGAGCTCCAGAAAAAAGAAAAGACAGGAGCAAATATATAACCAATTCACTGAGGTGTGTAAAAACCAAGTCACTGAGGTGTGAAGGAAAGCAAGTTCGAAGATGTTACAGAGATAGCAAAGAAAGTCTGGAGATGTTAAAGAGACAGGAAAGCACGACCAGAGATGTGACAGAGATAGGAAAGCAAGGCAGGAGATGTTACAGAGATAGGAAAGCAAGGCTGGAGATGTTACAGAGATAGGAAAGCAAGGCTGGTACCGTTGCAGAGATAGGAAAGCAAGGCTGGAGATGTTACGGAGAGAGAAGGAAGCAAGGATGGATATGTTACAGAGATGGGAATGCAAGGCTGGAGATGTAGCATAGATAGGAAAGCAGGATCTAATTGCTACCGGTATAGGAAAGCAATGCTGGAGATATCACAGCGATAGAAAAGCAAGGCTGGAGATGTTACATAGAGAGGAAAGCAAGGATTGAGATGTTGCAGAGATAGGAAAGCAAGGCTGGAGATGATACAGAGATAGAAAAGCAAGGCTGGATATGTTACAGAGATAGGAATGAAAAGCTGGAGATGTTACAGAGAGAGGAAAACAAGGTTCTAGATGTTACAGAGATAGGAAAGCAAGGCTGGAGATGTTACAGAGAGAGGATTGAAAGGATAGAAATGTTACAGAGAGAAACGAAAGCAAGGCTGGAGATGTTACACTGATAGGAAAGCAAGGCTGGAAATGTTGCAGAGATAGGAAAACAAGACTGGAGGTATTACAGAAATAGTGTGGCCTGTGCATGCTAGAATAGGTTAGTGAGATATTTTTGAACTCATTCACAGGAGATGGGGAATGGTGAACCAGCTGGAATTTAGAGAGATACGGACTGGTGAAGGGGCTGGGGGAGTTTATAGTGATAAATGGGGCTGTAGCATGATTTAAAGTTTGTCGTGATACGAAGGGCTATTGAGATACAAATGGATGTAGCGGTTGTATGAGATGGTAGGGAAAGATACAGAGATACAGGTAGATAGTTTAAAAATAGAATTGTGCAATGTCTTAATAGAGAAAATATTTTAGAAATCTGTGGAATAGACAAGGCATTTGGAGGAACTGAAGGAGTGAAACCTTGGACTGTCACAAGAGTTATAGAGTGAGTGTCATACACCACAGAAGAGGCCCTTCGATTGATAGTAATAAAATTGGAAAAGCCCTGCAGGCACTGGAAACCCCTCCTTCCTAACGTCTGGGGGCTAGGGCGAAATGTGAGAGCGGCGTTCGACAGACTCCTCAAGCAACAATGTGATATAACGAAGCCTCACGTGTCAGATCAAACACAGACACAGAAACCTCCTGCTGACTCTCTTCCCTCAGCTGATGGATCAGTGTCCCTCTACATTGAACACGTGGAGGACGCACTGACAGAGTGAATGAGCTGGAGAATGTATCATGGGTGGGCTATTTCAAAATCACAGCCAAGAGGTGCTCAGCAGCAGGCAGCATTATTGATCGAGATGGTCGGGTCCAAAAGAACATAGCTGCGAGACTGGGTCTGCATCGGATCGGGAGGGAACGACTGACAGGCAGAAACATACTTGACCTCATCTTCACCACGGCTGCAGAGACGTTAATCGATGACCAAATTGGAAACAATGACTATCGCACACAGTATTTCTAGAGACAAAGACCCATTGTGAATAGTGTGAGTGTGTACCCGCGTGAGCGCACATGTGAGAGATACTATCACCATGCTGAACGGGACAGATTTCGAAGAGATCTAGAACTCAGCACTGGCCAGTGAGAGGTGGTTTGGGTCATTACCAACAGCAGCAGACTAGTACTCCAGCACAATTTTCACTGTCACTGTCGGGCATATGCTCCACTTTACCCTGACCATCAGGCCAGGGGATAAACCCTTGTTCAATGGAGAATACAGGAGGGCTGGCCAAGAGCAACACCAGGTATATCTCAAAATGAGGTAACGTTACCAAACACGACAACTTACTCACCAAATAGCATAAACAGCTAGTGACAGACAGTTCTAACCAACAAATCTGAACTAATCTCCGCAATCCTGTCACATGCAGCCAGGTTGAATGGTGGTGTCAATCAAACAACTCACTGGAGGAGGATGATCCCCACATATCACCTTCCTCAATGATGGAAGAGCCCAACGCAACAATAGAAAAGCTAAGGCTGAAACGACCACAAAAATGTTCAGACAGTAGTATCGATAGGATGATCTTTTTTAGTCTCCTCCAGATGGCAGTGTTCAGCTATTTCGATTCACTATGTGTGGTAATTCCAAACGACTGGAGGGATGGAGAATGCAAAGGCTGGGGTCCTGATAACATTCCATTCAAGCTGTTCCTGTTGGGATATAGCACTGACACCGACCTGTCAAGGTGGGAGACCATCCAGGTGAATCCTGTACACACACAGACTGTCCCAATGTCTGCCCCATTGCTTTCATCTCTATCATTAATAAAGGGATGGAAGAGATCACCTACAGTGGGATCGAGCAGCACTTCCTCAGCACCAACCTGTTCACTGAAGCTCAGTTTGGGCTCTCATCCCTTGGACTCATTGAAGCCTTGGTTTAACGATGTACAACAAGAGACCACGCAGCTGAATTCTAGAGGTGAGCCAACTGCACTTAGCATCATCATAACTGCATGTGACCAAGAGTCGTATCCAGGATTAACGGCAAAACTGGAGCAAATAGGAATCGTCTGCACTGGCTGAAGTTATACCTGGTACAACGGAAGGTGGCTGGGATTGGAGGAGAGCAGCTATCTCAGCTCTGCAGCAGTTCCCCATGGGTGGGGTTTCTGGGTAAGCCTGTGGATCAGAAATGGAAAAGTAAGGCACCATACTCCTATGGGATGATAGGGCTGCTCTCTCGTTAGACAGAGACGACTGGCGGTAGTTTAACTGGACAGTCATCATGCTTCAAGTGAGGGAGAGGTTGAGTAGGACAGCCCTTTTCAGTCACTTCAGTCAGTGCAGAATTGATCCCACACTGTTAGTATTAATCTGCATTACAAACTAGCCGTCCAACTGATTGAGCTAACTAAGTCCTCGCTCAGTTCCTTGGGTTAGATAGTATAATATTATTCCGTTCAGATATGTCAGAAACCTCTGGAGCATGTGGAACTAGAAGCCAGCTTCCCAACTCAGAGAGAGGGACAGCATCAGTGAACGATAAGAGTGCTCTCTGCCCTAGGCCTTCAGCTGCTTCATAAATGACTGTAAAATCACAATTGCGGATGTTTGCCAATGATTGGACAATGTTCAACACCATTCGTGATTTACTCAGATACTGAAGCAGTCCTTGTCCAAATGCAACCAGGACCTGGAAATATGCGGGTTTGTGCTCAACAGTCACAATACCATTTCCATTACACATGTGCCAGACAACGATTACTTCTAACAATGGAAAATTGAACCACATCCTCTAACATTCAATGCCACCACCATAACTGAACACACACCAAGCAATATCGCGGGGATTACCGTTAACCTGAACTGGACTAACCATATGCTTTTATTACCCATTCCTGTGAAGGGCTTATGCTAAAACATCGACTCTCCTATACCTCAGATGCTGCCTGACCTGTTTTGCTTTTCAAGCGCCACCTTTTGTCACATTTAAATTCACTGGCTACAAGAATATGTCAAGGGCTATAAAGTCTCACCTTAAAATTTCCGAAAGCCTGTCCCCTATTGCCAAGACACATGTTGAATAGGTGTGTGATTAAATACTACCATTTGCCTGCGTGAGTGCAGCTTCACCCCTCTTCCATTGACACTCAGTTGCAGCAATACCTTCCATCTACACGGTGCTCTGCAGAAATTTACCAAGGCTCCTTACAACTTACCTCTGAACCCCGACCATCAAGAAGGGCAAGGGAAGCAGATATACGGGACACCCACCATGTTCGCGTTATGTTACAAGCCATTGACCATCCTGATTGGGAAGTATATTGCCGATCCTTCAGTGTCACTGTTTGAAGTTCCCTATCTATCAATAAATGCCGTCCCAATCACATTTCACGAATAAATTAACATAAAAATATTGTCGAGAACTGTTCAATGCTGGACACTGTGTTTTGGGTTTTGTGAGCTCAGGCTAGTTGGTCCAGGCAGTACCTTGCTTGTTGTGAATCGCTGAAGGGATATGCTGTTGTAAACAATCTGTCAGTCTCTCAGAGGCATGGCCTACACACCGAGCACACAGACATTGGCAATCTCATCCCACAATACTGAGCTCCGAGATAGACAGAAGCAACTGAAAACGTACTCATATCTGACTGGAACATGTTTAAACACACAGTGACATTGTTGCCACGAAAATGATTATGAGTCAACAGGGAGAAAGTGAGGAATGCAGATGCTGGAGATCAGAGTCAAAAAGTGTGGTTTTGCAAAAGAAAACTCAGACGTTCAGGCAGCATCTGAGGAGCAGGAGAATCGACTATTAGTTAACAATATTAATACAAGGGAAAATAATTGTATATTTTCATTGTCCTTGTACAAAATAATAATTTCGTCTTGGGTGTGGCAATGAGACTCATCATTTCAATGCTCATTACTGTGAGTTTTCATCATATTGTTGTTATAACAGTGTACTGAATAACTGGGTGGAGTTTGTGCTCATTGGACAATCTAAAGGTTGGTATTATGAAAGGATATCGGACCTTCAGGAAAGAGACTTTATGTAATGGCTGTTAACGGTTAGAACAATGCTGCAAACATTTACACAGAGATTTCCAGCTCAAGTCACACACAAGGTTGTTGGGCTGGGATCTCGCTGGCCATCAATGGAGCTGCACAATTCCATTTGGATACTGACATTGTGGGGCTAAAATACACTGGATATGGTTTATGAGGGATTCAATGTAAGATGCCATGTGCTGCAAGAGTCCATCATCTTTATAACACCTTCATTCAGGATCGGGTCCAAGGTTCAGAATTACAGAGTTTAGGTGGCACACAAGAAGAGACATGCTTGCAGGACATGGTTGTTTATAGGTCGTTGTTATAAATATTGAACTGTGTCTGGACCAGCGCTATGTGCTAGCCCATTGACCAGTCTGCCTCACACACATCTCCCTGTTGTTCAGATACGTCTCTGACCAGTCTATTGTGAGCGATTGTGAGAGTAACTGCCCAGCTCCAGTTTGGAAGCTCTCTGGACAGATATTGGGGATGGCCAGTGGTTTGGAGGTCATGTTGAGGGCCAGTAACTCTGTGTCTCAAAGGCTTTTTCAGGCTTTTCGTCAAAGTCATTTTCAACAGTTTTGCTGCCTGCAAGATGGTGCAATTGGCTGTTTACTCCAGTCACTGAACTGTAATAGTTAGCTGTGCACTCTGATAATTCAATTATTGTTACTTCAATTGTTTTCAACTAAAAAACAAGGATGTTTGGTGTATTTTAAAATATGTAAGAAATAAAGTGAGATTAACTCTTCATTATACAAAATGTAAAATTTACCTGTTGCATATTTCCCACAGACTAATCAAGCAATAATCAGATATTGTCTGGAAAGCAAGATTATGTGAACAGGACTATGTCCCAGGCAACATCACCATCCTCTCTGGTAGGTTCTGTCCCACTGACAGGACACAGCCAGGTAGAGGGGGACAGCACCTTGATATATAGTCAATATAGAGTGGCATGGCGGCTCAGTGCTTCGCACAGCTGCCTTATAGCACCAGGGTCCCAGGTTTGATTCTAGCTTCGGTAAACTGCCTGTGTGGAGTTTGCGCATTCTCTCTGTGTGTGCGTGGGTTTCCTCCCACAGTCCAAAAATGTGCGACTCAGATGAATTGGCCATGGTAAACTGCCATAGTGCTCAGTGCATTAGGCAGAGAGGTGTGTGTTGCTTTTTGGAGGGTTGGTGTGGACTGGTTGGGCCGAAGGGCCTGTTCCCATCTTGTATGGAATCTAATCTAATGATAGTGCTCAGCATTGATGCTGGATGCTGTGGCTGCTAGACTGCTCTGTGGCAGGTTATTTTGGAATCACTAAAAGGGAAACATGTAATTGACTACATCGTCACCGATCTACCTGCTGCAGATACACGTCTCCAGTTAAAATATCAGAAAGAATGGTCACTGCACAATGGCGAGCAATGGCTATCTTCACATTTTGCAGACCCTCCTCACCATGATATGTAGCCCCTTGAGTACTGAATGGGACAGACTTTACACAGATTGAATAACCAATGACGATGCAGCCATGAAGTGCAGAGGGCAATTGGCAGCAGCAGAATCATACTCTGTGCAGCTCATACAGTCTGTAACCTCACAGCCAGACAGACCTCCCACTGTACAGTAACCATCACGGCCCGACATACATCCCACTGTACAGTAACCATCACGGCCCGACATACCTCCCACTGCATAGTAACCATCACGGCCAGACAGACCTCCCACTGTACAGTAACCATCACGGCCCGACATACCTTCCACTGTACAGTAA
>NC_057716.1:112957904-112964376 GCF_004010195.1 Chiloscyllium plagiosum
TGGACGGAGAAAACACAGATGTAACTTTATTTGGACATTTGTGACGTGATGCATTTTGGAAGGTCTAATGCAGGAGATAAGTATTAAGTGGATGGAAAAACTCCTGATTGCATCAACATCCAAAGGGATCTTGGTGTACAGCTCCACAGTTTACGGAAAGTGGCAACACGGGTGGTTAGCGTGATCCAGAAGACTGACGACAAAATTGCAGACTTGCATCGGAGCATGCAGTCTGAAAATTAACAGGTCATATTGCAACTGTAGAGAAACTTAGTTCGAGGTACATTTATAATATTGGGGACAGTACTGGTTGCCACATGATGTTGAAGTGTTGGAGAGGGTATGGAAAAGTTTTACCAGCATGTTGTCTCTTTTGGAGGGTATTAGCCAGAAGGAGAAATTGAACACACATGGTTTGTTTGAACCTGGACATCATTGGCTATGGGGCTACCTGATAGATATTTACATAATTATCAGAGGTATAGATAGAAGGACAGTTAGAGGCTTTTTCCCCCCAGAGTAGAAATAACAATTACTCCGGACTGTAGGTTTTAGGTAAAAGGGAGAAAGGTCTGGAGATGTGATAGGTAAGGTTTTTTTTTGCTGTTCCAGACAGAATGTGAAAGTGCCTGGAATGCACTGATAGAGGGGAAGAAGTCAATATAGCAAGGATTAAGAGGGATCTTGGCACAAGTATGAGTAAGTAGGGAATAGAATGACATAGAAGGTATCGGAGCAAAAACTTTTGTTTTAACTTTGGAATGGCATCATGCGTCAGTGTGGGCTTGCTGGGCTGAAGGGCCTGTTCCTGTACTGGACTGTTTTTTTAAGTCAAGATTTGAGCACGGGAGTGGCGAGATGCTGACTGAATGATTACTGATGATCAACAGTCACATTATTGTGGATCCCCCAACCCCCCTCCCCGCTCAACAACTTGCAGTTTCATATCCTCCCCCACTGTGGGGAAACTCAATATGGAGATTTTGACATGTAAGTCAGACCTGGTACCTGGTGACTCCAACTCGCCGCTCGCTCTTGCAGACTGCTATCCTGGCCACCAACGTCTCGGGGGACACTGCATGAACAGAAACTGCATTTACTCCACACCCACCAATGCTGGCATTTGTCACATGCCAGCCTCACCATGCCATCCCAGCATATCTCCGACGAACTGACGGTACGCTTCTGTACTTCAATGCTGCTGCTCAGGGTGCACTGACAACTCTCATTGCAATGCTGCTGCAAGGACACTGTGCTCAGGGACACGCACCCACCTAATGGACTGTTCCTCTGGGCTGCTCACTCTGTGTTTGTACACGCTCAATGCTGCGGCAAGTACACTGTGCTCAGGGACACACCCAACTCATGGACTGTAACTCTGTGTTTGTACACACTCAATGCTGCTGCAAGGACACTGTGCATAGGGACATCTATCCAGCTCATGGATTGGCCTTCTGGGCTGCTCATTCCGTTTTTGTGCACACTCACTTTGAGCGGACGTGAATGCTCACAGAATTGTTGCCTTGTCTTACCCCGCCCTCAAAATTGTTTCCCCTCAGCTCGAGCTACCAGTCTCAGCCGCCTGCTGTATTGCCTTGGTGTTTAGCACAGACACAAACCCAGTCCACAGTCAGTCACCGTCACGGTCACGGTGCCCAGCACAGTGAGTCAGGGGGAGTCTCAGATCCTAGTCTGGGAGCTTGGATATGGTCAGTCATGGTGCTCAGCACAGTGAGTTAGGGGGAGTCTCAGATCCCAGTCCTGGAGCTTGGACACGGTTCGTCACGGTGCCCAGCACAGTGAGTCAGGGGGAGTCTCAGATCCCAATCCGGGAGCTTGGACATGGTCAGTCACGGTGCCCAGCACAGTGAGTCAGAGGGAGTCTCAGATATCATTCCGGGAGCTTGGACACGGTTAGTCATGGTGCCCAGCACAGTGAGTCAGGGGGAGTCTCTGACCCCAGTCCGGGAGCTTGGATATGGTCAGTCATGGTGCTCAGCACAGTGAGTTAGGGGGAGTCTCAGATCCCAGTCCTGGAGCTTGGACACGGTTAGTCACGGTGCCCAGCACAGTGAGTCAGGGGGAGTCTTAGATCCCAGTCCGGGAGCTTGGACACGGTCAGTCACGGTGCCCAGCACAGTGAGTCAGAGTGAGTCTCAGATATCAGTCCGGGAGCTTGGACACGGTCAGTCATGGTGCCCAGCACAGTGAGTCAGGGGGAGTCTCTGACCCCAGTCCGGGAGCTTGGACACGGTCAGTCACGGTGCCCAGCACAGTGAGTGACAGGGAGTCTCAGATCCCAGTCCGGGAGCTTGGACACGGTCAGTCACGGTGCCCAGCACAATGAGTCAGGGGGCGTCTCAGATCCCAGTCCAGGAGCTTGGACATGGTCAGTCAGCCTCTTGTGGTTGTTAGGGTCTGGTTCCTTCCACTGTGATGGGGTGAGGAGCTGAATGTTGGGCTGTCTAATTCCCTCTTAGCACTTTCTGCCCGATTGTGGGATAGTTCCTCCTGGAATCAGAGAATTATCAAGAGATATTAGGGAGATGGAAGTGGTTGGTACAGCTGTTAGTGCTGGGTCAGCTGAGGGATAGGTGGGGAGGTGTCCTGAGTGAGTGAGTGGACAGCACAGAAACCAGGCAGAGCTGGCGAGCAGGACAGAGAAGAGGTGACAGAGAAACCGAGAGAAGGTGCTGCATTCAGTGAGAGTAGGAGAACATGAGTCTTGGTGGGAGGTGGGTGCAGTAACAGAGAAGGCGAGGTGGTGGGGGCAAGGTCACAAAGTGTAGATAGTGGCACTTACCCTGGTCACTGACATCCTTCCTACACTGTCGGGCATTCGCCCAGAAGGCTGGCAACTCACTGGCACACGGGTCAATCTCAGACAAGCAGCAGGTTTGGTGTCATGGCTTATCCTGCCAGTCATAGAGTCGTAGAGATGTTCAGCATGGAAACAGACCCTTCGGTCCAACCCGTCCATGCCGACCAGATATCCCAACCCAATCTAGTCCCATCTGCTAGCACACGGCCCATATCCCTCCAAACCGTTCCTCAGCCACAAAGTAGGGCCCTCAGTTTACTACCTTTCCCAATGCCCCCCTCCCCCCACCCAGGGCAGATTCGAATGGTCAATCCAAGATTGTAATGACTTTTAAAATGGCATCTGTCGCAGGGAATCTGTTGCATTCTGGGATATCTGGGTAGTGGGCAGTTTTCAAACCTATAACAAAGCGGGAATTACTCATTGGGCTCGTATCAGGTGAAAGAAGGGACATAGAGGCAGGGCAAGTAGTTAATGAGGCAGATCAGGACGTTGTTATTATGAGAACATTCACTTAGCCTTGTGGAGACAAACCCTCTATGAAACTGACAGAAATGAAATTGGCCAAGTCAAAAGATTCAGGGCCTTGTCTTGTGCAGATTTTGTCGTGCAAACTATTGGAAGTTATAAACATAACGAGAGAGAGGACCTATAAAGGAGATTCACATCCTTAAAAGAAGCTGGGGAGAAATATTCCCTGCAATGTTTGCTCATTGTTCATCATTTTCGGTTCCTCACTGTATAGAGGCAAAGTGTCAGAGACCTGCTGATATTGTAGCTTAGTTGAGTGTGAAGCAAGGGGCTGACTGAATACTTACAGATCGGAATTCTGCGCCGCAGGAAGAATGGACCCTTAGAAAATCCCAGAGGGATCCAGGACTGTCAGCTTGAATTTCTGCAGGGAAAGATGTGTGTAATTAATCTGGCTGTTTGGTTCTCATGCTGAGATTCGTACAGTTGATGTGACTTACTTGATTTGATGAGCGAACACATAGCAGTCTGCTTAAAAATGGAAGCTAGGAGGTCCAGTTGAATGTACCAAGCAACCTGGAGATGTGCAAGTCAAGTCATTTAGGGACAACAATCAATAGAAAGAATACACAATAAATGAGCGTACTGTCAGCGTGGACAGATCCTAGTATAAATACCTCCCTATTTCTCCCTTTTGTTTGCTTTGACAAAGGATCAGTTAGACTCGAAATGTCAGCTCTTTTCTCTCCTACAGATGCTGCCAGACCTGCAGAGATTTTCCAGCATTTTCTCATTTGGTTTCAGATTCCAGCATCCGCAGTAATTTGCTTTTACCCTGAAGGTAGCCAGCAATGTCAATAATCTAAAAAAGGCAGCAAATGGTACCATTTCCTCTCTCAGTTCAAGTGCAGAATGTAAGAGCAAGAAGCTTATACAATAACTGTATAAATAACTAGATCAGTCACAGCCTGTGTGTTGCATGTAGTTCTGGTCACTATATCACATGGAAGGATGGAATTAGAATGGAGAGTGTCGAGGAATAATGTGAGGATTGTAGATGCTGGAAATTAGAGTCAAAGAGTGTGGTGTGGGAAAGGCACAGCAGGTCAGATAGCAGGGTGCCAGGAGAATTGACGTTTCGAGCGTGTTTCACTCTTGGAGGTGGTACAGAAGAGGTTTGTTATCCTAGGAAAGTGATAATGCAGTTATGAGGAAAGTTTGAAGTCGAGGATGCTGAGATTTGATTAACCTGCACATGTTGTCAAGGTCCTGGATAGAGAGGGAGAGACTGTCTTGTTCTTATTGGAGAGCTCAGTTACCAGCAGCAAATATTTAATGTAATTGGATGAAATATTAGAGAAGTAACGAGGAAAGTTGTTATTTCATCCAGAGTAAGGAAGGGATCTGGGAGTGATGCATGGAAGCGGAGTCTAAGCAGAAACTCTGGAAATTTTAATAAATGTGCCTAGATCTGAACCTGAAGTCCTACAGTCTCTGTGGAATCATATAAAGTATTTTTTTTGAAAGGATGAAGCTGGGTGGCACCTTCTCTTTAATCAGTGCAGACAATTTCCACAATAGTCTGTGTTGTAGAAATTTCTGATATTTAGATAATATCTAGAGAATCAATGTAAAGGGATCGGGGAGAGGACAGAGAGGAGTAGTGTGTAAATTGATTAGCATCACAAAAATACTGCTCCCAGCATTTATAAACAATGGTACTTCACTGTGGTGGTCTTTTTCTCCTTCTTGTTTCAATGCTGAAAGCCTTTGATTACCCGGTTCTCAGTCTTGGTCACACTGCAGTCATATCTGTCTTGTTTCATTCTATTTGTTCTATTATTTCATTGGCCTTGTTGAAAGAAACAGGAAGGAATTTGGGGATGAGAGCAAGTGCCAGACACCATGCTGAATGTAAATTTGGGAAACGTTTACAGATTTAGGAAGGCGTGCGAAGACAGTGGAATATTATAGAGACATGGATTGTTCTAGGCGCTGAAGGACATTACAAGGACAAAGATAGTTTTAGGTTTTGGTTGAAGTTAAAAGTGAGCTGGACTAGCCAGATCAATATTTTGTCTACTGTAAACTTACAAAGAGAAACTCTCCACGAATCCTGATGAAAATCATACCTGTGTCTGTCTGCATCAGAAAAAGAAAACAACGGATGTGGGAGGGCTAGGTTGTGTTGTGATAAGTGGTTAAGGCACACAAGGCCTGCAGATAGAGCCCACACTGTGACACGTGAACTTATCTGTCCTACCGTAGTGATTCGGGTCAATGATGCAGACTGAATTCACACCAGATGAAACAAGCTTTGTTCTCATAAAATACTTTTCAATTATAACATTTCAGGAAATGAGAACTTAATCTTAACTGAGGCTCTGTTGAGTTGACCCTGGTCAAGAATTCCTCCCTGGGAATTGCTGTCTTTAAGCAGTCACTTCTGTTGTAACAATGTCAGTTTGGAATCACATGCAGATATGTGAAATGAATCTCACAATCAGATCAGGAAAATCTCCTGCTTCCTGCCATGCCTGAATATTGTCAGCTGCTCTCACCTATCCTGGAACCGATCTCCCAAATACGATTTGGAAGATTACAGACGCTGCCCAGCCTATGCGGTGTCAGCTTCTCGCACCTATTCCAGTATGGAGTCCCATAGTTAGAACAGGCAGATCCCAAACTCAATAATAGACCCATACATTTGCAGTTTGATTACTTTTGTTCCTCTCAAATTATATCAATACAGGCAAACCCACAGATTATTTTCTCTGTGCCGACAAATATCAGTCTCTGTGACATCCCTCATGTTCTGTCACCATTCCTATCTCTGTAAATCCTCTACTTTCTACAAACAGTCTTACATTTATGACATCCTCCAGACTCAAACTCTACCCAAACACCCGAAAACCATTCCTCCTCCTGGAGAAGGTCATAGACACACGGGTAGATCTAGGTTGTGTATGAGATTAGAGATAATAAGGAAGTTATAGGTGAAGGGTTTGAGATAGAGAGCTTGCAGCAAACAAAAAAAAACTTGTATTGGCACTGCAGGAGATTAATAAGACGAGGTTCTTCTGAAAAGAATGTGACTTTTCTTGGAAGATTTCATGGAGGCTATTGCAGTAGCGGGAGGAATTTCAGAGACAGTGAGATTTGAAGGGGCTAATGAAGATT
>NC_057716.1:112964798-112970230 GCF_004010195.1 Chiloscyllium plagiosum
GTTATGGAGATCATGAGATTTATCAGGGCGGGAGGGAGTTTGTGACATTGATAGACTGATGATTGTGTGAGCTGGAGGAGATTGTAAAGATTGGGAGCTTTCTATGCATCGGAGTAATTACAGACAAATCTGTCAGGCCTTGAGAATTAGTACATAGAGAGGGAGTATTTAGAGGAGATTGCAGAGATAGGAGGTTTATAAAATGGCCTGTATGAGGTACAGAGATAAGGAGTAGTGCTTTGACTGACGGATGTTTCAGAGGTAACAATGGGTCGCACAGGATCAATGAGGTTATGGAGACACAGTATGATTGGAGTTGGAGAACTCTTGAGACATCGCACCAATCCACACAGAAATCTTAAGGCAAGAAGGGTGTCATTTGACCCATGATGTTTGCACCAGCTCTTCATCTGAGTTCATTACAGTGTAGTGATCCCCTGCTGTCCCACATACCATAACACATTTCTTTTAGTCGAAATAACCATTTAATCCCCTCTTGAACATTTCCATTGAACATCCATTTACAACACATCCAAGTGTATCTTAACTACTCGCCAAGTGAAAAGGTTATTACTTCTATCATAGTTCTCCTGTTGTACATAAACTGAAATCTGTGCCCTCTCGTTTTGTGAGTTGGCACAGTTTTATCCAATCTAATCTATTCAGTCTGCCTATGAGTTTGAAAAACTGCATCCGATCTCCTCTTAGCCACCTTCACTTCAGTGAGAACAGTTGCAACAGACTTCATAACTGATCTTTCTCATTCCTGGAAATATTCTTTTAGATCAGTTCTTCATCCTTTCCGATGTGTTCATATCTATCTGATCATGTGACACAGTTGAAGGCGAATGTGTTTGATGCAAGTTCAACATCACCTCTTTACTCTTGAAATATCAGTATTTATAAAGACAGGAACACTGTATGCTTTGCCTATGTTTAATGTCCTACAAACTTCAATGATCTTTGCACATCCTGTGCTCCTGTATTCCTGCCTATTTTATACTGTCTTTTAATGTTCGTGCTGGAAATTTGCATTGTCTCATGTTTCAATGTGCCAAAACTCATCAATCACCTCTCGACTGTTTCTAAGTAGTTGGTAATGTAAGTTTAGAGTTCTATAATGTTTTCCTCACAGTTTACAATTTCTTTAAGTGCTGTGTCAACTGTAAACTTTGAAAGGGTCCCTGCACACCAGATGTACATCGTTCATACATATCAAAATGAATGAGGTCCCCAAAACTGAATCCTGCAGAACTTTACAGAAAATCTTTCTCCAGCCTGAATTAAAAATCTAGTGACCATTCCTCTCGATTTCCTACCAATCTGTCAATTTTGTATCAAGATTGATACAGTCCCTTTTATTCCATGAATGAATGAATGATTTAATGTCACATATATCGAGAGAAAAACAGTGAAACACGTTTGTTGCCTGTGCCACAAAGATATTCCTCATCAATTTTGTAACTTTCTAGTGACAGTGTTTCCTCCTCTGTCACCATGGCCTGGGTGGGTTCGGCCACTTTGGTAAAGACAGAGATGAAGTATTCATCTCACACCCAGCCATTCCCCTTCTTCTCAGTATAAATCCTCTTTCAAGTGTTGAATCAGCCTTACTCCATCTTTTTGCACGCTCCCTTAGAGGTGTGACAACTTTATGTTGGCTGTCCGTTTCCTCACAAATCCCTCCGCTCTACCATCTCTACCCTAAACTTTCAGCATTTCTCCTGGTTCACAATTCTGTTCTCTATCTGACAGCTATTCAATTGTTCTTCTTCATCTTAACCTTTTGCTCCACTGTCACCGAGGCAGCATTGGATTTGTTTACACTCCCTTTCCTGTGTGAGGAACTATTCCTCCAACGGAGCCAAGCCATTGAAGGGAGCCCATTGTTCAATTTTTCTCTTTCTGACAAACTTGGTGTTCCAGTCATACCGTCCCAGATTCATTATTGCCCCAGTGAAGGCAGCTCCCAGTCGATTGATTTTTCTCAAACTCAGTCAATGCATGGTATTCTCTACCATCATGCTGAACGTTACAATAAAATGATCATCGTGCCTGAAAATGTTCCCGCCTGATACTGGATCCAATTTCCCCACCTCTTTTCCAAGGTTCAACAGTACATGGTCTCTTGGGGTGGGCACATACTCCTGCAGTAAGCTCTCCTCCATGCAATCCGTCACTGCTCAGACACGGTCAGTACCCCTATCTGTATCTGGATAATGCAAGTTTCTCAACACTATCACGTTGCCATCTCTGTACGCCTTTCACTAGTTGGTGGCCTACAGACGGTCCCCCAAAGCGTAACTTAATAATTTTTGTTCAATAGCTCCAGACAAATTCATTCTGAACTTGGAGGTATCCACTTTCTCTCACACTCATTTACTCACAATATCTTGAACCAGTGCTTCTACACTTCATAGAACATAGACCAGTACAGCACAGAACAGGCCCTTCAGCCTAAGATGTTGTGCCGACCATTGATCCTCATGTAAGGTAAACCTAATGTACGAACCCTCAAATTTCTGTGACCATATGCATGTCCAGAAGTCTCTTAAATATCCCCAATGACCTCGCTTCCACAACTGCTGCTGGCAGCGCATTCCATGCTCTCACAACTCTCTGCATAAAGAACCCGCCTCTGACATCCCCTCTATAATTTCCACCAAACAGCTCAAAACTATGACCCCTGGTGTTAACAATTTCTGCCCTGGGAAAAAGTCTCTGGCGATCAACTCTATCTATGCCTCTCATTATCTTATACATCTCAATTAGGTCCCCTCTCTTCCTTCTTGTTTCCAATGAAAAAAGTCCGAGCTCAGTCAACCTCTCTTCGTAAGATAAGCTCTCCATTCCAGGCAGCATCCTGGTAAACCTCCTCTGAACCCTCTCCAAAGCATCCACATCTTTCATATAATACAGCGACCAGAACCGGACACAGTATTCCAATTACGGTCGACCCAAAGTTTTATAGAGGTGCAACAAGATCTCATGGCTCTTAAACTCAATCCCCCTGTTAATGAAAGCCAAAACTCCATATGCTTTCTTAACAACTCTGTCCACCTGGGTGGCATTTTTAAGGAAGGATGTGTCAGGTTACAGCGGGGTATAGATACGTTGCAGAGCTGGGCAGAAAGGTGGGAAATGGAGTTCAATGTAGGCAAGTGTGAGGTGATTCACTTTGGTAAGAGTAACAAAAAGATGTGGTACTGGGCTAATGGACGGATACTCGGTAGTGTGGATGAGCAGAGGGATCTTGGTGTCCATGTACACAGATCTCTGAAAGTTGCCACCCAGGTAAATAGTGCGGTGAAGAAGGCATATGGCGTACTGGATTTTTATTGGTAGAGGAATTGAGTTCCGGAGTCCTGAGGTGATGTTGCAGTTCTATAAGACTCTAGTGCGGCTGCATCTGGAGTATTGTGTGCAGTTTTGGTCGCCATATATAGGAAGGATGTTGAGGCACTGGAACGGGTGCAGAGGAGGTTTACCAGGATGTTCCCTGGTATGGTAGGAAGATCCTATGAGGAAAGGCTGAGGCACTTGGGGCTGTTTTCATTGGAGAAAAGAAGATTTAGGGGTGACTTGATAGAGGTGTACAAGATGATTAGGGGTTTAGATAGGGTTGACCATGAGAACCTTTTTCCACGTATGAAGTCAGCTATTTCGAGGGGGCAAAGCTTTAAATTAAGGGGTGGTAGGTATAGGACAGATGTTAGGGGTAGATTCTTCACTCATCGAGTCGTGAATTCATCGAATGTCCTGCCAGTAGCAGTGGTGGACTCTCCCTCTTTATGGGCATTTAAACGGGCATTGGATAGGCATATGGAGGATAGTGGGCTAGTGTAGGTTAGGTGGGCTTGGATCGGTGCTACATCGAGGGCCAATGGGCCTGTACTGCGCTGTATTTTTCTATGTTCTATGTTCTATGTACCTGCACACCAAGATCCCGCTGTTCCTCCACACTGCCAAGGTTCCTGTCTTTAATCCTATCCTCAAATTTCAAGTTCGACCTTCCAAAATGCATCACCTCGCATTTATTGAGGTTTAACTCCATCTGCCACCTTTCAGTCCAACTCTGAATTCTGTCAAAGTCACGCTGCAGCCTACAATAGCCCTCTATACTGTCAAAGACACCTCCAATCTTTGTGTCGTCTGCAAACTTGCTAACCCATCCTTAAATCTCCCCATCCAAATCATTATTAAAAATTACAAAGAGTAGAGGCCCAAGAACAGAGCCCTGCGGAACACCACTCATCACTGACTTCCAGGCAGAATGCATTCCTTTAACTACCACTCGCTGTCTTTTGTCGACCAGCGAATTCTGTATCAGACAGCTAAATTTCCCTGTATCCCATTCCTACTGACCTTCTGAACAAGCCGACCATGGGGAACCTTATCAAATGCCTTGTTGAAGTCCATATACACAACATCCACTGCTCCACCCTCAATGACGTGTCTAGTAACATCCTCAAAGAGCTCAATAAGTTTTGTGAGGCATGACCTCACAAAGCCGCGCTGACTGCATTTAATCAAGCCATGCTCTTCCAGATGGTCATAAATCCTATCCATCAGAATCCTTTCTAACGCCTTTCAGACGAAAGACGTGAGACTGACTGGTCTGTAATTGTCGGGGATTTCCCTATTTCCGTTCTTGAAGAGAAGAATTACATTTACCTCCCTCCAGTCTTCAGGTATGACTCCGGTGGAGAGTGAGGATGCAAAGATCTTTACAAGCGGCGAAGCAATCACATTTCTCGCTTCCCAATGCAGCTGAGGACAAATCTGGTCTGGCCCTGGCGACTTGACAATCTTAATATTTGTCAAAAGTTTCAGCACATCAGCTTCCTCAATTTCTATCGGTTCCAGCATGCTTACCTGCTCCTCAATGGTTTCCTTCACTACAAGGTCCTTTTCATTAGTAAAGAAAGAAGCTAAAAACACATTTAGGGCTTCCCCTACCTCCTCAGACTCGATACACAAGTTCCCTATGCTATCTTTGATCGGTTCTACTCTTTCTTTGATCATTCTCTTATTCCTCACATACGTGTAAAATGCCTTTGCATTCTCCATAATCCTTCCTGCCAAGCGTTTTTCGTAGCCCCTCCTGGCTCTCCTCAGACCATTTTGAACTCCTTCCTCGCCTGCCTGTAATCCTCCAGAGCTGAGCAAGACCCTTGCTTCCTCCACCTTACGTAAGCTGCCTTCTTTCCTTTGACGAGAAGCTACTCCGTTCTCGTCATCCAAGGTTCCTTTATCTTACCCCTTCTTGCCTGTCTCATTTATGCATCACTCGCAATAACTGTTTCTTAAACAGACTCCACATGTCTATAGTGCCCTTTCCATGGAGCAATTGCTCCCAGTCCATGCTTCCCAACTCTCGTCTGATAGCATCATAGTTTCCTTTTCCCCAATTAAATATCCTCCCATTGTGC
>NC_057716.1:112970294-112977300 GCF_004010195.1 Chiloscyllium plagiosum
CTTACAAAAACAGCTCCTTCCAAACCATCTGCTCGAAGGAGGTTCCAATCAATTTTGGGAAAGTTAAAGTCACCCATTACAACTACTCCAGTCAACATTTTTCCAAAATCTGCTGACCAATGCTTTCTTCAATCTCCCTGCTGTTGTTGGGGGGTCTGTAGTAAACCCCTAATGAGGTGACTGCTCCCTTACTGTTCCTAATTTCCATCCATACTGACTCAGTAGGCAGACCCTCCTCGACAATGGTAACTTCTGTAGCTGTGATACCCTCTCTGACTTCCTTCCTGAATTCCTTGTATGTGGTGTCCTTCAAGGGTTGGCCAGCACGGTGGCTCTGTGGTTAGCACTGCTGCCTCACAGCACTAGGGTCCCTGTTCGATTCCAGCTTCGGGCAACTGTCTGTGTGGAGTTTGCATATTCTCCTAGTGTCTGTGTGGGTTTTCTCGGGGGTTTCTTCCCACAGTCCAAAGATGCGCTGGTTAGGTGAAATGACCATCCTAAATTGCCCGTAGTGTTAGGTGCATTAATCAGGGGTAAATGTATGGGAATGGGTCTGGGTGGGTTCCTCTTCGGAGGGTCAGTGTGGACTTGTTGGGCCGAAGGGCCTGTTTCCACACTGTAGGGAATCTAAGGATCTATCCTTGGCCCATCCTGTATCTCACCTACATACTGTCAGGAGATGACATCATCGAAAAATACCTTGTTGGGTTTCACATGTACACTGGCAATGCCCAGTACTCCCTGGCCATCATCCCTCACCACTGTTCCACTGTTACTCAGTTATCAAACTGCTAACTATGCTCCCACTACTCGATTAGCTGCAATTTCCTCCAATGAAACATTGTAATGGTTAAACCCATTGCCTTCAGTTGCTATTACAAATACCTTTCCTTTACTGCTGAGCCCCTCCCTCCTACTGGGAAATATCTGAGGAAGCACTACACTCTTCACAATATTGCTGTCATATCTGACGCCAAGGTGACCTTCTGATCAGACATCTACACAATCACAAGCAGCAGGAACTCCAATCTCTAAATTATTGCTTGTCTCTCCCTCACCCCAGCTCCATTGCTACTGAAACGCCTTACCCGTGCTGGTGTTGCCTTAAACTTGATGAATCTGAAAGAGAACCCTTGATTCCGTGACTGACCCAGAATCTACTAGCTTTCTGTGTTTCCTGCACAATTACCCCCGGTCCCTTTATGGCGCAGCCTTCTACAGTTTCCACCATTTAAATAGCACTGTTCTTTTACTATCACCTCCAAAACTACCAACGTCTCATTTTCCCAAATTATACTCCATCTGGCAACTTGTTTCCCCCTTCTCCTGTGCATCTCTCTCTCTTCACAATCCTCTTCGAACTTTACAGTTATGCCTTTTCTGGCAGATTCCACCCCACCCCCCTCCCCAATTCTTCTAAATGTTTACTGGGAGTCCTCGGCAGTGGGAAGCATGCACAGTTGCTATCCTTTTAGGGATACTCTTTTGAATGACTGGGAGGAGCTTGATACCCATTGGCCAGAATGGAGACAATTTGCCCCTGCGTTAGCCTTTCACACCCCATGTCTTATTGATGAGGCACAGCGGCAGCACGGAAGGAAACAAAAGGAAGCAAATCCTGCTCTCCACATCTCACTGAATCTTAGAACATTCTGTCCCATGTGTCAAAGCTCTGCTCTGTTCAGTCACATGAAGTCCCAAGGTGGAAACTCATAGAAACCCACGTAGATTTCCCCCGAATTGATTGCTGACCTCCACAAAGGTTAAGGTGAACAATCATCCTGGGCCAGGAGGAAGGGATAGTGAGAGTTTCTAACGTGAACTGACAGTGACGGATTTTATACACTTGTATTACAGGATACTCAGGTGGACATTCAGATGGTAATCTCAGTAATTGTAATGCCAAACTCTGATTGAATTACTCAATTCATCAGGACCTGGATATTTGAATTGTGTGTGAGTGTTGTGTTCCAGCTCAATCCCATTTGCTGTATAAAATTCTCCTTTGAATCAGACCATTTTCTCAATAGATCTCCCCTAAATCTTCAATGTGTCATTTAATCCTTGTATAATGAGCTGATGGGTGTAAGGTATATTATTATATCGTGTAATTTTTGTAAACCCCTCTTTCACAGGGTACCCTCAATTTCCTTTGCTACAAGGAGAACAATCTCAGTTTCCCCAAACCCCTGATTCCCCAATGTCTGTTTGATATTTATAAGGTACACATCAGGGTTTTGTTGGAACATTCTCCACTTGCCTCCATCAGTGCAACTCACAACAATATTAAAGAAAGTGAACACCGTCTAGGACAAGGCATTGTGTCTGAGTGGTGTCCCATCCACCACCTTTAACCTTCCCTCTCCTCACCCCCGAGGTACAGTGGCATCACTGTGTAAAAGGTAAAGTCAGCATTGTCCTATGCTCTCTCATCAGGGAGAGATGTGTGGTGGTGGTGTAACCTGAAGGTTACCGCAGACCAGGCAACGGGGGAGGTTGGGAAGGAGAGTCTATCTATTGTAGATCGATATTATGTATGTATCAGCAACACCGATATCATACCAATGAATAATGTAAAAAAATCCAAAACACACTACTAAAATCCCCCATTCCTTGAACCATACTGGTAAATCTCCTTTGCCCCCTCTCAGCGTCTCTGCCATCCTTCCCAATGTGTGGGCGATCTCTGGTTTGCACAGACCCAGCTGCTCTGTGTTCCTGTGGGTGATGTCATCATCGAAAAACAGTTGCACGAACCTCACTCCCTGTAAGGGTGCGAGACACAGAAATTCCAATGCATTTAATACATAATTAGGTGCACATTTGCGATACCAAGACAGATTATGCGATGTACTGTGTATTGGAAAATTGATTACGATAGTTAGGTGGTAGTTTTCTTTACTGGCACAGACTCAATGGAACACAGAGACTTTCTTTTCTGTGCTGTCAACCTCTAGACACTTAATATAGGGATATGACAGGCCACATTTGAAACCAGGTCAGAAAAGGTGACATTAGAATAAATGACACATGAATGGTCAATGTGTTTGGGAGGAAAGTGAGATGGATAGGTTTAGGAGGAAATTCTGGAGCTTGGCGCAGGAATCTGAAAGGGTCATCGTCAAATGAAGAATAAAAATGGGGAATCCTCAAGGCTGCAATCAAAGAAAGGTACATATAGCCGTCCAATACCGCCCCGAGCCAGACCCTCACCACTGTGCACACACCACCTACAGTCTGATGCACACTGCTGTTCCCACACTACCCTCTGCCTGACCCTCACTGCTGCCCACACACCGCTCCCAGTCTGACCATCTCTGCCATCCACACACCTCCGCCAGCCTGACCGTCAACGCCATCCAACACTGCCCCCAGTCTGACCCTAACTGCCGTCCACACACCACCGCTAGCCTGTCACTCACTGCCATCCACATTGCCCACGGACGACACTCACGGCCATCCACACACCGCCGCCAGCCTGACCCTCAAAGCCATCCAATACTGTCCGCAGCCTGACCATGACCGCCGCCCACACATCGTCCCCAGTCTGACCCTCACCACTGTCCACACATTGTCCCCAGGCCGTCCATACACCCCCGCCAGACTGACCCTCACTGCCGTCCACACACTGCCCCCAGGCTGACCCACACCGCTGTCCACACACCGCCCCCAGAGTGACCTTCACTGCCGGCCACACACCGACTCCAGCCTGACCCTCACCGCAGTCCACACACTGCCCCCAGCCCAACCTCACCGCCGTCCACACACCGCCCACAGCATGCCCGTCACTGCCGTAAACACATGACCCCCAGCCTGTCCCTCACCACCGTCCACACGCAGTCCCCAGCCTGACCCTCACCGCTGTCCACATTGTAATGCAGTACACACCACACCCACCACACTGTAATGCAGTCACAAACTGCACGACTTTACTGACTCCACACGGTCCTAATTTGAAGACTATCCTCTTTGGTTTTCCCCTTTCACTGAAGCTATTTCTATACCTTTTATACTGCACTGCCATTCTGGTTAAAGTGCTGCCTATCTCTCACTGTCTCATTTATCTTCATTCCTTTTGAAAGATACTTCAACCAACAGACACACAAAGTTCCAGAAAGAGCTTTATTTAATTGCAGATGCATAATTTTATTTGTGCACAACACACAATTTGAACGCAGAGAAGGTCAGTGTGGGATTTGAGAAACCCTTGATTTTGGGATGAGGCCTAGCCAGGAAGGATTCTGATCCAACGCTGCAAATCTACAATTCAGTGGCTGAGCTCTTTCAGGTTTTGTATATTATGATTCTCTCATATATTAGGCAGACCTTACTGGAATGTCACATTATCTCTCCGCATTCGCTGCAAATTCCCTGGATTTGCATTTTAATCACCTTCGAAGAGCTGTCTCCATTTCCTATCTTTGCTAGCATCAATGAATGGATGATTCATTGCCCCCTCCATTGCTGAAACTAATCAGTCAGGCAGACACCTTAGATTTGCCCACAGCTACCATTTTATATCAGCACAGCGATGACATTGAGTTTATAAATAAGGAAAAGCAAGAGAGACTGGCAACACCAATACTGTTTGAAAATATTTAACATTGAACACGCACACAGAATCACACACGAACAGACATATACAGACACAGAGTCACACACACGGAGATACAGACACCTTCAAACAGCTGTCTCCATTTCCTATCTTGCAAGGGAATTCATGTTATGATGATGCATTCATGCAGGACAGTAAACAGCCTTTGAGACTTTCCCCATTGTGACAGAAATTCAGCCCAATCTGAAACTTGGAGATATGGAACAGAATAGAAATGAAACAGCAGCTTTCTGTGTTCCTGTTCCCAATGTAACATTTGACCAAATAGTTTATCTCGTCTTCAGTCTAACATCCAACTAGGATCATTTCACAGATCCAGTAACAGATACCCAGGAGTGAGGGAAGACTGGAATCAAGTCGAGATGTTCAGGGATTATATACAGCATACAAGATACCCAGGAGTGATGGACAGACTGGAATCTAATCGAGGGGTTTATGGTTTATATACAGCATATCAGATCCCCAGGAGTGAGGGACAGACTGGAATGTAATCGAGGAGTTAATGGTTTATATACAGCATATCAGATACACAGGAGTGAGGGACAGACTGGAATCAAATCAAGGGGTTCGGGGTGGTTTATATACAGCATACCAGATACCCAGGAGTGAGTTACAGACTGGAATCTAATCGAGGGTTTCGGTGTGGTTTACATACAGAATAACAGATATCCGAGAGTGAGTCACAAAATCGCGGAGTCATACAGTCATAGAGATTTACAGCATGGAACAAATCCTTTGGTCCAACCCGTCCATGCCGACCAGATATCCTAACCTACCCTCGTCTATTTTGCCAGCACTTGGCCCATATCCCTCCAAACTTTCTCATTCATATGCCCATCTCGCTGCATTTTAAATGTTGCAATTGTACCAGCCTACACCACTTCCTCTGACTGCTCATTCCATTCATGTACCACCCTCTTTGTGAACAAGTTGCCCCTTCGGTCTCTTTCATATCTTTCCCCTCTCACATTAAATCTAAGCCCTCTAGTTCTGGACTCCCCCACACCAAGGAAAATACTTTGTCTATTTATCCCATCCATGCCCCTCATGATTTTATAAACCTCGATAAGGTCACCCCTCAGCCTCTGATTATCCAGGGAACACAGCCCCAGCCTATTCAGCCTCTCTCTGTAGCTCAAATCCTCCAACCCTGGCAGCCTCCTTGTAAATCTTTTCTGAACCCTTTCCAGTTTCACAACAGCGTCCCGATAGGAAGGAGATCAGAATTGCACGCAATATTCTAACAGTGGCCTAACCAATGTCCTGTCCAGCCGCAATATGATCTCTGAATGCCTATACTCAAAACTCTGACCAATAAAGGAAAGCATACCAAACGCTGCCTTCATTATCTTATCCACCTGCCACTCTACTTTCAAGGAATGACAAACCTGTACATCAAAGTCTCTTTGTTCAGCAACTCTCCCTCGGACCTGACCATTAAGTGTATAAGTCCTGCTAATTTTTCTTTCCCAAAATGCAGCACATTGCGTTTATGTAAATTAATCTCCAACAAGTGGAATAGAATTGAAGGTTTTGGGGTGTTTTTGAAACATGCGAGTCACATGTACTTGGAAGTGAGTTACACATTGGAATCTAATCAAGAGGGATCCGGGTGATTCATATAGTCTCGACAGTGGGGAAACAAGCCCTTCAGCCGAACAAGACCACACTGACCCTCAGAAGAATAACCCATCCAGACCCATTTCCCACATTTACCCCTGACGAACGCACCTCACCTCCACATCCCTGAGCACTATGGGCGATTTTAACAGGGTTTGAAATCGATGGTTAATATGCAGACTTACAGATACCCAGGAGTGCGATACAGACTGGAATCTAATCAAAAGATTGAGGTGGCTAATGTACAGAGTCCCTTAAAAATGGGAGTCAGTTACAGATTGGAATTTTATCAAGGGGATTTGGGATGATTATGTGTAGAATAACAGATACCCAGGAGTGAGCTGCAGACTGCAGTCAAATTGAGGGTATTGGGTGATTTACAGACAGACCAACGGGATATGAGAGGAGAGAAAGCAGAGGAGAAAGTACCCACCATGGACCAACTCAACAATGAGCTGAGCCAGACAGGATTCAATTGCTGTATGTGGAGGTTTCCATGTGTTCTGAAAGATGGGAGAGAAACAGGCAGATACCCACACTTTCTATGATGTTGCAGTCAAATATCTGAAGGAAAGGGAATCCCTAAGCAGAGACGCACAGTTAAACTCAGTTTAAACTCTCTCCATCACACACACACACATCCACACATAGAAACTGAATATAGTGTGGAGATGTCCATGTGCAGCACAGATTTCCAAACTAACTCAGTGACAGACGAAAACCCCGTTCTCTGCCCAGTCCCCACTTCCAGACCCATGGAGGTTTTGTCGC
>NC_057716.1:112977800-112978448 GCF_004010195.1 Chiloscyllium plagiosum
AGGCTGGACATAGTATAGAGAGATAGGAAAGCAAAGCTGGAGATGTTACAGGGAGAGAGAAAAGCAAGGCCGGCGATGTTACAGAGAGAGAGGATAGCAAGGCCAGAGATGTTACAGAGAGATAGGAAAACAATGTTGGAGATGTTACAGATAGAGAGGAAAACAAGGCTGGAAATGTTACAGACAGAGGAAAACAAAGCAGGAGGTGTCACAGAGAGAGGAAGGCAAGACTGGAGATCTTACAGAGAGAGAGGAAAGCAAGGCAGGGGATGTTACAGATAGAGGAAAACAAGGCTGGAGATGTTACAGAGAGAGGAAAACAAGGCTGGAGATGTTACAGAGAGAGGAAAACAAGGCTGGAGATGTTACAGAGAGAGGAAAACAAGGCTGGAGATGTTACAGAGAGAGGAAAACAAGGCTGGAGATGTTACAGAGAGAGGAAAACAAGGCTGGAGATGTTACAGAGAGAGGAAAACAAGGCTGGAGATGTTACAGAGAGAGGAAAACAAGGCTGGAGATGTTACAGAGAGAGGAAAACAAGGCTGGAGATGTTACAGAGAGAGGAAAACAAGGCTGGAGATGTTACAGAGAGAGGAAAACAAGGCTGGAGATGTTACAGAGAGAGGAAAACAAGGCTGGAGATGTTAC
>NC_057716.1:112984465-112999798 GCF_004010195.1 Chiloscyllium plagiosum
GAGAGAGGAAAGCAAGGCTGGAGATGTTACAGAGAGAGGAAAGCAATGCTGGAGATGTTACAGAGAGAGGAAAGCAATGCTGGAGATGTTACAGAGAGAGGAAAGCAAGGCTGGAGATGTTACAGAGAGAGGAAAGCAAGGCTGGAGATGTTACAGAGAGAGGAAAGCAAGGCTGGAGATGTTACAGAGAGAGGAAAGCAAGGCTGGAGATGTTACAGAGAGAGGAAAGCAAGGCTGGAGATGTTACAGAGAGAGGAAAGCAAGGCTAGAGATGTTACAAGGAGAGAGGAAAGCAATGCTGGTGATGTTACAGAGAGAGGAAGGCAAGGCTGGATATGTTGCAGAGAGAATAAAGCAAGGCTGGCGATGTAGGCTGGATATGTTGCAGAGAGAATAAAGCAAGGCTGGCGATGTTACAGAGAGAGGAAAGCAAGGCTAGAGATGTTACAAGGAGAGAGGAAAGCAAGGCTGGAGATGTTACAGAGAGAGGAAAGCAATGCTGGAGATGTTACAGAGAGAGGAAAGCTAGGTTGGCGATGTTACAGAGAGAAGAAAACAAGGCTGGCGATGTTACAGTGATAGGAAAGCAAGGCCAGCGATGTTACAGAGAGAGGGGAAAACAATGTTGGAGATGTTACAGGGAGAGGAAAGCAAGCCTGGAGATGTTACAGAGATAGAAAGGCAAGGCTGGAGATGTTACAGATAGAGTGGAAAGCAAGGCAGGAAATGTTATAGATAGAGAGGAAAGCAAGGCTGGAGATGTTACAGCGATAGGAAAGTAAGGCTGGAGATGTTATAGTGATAGAAAAGCAAGCCTGGAGATGTTACATAGAGAGGAAAGCAAGCCTGGACATGTTACAGAGATGCAAAAGCAAGGCTGGTGATGGGACAGAGAGAGGAAAGCAAGGCTGGAGATGTTGCAGAGATGCAAAAGCAAGGCTGAAGGTGGTCGAGAGATAGCGTGGCCTGTGCATGCTAGAAAATATTATTGAGATATTTTATAATTCATCAACAGGATATGGGGAGAGGTGTAGTAACTGGATATTAGAGAGATAGGGAGTGGTGCAGGGAGGCGGAATTTGCAGTGAGAGGTGGGGCTGGAGTATGAGATAAAGATTGTAGTGATACGGAGGGTTACTGAGATACAAATGGATTTAGCGGCTGGAGGAGATGACAGGGAAAGATACAGAGATACACGGAGATAGTATAAAAACGGAATTATGCAATGTCTTAATAGAGAAAATATTGCAGAAATCTGTGGAATAGACAAAGCACTTGGAGGAACTGAAGGAGTGAGACCTGGACTGTCCAATCACATGAGTCATAGAGTGAGTGTCAAACAGTACAGAAGAGGCCATTCGACTGATAGTGACAACAATTAAAAGCAGTGCAGACACTGTAAATCCCTCCTTCCTCATGTCTGGGTACGAGGGCGAGGTGTGGGAGAGGCATTCAACAGACTCCTCAAGCAACAATGTGACGTAACGAAACCTCATGGTGTCAGATCACACTGAAATGGAAATCTCCTGATGACTCCACTGCCAGAGCGGTGGATCAGTGTCCCTCTACATTGAACAACACTTGGAGGACGCACTGACAGAGTGAATGAGCTGGGGAATGGATACTGGGTGGGCCATTTCAAACCCCACCACCAAGAGGGGCTCAGCAGCAGCATTGCTGACCGAGATGGTCGGGTCCAAAAGGATATAGCTGCCGGACTGGGGCTGCACCGAATCGGGAGGGAACGACTGAGAGGCAGAAACATACTTGACCCCGTCCGCACCAAACTATTGGCTGCAGACACATTGATCGAGGACCATATTGGGAATGGTGACAGGGCATACAGTATTTCTACAGAGAAAGTCCCACTTTTACATTGTCAATAGTGTGTGCGCGTGTGTGTGTACACACATGCATGAGCGCACATGTGAGAAATACTATCGCCATGCTAAATGGTAAAGATTTCAAAGAGATCTAGAACACAGCACTGGCCTGTGTGAGGTGATTCTGGTCATTACCAACTGCAGCAGAATTGTACTCTAGCACAATTTTCACTGTCACTGCCTGGCATATGCTCCACTTTACCCTGACCATCAGGTCAGGGGTTAAAGCCTTGTTCTATGAGGAACACAGGAGGACCGGTCAAAAGCAGCACCAGGTATACCTCACAATGAAGTGACGTTGCCAAACAGGATCACTTACTTACCAAATAGCGTAAACAGCCAGTGGCAGACAGATCTAACCAACAAATCATACCTAATTTTTGCAATCCTGACGCATGCAATCAGAGTGAATTGTGTGGTCAATCAAACAACTCACTGGAACAGTAGGATCTGCAAATATCACCCTCCTCAACGATGAAAGGGCACAGTACAACAGTAGAAAAACTAAGGCTGAAACATGCACAAAAATATTCAGACCAAAGTGTCGATGGGATGATCTATTTTAGTCTTCTACAGATGGCAGTCATCAGCCAAGTCTATTCACGGTGTGTGGTAACTTCAAATGGCTGAAGGGATGGGGAATGCAAAGGCTGTGGGCCCTGAGAACATTCCATTCAAGCTTTTCCTGCAGGGATACAGCACTGGCACCTACCTGACAATGTGGGAAACTAACAGGGTGTGTCGTGCACACGCACAGACAAAACAACAGACAATCAATGAATGCCCCATTGCTCTAATTCCCAACATTAATAAAGTGATGGAAGATGTCATCTACAGTGGGATCAAGCAGCACTGCCTCAACACCAACCTGCTCGCTGAAGCTCAGTTTGGGCTCTCATCCTTTGGGCACATTGAAGCCTTGGTTTAACGATGTACAACAAGAGAACACACAGCTGAATTTTCGAGTTGAGGTGACAGTGACTGCACTTAACATCATCATAACTGCATTTGACCAAGTGTCGTATTCTTGATTAACAGCAAAACTGGAACGAATACGAATCGTCTGCACTGGCTGAAGTTATACCTGGTACAATGAAAGGTGGCTGGGAGCAGCCATCTCAGCTCTGCCTCAGGGGAGGGTTTCCGAGTCAACCTGTAGACCAGAAATGGAAAGGCAGGGCACAATAGACCAACAGGATGATAGGGTTGTTCTCTTGTTAGATAGATGCCACTAGCGGCAGTTTAACTGAACAGTCATCATGCCTCAAGCAAGGGAGAGGTTGAGTAAGACAGCCCTTTTCAGGCACCTCATTCAGTGCTGGAACTGAACCCACACTGTTGGCATTAATCTGCATTACAAACTAGCCGTCCAAATGATTGAGCTAACCAAGTCCTCACCCAGCTCCTTTGGGAAGATATTGCAACATTATTCTGTTCAGATATGTTGTTAGACACCTTTTCAGCAGTTGGAACCAGAAGCAAGCTTCCTAGCTCAGAGAGAGGGACAGAATCAGTGAGCTGTAAGAGTTCTCTCTGCCCTAGGCCCAATAATTTTCAGCTGCTTCATAAATGACCACCCCTACTCAAGTAAAGTCACAACTAGGGATGTTTGCCAATGATTGGACAATGTTCAACTCCATTCGTGATTTACTCAGATACTGGAGCAGTCCTTGTCCAAATGCAACAGGTCCTGGAAGTATGCAGGTGTGTGCTTAACAGTGACAAGTATCATTTCAATTACACACGTGCCAGACAACGATTACCTCTGACAATAGAAAAGTGTACCATATCATTTAATGTTCAATGCCACCACCATCACTGAACTCCCACCTAGCAATATCCCGTGGATTACCGTTAACCAGAACTGGACAGACCATATAATTTCATTACCCGGTCCTGTGAAGGGCTTATGCTAAACGTCGTATCTCCTGTACCTCAGGTGCTGCCTGACCTGTTGTGCTTTTCCAGCCCCACACTTCGACACATATTAATTCATTGGCGACAAGAATATGTCAGGGGCAAGAAATCCTACAGGAATGACTCACCTCAAAATATCGGAAAGCCTGTCTCCCATCAAAAAGACTCATGTTGAATGTGTGTGTGATTAAATACCTCCATTTGCTTCACCCCTCATCCACTGACACTCAGAAGCAGCAATGTCTGCCATCTGCAGAAATTTGCCAAGGCTCCTTTCAACGTACCTCTGAACCCCCGACCAGCAAAAAGGACAAGGGAAGCAGATACATGGGACCACCATGTTCGCGTTCCAATCCAAGCCATTTACCGAACTGATTGGGAAGTATATTGCCGTTCTTTCAGTATCACTGTTTCAACTTCCTCCCTAATGGTGTTGTAAGTCTACCTACAGCACATGGGCTGCAGCGGGTCAATGTGACAGCTCACGCCCACCTTCTCAAGGGCAACAAGGGACAGGCAATAAATACTGGCCGTATCATATTCCATGAATAAATTAGCATGAAAAATATTGTCCAGACCTGCCCAATTCTGGACACTGTACTTTGGGTTTTGTGAGCTCTGGCTGGTTGGGTCCAGGCAGTAACCTATTTGTTGGAAACACCTGAAGGAATATGCTGTTTGAAACAATCGGACAGTCTCTCAGAGGCATGGCCTGCATACCGAGCATCACACAGACACTGACAGTCACATCCCACATTACTGAGCTCCGAGAAAGGCAGAGGCAATTGAAAATATACTCATATCTGACTAACATGCTTAATCACACAGTGATATTTTTGCCACGAAAATGATTATGAATGAATATTAGCAGGGGGAAAGTGAGGACTGCAGATGCTGGAGATCAGAGTCAAAAAGTGTGGTTCTGAAAAAAGCACAGCCGTTCAGGCAGCATCTGAGGAGCAAGCGAGTCGACTATTAGTTCAAAATATTAATACAAGAGAAAATAATTGTATATTTTCAAAGTCCTTGTACTTAATAATAATTTGGTCTTGGGTGTGGGAATGAGATTTATCATTTCAATGCTCCTGACTGTGAGTTGTGCAGTGTTTTCATCATAATGTTGTTATAAAAGTGAACGAAATAAATGGGTTGATTTTAGATTAGATTACATTACAGTGTTGAAACATAATCTAATCTAAAATCCACCCATTCAATCCGTTCACTTTTATAACAACATTATGATGAAAACCGTGCACAACTCACAGTAAGGAGCATTGAAATGATAAATCTCATCCCCACACCCAAGACCAAATTATTATTAAGTACAAGGACATTTGTGCTTATTGGACAATCTAAAAGTTGGTATTGTGAAAGGCTATCGATAACTTCAGTCAAGACACTTTGCTGTTAACGGTTAGAACAATGCTGCAAACATTTACACAGAGATTTCCGACTCAATTCACACACAAGATCATTGGGCTGGATGATGCTGGCCATCAATGGAGCTGCACAATTCTGTTTGGATACTGACATTGTTGGGGCTAACATACACTGGATATTGTTTATGAGGGATTCAATGTATGATGCCATGTGCTGCAGGGGCCCATCACCTTTATAACACCTTCATTCAGGATTAGGTCCAAGGTGCAGAATTACAGAGTTTAGGTGCCATACCAGAAGAGATATACTTGCAGGACATGGCTGTTTACAGGTCATTGTTACAAATGTTGAACTGCGTCTGGATCTGCGCCATGTGCTAGTCCATTGACTAGTTTTCCCCACTCACATCTCTCCGTTGTTCAGGTATGTCTCTAACTAGTCTATTGTGAGGGATTATGTCAGTGGCTGCCCAACTCCAGTTTGAAAACTCACTGGACAGATTCTGGAGATGGCCAGTGTTTTGGAGGTCATGGTGAGGGCCAGTAACAGTGTTTCTGAATTCAGGCTTTTCCTCAAAGTCATGTTCAACAGCTTTGCGGCCTGAAAGATGGTGTGTTCATTCACCTGAACATCAATCTGCTGTTTACTACAGTCACTGAATTGTGTAATAGTTAGCTGTGCGCTCTGGTAATTCAATTATTTTTCACTTCAATGGTTTTCAACAAAAAAAACTCATGTTTGGTTTATTTTAAAATATGTAAGAAACAAAATGATATTAACTCTTCATTATACAAAATGTAAAAGTGACCTGTTGTATATATCTCACAGACTAATCAAGCAAAGTCAGATATTATCTGTAATGCAGGAGTCTGTGAACAGGACTAATACCAGGCAACATCACCACACTCTCTGTTAGGGTATGTCAAACTGACAGGACAAGCCAGGCAGAGGGAGACAGCTCCTTGGTATATAGTCAGTATCGTGCTCAGCATTGATGCTGCATCCTGTGGCTGCTGGACTGCTCTGCGGCAGGTTATGGGGGAATCAATAAAAGGGAAACATATAATTGAACACATCGTCACCGATCTGCCGACTGCAGATAGAACTCTACGTTTCATATATCGTTAAGAATGGTAACTGCATACTGCTTATGGGGAACAGGGGCTAACTTCACATTTTACAGACTCCTCTCACCATGATATGTAGCCCCCTGGGCTTTATCAGATTGAGAAACTAATGATGCATCCATGAGGTGCAGTGGGCCACAGTCAGGAGCAGAATCATACTCTGTACGACAGATACAGTCTGCAACCTCACAGCACAACATAACCCCCACTGTACAGAAACCATCACGGCCTGACATACCCCCCACTGTACAGTAACCATCACGGCCAAACATACCTCCCAATTTCGAGTAACCATCACGACCTGACATACCTCCCACTGTACAGTAACCATCACGGCCACACAGACCTCCCACTGTACAGTAACCATCACGGCCCGACATACCTCCCACTGTACAGTAACCATCACACCCCGTCATACCTCCCACTGTACAGTAACCATCACACCCCGACATACCTCCCACTGTACACTAACCATCACGGCCCAACATACCTCCCACTGTACAGTAACCATCACACCCCGACATACCCCCAATGTACAGTAACAATCACACCCCGAAATACCTCCCACTGTACAGTAACCATCACGGCCCAACATACCTCCCACTGTACAGTAACCATCATGGCCCAACATACCTCCCCCTATACAGTAACCATCACACCCCGACATACCTCCCACTGTACAGTAACCATCACGGCCAGACAGACCTCCCACTGTACAGTAACCGTCACACCCTGACATACCTCCCACAGTACAGTAACCATCACGGACCGACATACCTCCCACTGTACAGTAACCATCACGGCCCGACATACGTCCCACTGTACAGTAACCATCACACCCCGACGTACCTCCCACTGTACAGTAACTATCACGGCCATACATACCTCCCGCTGTTCAGTAACCGTCACACCCTGCCTACATCCCACTGTACAGTAACCATCACGGCCCGACATACCTCCCACTGTACAGTAACCATCACAGCCCGACATACCTCCCATTGTACAGTAACCATCACGGCCCGACATACGTCCCACTGTACAGTAACCATCACACCACAAACATACCACCCATTGTACAATAACCATCACACCCCGACATCCCTCCCATTGTGCAGTAACTATCACGGCCATACATACCTCCCACTGTACAGTAACCGTCACACCCTGACTACATCCCACTGTACAGTAACCATCACGGCCCGACATACCTCCCACTGTACAGTAACCATCACTGCCTGACATACCTCCCACTGTACAGTAACCATCATGGCCCGACATACATCCCACTGTACAGTAACCAACACACCCCGAAATACCTCCCACTGTACAGTAACCATCACAGCCCGACATACCTCCCACTGTACAGTAACCATCACACCCCGACATACCTCCCACTGTACAGTAACCATCACACCCCGACATACCTCCCTCTGTACAGCAACCATCATGGCCCGACATACCTCCCACTGTACAATAATCATCACACCCCGAAATACCTCCTACTGTACAGTAACCATCACAGCCCGACATACCTCCCACTGTACAGTAACCATCACACCCTGACATAGCTCCCACTGTACAGTAACCATCACACCCCGATATAACTCCCACTGTACAGTAACCATCACGGCCCGACATACCTCCCACTGTACAGTAACCATCACACCCCGACATACCTCCCACTGGACAGTAAACATCACACCCCGACATACCTGCCACTGTACAGTAACCATTACAGCCCGACATACCTGCCACTGTACAGTAACCATCATGGCCCGACATACCTCCGACTGTACAGTAACCATCACACCCCGACATACCTCCCACTGTACAGTAACCATCACAGCTCGACATACGTCCCACTGTACAGTAACCATCACAGCCCGACATACCTCCCACTGTACAATAATCATCACACCCCGAAATACCTCCTACTGTACAGTAACCATCATGGCCCGACATACCTCCCACTGTACAGTAACCATCACGGCCCAACATACCTCCCAGTGTACAGTACCCTCACGGCCCGACATACCTCCCACTGTACAGTAACCATTACACCCCGACATACCTCCCACTGTACCGTAACCATCACACCCCGAAATACCTCCCACTGTACAGTAACCATCACGGTCCGACATACCTCCCACTGTCATCTAACCATCACTCCCCGACATACCTCCCCCTGTACAGTAACCGTCACACCCCGACTTACCTCCCACTGTACAGTAACCATCACGGCCAGACATACCTCCCACTGTACAGTAACCATCACAGCCCAACATCTCTCCCACTGTACAGTAACCATCACGGCCCGACATACCTCCCACTGTACAGAAACCATCATGACCCGACATACCTCCCAGTGTACATTAAACGTCACGTCCCGGCATACCTCCCACTGTACAGTAACCCTCACGGCCCGACATACCTCCCACTGTACAATAACCATTTCGGCCCAACATACCTCCCACTGTACAGTAACCATCACGGCCCAACATACATCCCAATGTACAGTAACTATCACTGTCCAACATCCCTCCCGCTGTACAGTAACCACCACGGCCCAACATACCTACAGCTGTACAGTAACCGTCAATAGCGGTACTGTGGCTCAGTGGTTAGCACTGCTGCCTCACAGTGCCGGCCTCATGTGACAGTCTGTGTGGAGTTTGCACATTTCGCCCATGTCTGTGTGCGTTTCCTCCGGATGCTCTGATTTCCTCCCACAGTCCAACAGTGGATTGGTCATACTAAATTGCCCATAGTTTTAGGTGCTTTAGTCAGAGGAAAATGGGTCTGGGTAGGTTACACTTCGAAGGGTTGGTGTGGACTAATTGGGCCAAACGGCATGTTTCCACACTGTAGGGAATCTAATCTAACCTCCAAGGTTCAAGTCATAGTTATAATCAATTGTCTGAATGAGTGCAACTCCAACAGTACTCTAGTATGGACTTACGAGCGACAGGCAACACAGTTGTGTGGGGAAGATCATGTTCACAAACTTGATTGATTATTTTGAGGAAGTGACAAAATTGATTGATGAGGGCATAGGGCTGGATGTTGGCGGTCTGGACCTTAGCAAGGCCGTTGATATGGTTCCTTATGGCAGGCCAGTACGGAAGGTGAAGTGAAGTGGGATCTGCCGTCAGTTAGTAAGATGGATAGAGAACTGCTTGGTCATAGAAGACAGAGTAGTGGTGGAACAGTGTTTTTGTAACTGGAGATCTGTAAATAGATTGGCAGATTTGCAGATTTTGAGGATGATTGCCAGAAAATACAGCAGGACAAACAAAACACAGATGTAACTTTATCTGGACAATTGCGACGTGATGCATTTTAGAAGGTGTAAAGCAGGAGAGAAGTATACAGTAGATGGAAAAACTACTGATTGCATCAACATCCGAAGAGATAAATGTGTACAGCTCCACAGTTCCCTGAAAGTTGTAACAAGGGTGAATAGGGTGATCAAGAAGACGGACGGCAAACTTGCAGACTGGCATCCGAGCATGCAGTATGAAAATTAGCAGGCCATATCGCAGCTGTAGAGAAACTTAGTTCGGGCACATTTGGAATATTGTATACAGTACTGGTTGCCACACGATGTGGAAGTGTTGGAGAGGGTATGGAAAAGGTTTACCAGCATGTTGTCTGGTTTGGAGGGTATTAACCAGAAGGAGAAATTGAACACACATGGTTTCTTTGCAACTGGGCATCATTGACGATGGGGCTACCTGATAGATATTTACAAAACTGTCAGAGGCATAGATAGGACAGATAGAGGCTTTTCCCCAGAGTAGAAATATCAATGACTAGGGACCATAGGTTTTAGGTAAAAGGGAGAAAGTATGATAGGTAAGTTTATTTTTGCTTTTCCAGACAGAATGTGAAAGTGCCTGCAATACACTGATAGCGGGGATAAGCTAATATAGCAAGGTTAAAGAGGGATCTTGGCACAGAGACGAAACAACAGCGAACAGAATGACATCGAATGTGTAGAAGCATAAACGTTCGTTTTAACTTTCGAAGGGCATCATGTGTCAGTGCGGACTTGCTGGGCTGAAGGGCTTGTTCCTGTGCCGGACTGTTCTTTAAGACAAGATTTGAGCGCAGCAGTGGCGGGATGCTCACTGAATGATTCCTGATGATCAACAACCACATTCATGGAGGTCGCTCCTCATCAATTTTCAGCTTTACACCCTCCGTCCCACTGTGGGGAACCTCAATATGGAGAATTTGACATGAAAGTCAGAGCTGGTAACTGGTGACTCCATCTCGCCCCTCGATCCTGCGGCCTTCTATCTTGGACATCAACGTCTTGGGGAACACTGCACTGACAGAAGCTGCATGTAATCCACATCCACCAATGCTGGCATCTGTCACATGCCAGCCTCAACATGCCATCCCAGCACATCCCAAACCCACTACAGTACACTTCTGTACTTCAATGCTGCAGCTCAGGGTGCACTGACAACTCTCGTTGCAATGCTGCTGCAAGGACACTGTGCTCAGGGACACACACTCAGCTCATGGACTGTCCCGCTGGGCTGCTCACTCCGTGTTTGTACACATTCACTTTGATATGCCTTGAGCGTTCACAGAATTTTTGCTTTACCTTACCCTGCCCTCAGCATTGTTTTTAACCTCAGCCAGAGCTACCAGTCTCAACCGCCTGCTACATTGTCTTGGTGTTTAGCACAGACACAAACACAGGAAGCTGAATATCATTGTCCACAGTCAGTCACGGTGCCCAGTAGTGAGACAAAGGGACTCTCAGATTCCAGTCTGGGAGCTTGGACACAGTCAGGAAGTCTCTTGTGGTTGTTAGAGTTAGGTTCCTTCTCCTGTGAGGGGGTGAGGAGCTGAATGTTGGGGAGATCCACGCCTCTCTTGGTCCTTATGGGATGTGAAAATTAGCAAGAGGTATTAAGGGACATGGAAACGTTTTGCGCAGCTGTTAGAGCTGGCAAATCTGGGGGAAAGCTGGCAATGTGTCCTGAGTGAGTGAGTGGGCAGCACATACAATAGGCAGGGTTGGGTAGAGGGGCAGTGATGAGGTTGGAGAGACTGAGAGAAGGTGCTGGATTCAGTGAGGGTGGGTAAGTTCACATGCAGTTACAGGGGTGAGGGTGAGGATGGGAGAACATGAGCCTTGGTGGGAGGTGGGTGCAGTAACAGAGAGAGTGAGAGTGAGGTCACAAAGTGAAGATGGTGGCACTTACCCTGGTGGAGTGGGGAAGGTCACTGCTGGGCATTCACCCAGAAGGCTGGCACCTCACTGACCCAGGGGTCACCCTCGGACCAAAATGGCAGGATCTGGTTTCATGGCCTCCCCTGCCAGTCATGGAGGAAGATAATGTCCCTCTCGTGCACCATGCCATCCACCAGAACCTCAGGTGCTTGGTCTCAAAGTGACGGCCCAGATTTACCCCCTTTGCCATGTCCAGGGTGTTTCGGAGTGACAATCCTAGAGTGTAATGACTTTTTAAAGATGTCCCCTGTAACAGGGAGGCCGGTGCATTCTGGTATATCCAGGCAGCGGGCAGTTGTTATGACGAAAGGGAAAATCCTCGCGTTAGTATCAGATGAGAGAAAGTCCACATGGGCAGGGAGGGTAGTTAATGAAGCAGATTGGGGATGGTATCATGAGAAAAAACACTTAACCTTGTGGAGAGAAACCCTCCATGAAACTCGTCTAAAATGAGACTTGACCAAATCAAAAGATGGTTGAGGCCTCTGTCTGTCTGAATCAAAATGGGAATGCAGTGTGAAATATTGGCAGCAACAAACTTGGAGCAGAGAATTATACAGGAGATTCAAATCCTTAAAAAGGGGTAATTAATGCTCCAAACTGTTAAAAGGAGCTGGGGAAATTCCCCGGCCTTATACTTACCTACATTATCCAATCCTCACTGGATGCAGGGATAATGCCGGAGACCTGGAGAATGGCTGACACGGCAGCTTTGTTTAATGTGAAGAAAGGGACTGACTAAATAGATCGCGGCTGGAATTCTGAGACAGTGCATAAACGGTCACTGAGGAAGTCCCGGGGACTCCAGCACAGTCGGTCAGGAGTTGTTCAAGGAAGATCGTGTGTAATTAATCTGACTGTATCGGTCTGAGGCATTAACCTGTAACTGCATGTGACTTAATTGGATTTAACGAGAGATTCCATGGCAGGCTGTTTAAAAACAGAAACTATGGGGCCAGGTGAATGGAGCAAACAACCCAGACGAGTGCAAGGCAAGGCATTTGGGGACATCACCAATAGAGAGGAATGTACAATAAATGAGAGTATGGTCAGTGTGGGCAGATAAATGAAGGTAGCTGGAAACATCAACAATCTCGTTAATGTAGCAAATGGAATCATTTCCTCTATCAGCCAAAGGGCAGAATTTAGAGCAGGAAGTTTATGCTGGAACTGTATACATAAGGAGCGCAGTCGCACCTTGGGGAATGTGTGCAGTTCTGGTCACCCCAAGACATGGAAGGATGGAATTGGACTGGAGAGTGTGTAGTGGAGATTCGTTACCCTGTGACAGCGGAAGTGCAGTTATGAGAAAAGGCTGGAACGGAGGATGCTGAGAGGAGATTTGATCGGACAGTAAATATTGTCAGGGACCTGAGTAGAGGGAGTTTGGTAAACAGTGAAAAAGCAGGACCTCAAGTGCAGTGATCTCCAGATTATTCCCAGTGCCACGTGCCAGTGAGGATAGGAATAGAAAGAGAGACCAGATGGAAGTGTGGCTGAGGAACGGTAGTTTCCTCCACTATTCTGTTTGGTTACCATAGCCCTGCCAAATCAGTTTAAATCCCTCCCAACAGCATTAGCCAAACACTACATAAGGAAATCAGTCCCAGCTCTGTCATATGTTACCCAATCCAGCTTGTACAGTTGCTGCCTTCCCCAGAACCAGTCCCAATGCACCAGGAATCTGAAGCGCTTCCTGCTACACTATCGTTCCAGTCACACTCTCACCTACTTAATCTTCCTCGTGCTGCACTGCCTTGCACACAGCACTGCGAGCATTCCAGGGATTGGCACACTTGAGGCCCTGTTTGCTAACCTTCCATCTACCTCGCTAAATTCTGATTCCCAGACCACGGCACATTTCACACCCAAGTCACTGAGACCAACACAGACCATGACCTCTGGCTGCTAACCATCTCCCAGACCAATATTCTGCAGACACAGTGAAATTCTCGAGCCCACAATCCTGGAATTACATTGACAGTCAAACAAATGCTAATGATTTCCTCAATTTCCTGACTCCCCTGTGAGTATTGCTCCTCCTTCCTTCTCCCTCCCCTCCTGTACAGTCAGGCTGCTTGTGGAGCCACAGACATGGCTCTGACTGCCCTCCCCTGAGCAGCCAATACCTTCATCAGCTTCCAAACTGGAAAACCGAATTGAGAGGGAGACATCAGGCTATTCCTGGATTCCCTGACTGTGTATCTTCGATTGTGCAGTACACCATTCCCTTCATTCTTCCAGGCCGTCATGTCTGCAGGGTGATCGGCTCTGTGTGTGTGCCGTCCCCCAACTCTCAGCATCACAGATGTCTCATAGAATCTCTGGTCACTGTCTGAGCTCCATAACCCAGTGTTCATCTAGGGCACGAGCAGGGAGCTATGGCTTCCCAATGTAACATAACACATTTTCCATCTGACAAACATGTCTTAAATTTACAACATGTCTGGAGTAACTTAATTAATTACCTCGAATGAAGTTAACATCAGGGAAATAACAAAGTGGTTAAGTCCCTTATTCAGCTGTGGTTTAGTGAGAATAATTTATTACAGTGGCTCAGAATTTCACTTCTCCCTCTTATTTCTCAGTTCAGCTCTTATTTCAGAAGTTGAAAAACTAAATTTGCTAACTAATAGTAATTTAGAGACAGTCACTAATAACGGAGTATTATCAGCCAACGAACTTACAGCCTTTTCTGTGATGGCTCTTGCATTTCTTTCAAACTCGGTGCAGGCAGGTCCCAGCAGCAGAAAGTTCTCTGTGACTCCAAGGTACGTGTAATCCTCCAGCTCCCACTCCACTCTGCTCCCTCACAGGGTCACCGTGTCTGTGAATCCCAAGTATGTCCAGGCCTCGATCCTCAGTGCTGATTTATATCCTCCCACTTTGATGCTTCCGTAACCTCATGTTCCTGCTTCAAGTTGCTCCATCACATGGTCACTCCCTCTGTGACTCGGTGCTGATTCAGAGCCTCCTGCTCTGCTGTTTCTCCAACGCCAAGTCCTGTTAGGCCTTGATCCTCGCTGCTGATTTATATTCTCCCGCTTTGTGCTGCTCACTGTCAGGTTCTCGCCCTTTGTGACTCCCAGGTTATAGTAGGCCTCAAGCCTCAGCTGAGATGTGTAACATCCCATTCCACTTTGCTCCCCATAGGATCGCCGCTGTGTGTGAAAGACAGTGGAAAAGAGGAGGATGAGAGTGTGCAGAGGGTGTTACAGTGATTGAGTGATCTGTCGGGGATGGAACAGGTTATCTGCAGAGGTAGGCAGACCTGAAGTGTCTATAGCAGGTTATTGGGAGATACAGGGAAAGTTGCATGCAGTGAGGGTGGCAAAGAAAATAGATACATGATGGCTTGTTGATGACGGAGCCTTGTAAAGTCTAAAGGGCTTTTTGTGAGCTGCTTCCTGAGATGTGAAGACTTCAACAAATGCAAATTGACAGCCAGTAAGTGTTGTAAGGTACTGGAGACTGTTGGATGTTACAGAGTTAGAAGACTCGCAGTAACTGGGGGGTTACAGATGTTTGAAGCATTCGTGGTGTTCAAGGACCCTCAGTGCATAAGGAGGTACAGAGAATGGGAGCCTTGCAATTAATGGGATTGCAGGGGCTGGAAGATCTAAGATGGATAAAGAGGATGAAAAGTACCAATACAGCACAACCAACCGTTGTAATTCACAGAGATTTAAGGAAGGCGACCTGTGCTGTCAATGAATGCAGTTATATGGCGAGTTACAGGTACTGAGGGGTTACAAATTTAGAACGGAAGAGGTTT
>NC_057716.1:113000298-113004546 GCF_004010195.1 Chiloscyllium plagiosum
GCCCACCACCACTGTCAGGCTCACTGGTCTATAGTTCCCTGGCTTGTCCTTACCAACTTTCTTAAACATTGGCACCACATTCGCCAACCTCCAGTCTTCTGGCACCTCACCTATGACTATCAATTATACAAATATCTCAGTAACAGGCCCAGCAATCCGTTCCCTGGCTTCCCACAGAGTTCTCTGTACACCTGATTAGGTTCCGGGGATTTATCCACTTTTATACGTTTCAAGACATCCAGCACATCCTCTTCTGTAATATGAACATTTTTGTAGATGTCACCATTTACTTCCCTACATTCTATATCTTCCATGTCCTTTCCAACAGTAAATATTGATGCAAAATACTTATTTAGTATCGCCCCCAACTCCTGCATTCCAAACAAAGGCCTCCAAACTGATCTTTGTGGGGCGCTATTCTTTCCCTATTTACCCTTGGATTTTCCTTAATTCTATTTGCCAATGTTATCTCATGTCCTCTTTTTGACCTCCTGATTTCCCTCTTAAGTATACTCATACTATACTCAACGTATTCAAGAAGAACGGATACTCAAAAAATACAGTGCGCAGATTCCTCAAGAACAAACCACGACAAGCAGACCAAACACAGCCAGAAACCCTAATCACCTTACCATACATCAAAGATGTTTCAGAAATGACAGCCAGACTACTAAGAACCCTCGGAATCCTAGTAGCATACAAACCCACCAACACTCTCAAACAAAAACTAACAAACTTAAAAGACCCAGTACAACCCATGGACAAAACCAAAGTCAGCTATAAAATTCCATGCAAGGACTGCCACAAGCACTACATAGGACAAACAGGAGGAAAGTTAGCCACCAGGATACACGAACACCAGCGAGCCTCAAAAAGACACGACCCTCTCTCCCTCGTAGCCCTACACACGAATGAAAAAATCCCACCGTTTCGATTGGGACAACACTTTTATCCTGTTACAGGCCAAGCAAAGACATGCCAGAGAATTCCTAGAGGCATGGCACTCCAACCACAACGCCATAAACAACCACATTGATCTTGATGCCATCTATCAACCCCTCTGAAAATGAACAGGAAATGACATCACCACAAACCCCAGGAACCCCATCCAGGACAAACATTTAAATGGAAAGCAGGAGACAACAGCTTTGCTTCACTTGGAGGTCGCCACTGATGATGGTACCTAGCCAGGTAATGAATCGTCTGGATATCAAACCTACAGCTCAGCGAGCAAACCTACACCCTAAACCTCAACCTGAGCTACAAACCTTCACAAACCTTGCATATACTCATATTGCCTTTTGTACTCTTCTACGGGTTCACTCGATCTACCTTGTCTGTATCTGATATATGGTCCCTTCTTTTTCTTAACCAGACCCTCAATTTCTTTAGCCATCCTGCATTCCCTATATCTACCAACCTTTCCTTTTACCGTAACAGGAATATACTGTCTCTGGACTCTCGTTACCTAATTTCTGAATGTTTCCCACTTTCCAGCTGCCCTTTTATCTGCGAACATCTGCCTCCAGTCAGCTTTTGAAAGTTCTTGCCTAATATCATCAAAATTAGCCTTACTCCAATTTAGAATTTCAACTTTTAAATCTGGCCCCTCAGTTTCCATCACTATTTTAAAACTAATAGAATTGTTGACAAACAGCTGAAGCTCACACACTTCAGTGGGAATTAAATCGATTGATTATATATAAATGTGTCAGAATGATAATTCTATCGATTGTTCAATCGTTTGCTCACTCTGAATATGCAATCAGTCAGAGGTTAACCACTTTGTAAATGATATAGCGACAATGTATGAATTTGAATACAGACATTCAATGTGTAATTGTGATCACCAGAATGATCAGACAACATTTTCTTTTTGGTATAAAACAAAACGCGCACTCTTTACTTTTGTAACATAAAATGTTGTTGGGTGTTTACATTTTAGTTCCTTCAATATAGAACCAACTTAATTGTTTTCAGGGATGATGCAATTATTGCTCATATGAATAATTGTAGTTCATATCTCATCATTGCCCAATTCACAAACATGGCTAACTCCTGATTATTGTTCAGGTCAGTAAACCCACCACATTGCAATCAGGCACGTACTACTGGACCTCACAGCTGCCTGTGACACTGAGTGAGATACTGGCCTGCTCCAGAATCTGACCAGAAAGATTCCAACCTGGGTCAGGATAATCAGGTGATCGGCGTAGAGGCGGAGACGCATGAAACGTCGATTCTCCTGCTCCCTGGATGCTGCCTAACCTGCTGTGCTTTTCCAGTAACACATTTTTCAGCTCTGATCTCCAGCATCTGCAGTCCTCACTTTCTCCTCAGGACAATCATTCAAACATTCCTTCAAAGTAAATCATTTGGATTCCACCTTGGCCAGGAGGAACCCAGCAAACAGGCTATCAGTCATCATTCCTGATGAAGGACTTTTGCCCGAATTTCTGACTTTCCTGCACCTCGGATGCTGCCTGACCTGCTGTGCTCTTCCAGCACCGCTCTAATCTAGACTCTGGTTTCCAGCATCTGCAGTCCTTGTTTTTACCTATCAATGTTCTCAGTGTAGTTACAAATACTGTCTAAATTAGATATCAATGTTTGATAAGGAACCAGGTGTTACAAATTCATCTTCAGTCAGACCATGACCCAGAGAGCATTGTCTGCACATGGAGTGTCAGAATCACATGGAATTGCTTACGGTGCTGACAACTGGCATGTTCCCCATACTTCCTACATCTGCTCCCTGGTCCAGACCCTGGTGAAAATGTTCACAATTGACAGATTTCTGCAGCATCTTGTGTCTCACAATGAATCTTCAGAAATTATATCCAATAAATATACCTTCACATTCACCAGTATCAAAATAAAATTGTACATGTCTGTGGATGGTCAGATATTAATACATTGGTCACCAAACAGAATGTATCTGAAGAAAACAGGAGCTAACGACAAACCAAAAATCAGGTTAATAACTAAACTTTGTGGATTTTGTCTGGTCGAGGTAACCACATATATTGTGCTGGTACTCAGCGGATTGTAACCATGCACACCATAACTGGGAGTCTTGGCCTCACGCCCCTTCCAGCTTCCTGACCTCACACACCTCACTCCCTCACACATTCACAAACAGATGAAAATCCACCAGCTGAGAGAAACTTGGAACATGGAACAGTACAGCACAATAAGAGCCCTTCAGCCCTCAATACTTTGCCGCCCTTTTATCCTACTCTAAGATCAGACTAACCTGCATAACCTTCAATGCACTAGCTTCCATGTGCCTATTCAAGAGTATTCTTAATTATCCCTAATGTATCTGACACTACTTCTATCACTGGCGGTGCATTCCAACCCCACCATACTCTGTGTAAAGCAGCTACCTCTGACATCAACCCTAAACATTCCTCCAATCACCTTAAAATTACGGTCCTTGTAGATAGCCATTTCTGCCATGGGAAAAGACTCTGGCTATCCAATCTTTGTCTCTCAACATTTGTACACCTCTATCAAGTCAGCTGTCATTCATCTTCGCTCCAGGGAGAAAAGCCCTAGCTCCCTCAAACTTTCTTCCTAAGACATGTCCTCCAGTCCAGGCAGCATCCTGGTAAATCTCCTCTGCACACTCTCTGAGGCCTCCACATGTTTCCTATACTGAGGCTACCAGATCTGAACACGATATTCCAAGTGTGGTTGAACCACAGCTTTATTAACCTTAGCATTACCCTCGTCGCTCTTAAATTCAATTCCCCATAATGAAAGCCAACACGCCATACACCTTCTTAACAACCTTAACTACTTGGATGACAATTTTGTGTGATCTATGGACATGGACCCCAAGATCCCTCTGTTCCTCCCCATTGCCAGGAATTCTGTCTTTAACCCTGTATTCTGTATTCAAATGCAATCTTCTAAAACAAATCACTTCACACTTTATAAGGTTGAACTTTATCTGCCACTTATTAGCCCAGGGCTGCATCCTGTCAATGTTCTGTTGCAACCTACAACAGCCCTCCACACTATCCACAACTACATCAATCTGCATGTCTTTGGTAAACTTACTAACCCACCATTCCACTTCCTCATCAAAATCATTTATAAAAATCACAAACAGCACAGGTCCCAGAGCCGATCCCTGTGGAACACCACTGGCCACTGACCTCCAGGCTGAATACTTTCCATCTGCTACCATCCTCTTTCTTTTAGGGGCCAACCATGCCCGTATCCAGACAGCCAAATTTC
>NC_057716.1:113004583-113026298 GCF_004010195.1 Chiloscyllium plagiosum
CTCTGCACACTCTCTGAGGCCTCCACATGTTTCCTATACTGAGACTACCAGATCTGAACACAATATTCCAAGTGTGGTTGAACCACAGCTTTATTAACCTTAGCATTAACCTCGTCGCTCTTAAATTCAATTCCTCATAATGAAAGCCAACACGCCATACACCTTCTTAACAACCTTATCAACTTGGGTGACAATTTTGTGTGATCTATGGACAAGGACCCCAAGATCCCTCTGCTCCTCCCCATTGCCAATAATTCTGTCTTTAACCCAGTATTCTGTATTCAAATGCAATCTTCTAAAACAAATCACTTCACACTTTATAAGGTTGAACTTTATCTGCCTCTTAAGAGCCCAGGGCCTCATCCTGTCAATGTTCTGTTGCAACCTACAACAGCCCTCCACACTATCCACACCTACATCAATCTGCATGTCTTTGGTAAACTTACTAACCCACCATTCCACTTCCTCATCAAAGTCATTTATAAAAATCACAAACAGCACAGGTCCCATAGCCGATCCCTGTGGAACACCACTGGTCACTGACCTCCAGGCTGAATACTTTCCATCTGCTACCATCCTCTTTCTTTTAGGGGCCAACCATGCCCGTATCCAGACAGCCAAATTTCTCTGTGTCCCATTCTTGCTCAACTTCTGAATGAGCCTACAATGGGGAGCATAATCGAACGCCTTGCTAAAATTCATGTTCACCATATCTACCGGTCTACCTTCATTAACATGTTTTTTTCACATCTTCAAATAATTCAATAAGGTTTGTGAGGCATGACATGCTCCTGAAAAAGCCATGCTGACTATCTCTGATCAAATTATCATTTTCTGAGTAATTGTAAATCCTGTCTCTCAGAAGCGTCTCCAATACTTTGCCCACCACTGATGTAAGACTGACTGTTTGGTCATTCCCAGGGTTATCCCTATAACCTTCCCTGAACAAGGGAATAACATTTGCCACACTCCAATCATCTGGCACCACTCCAGTTGACAGTGAAGACACAACGATCATCACCAAAGGAACACCAATCTCTCCCATCACTTCCTGGAGTAACCTCGTGTATACCCTATCTGGCCCAGGGAATGTTTGTACTTCAATCAGTCTGTACTTCCACTCAACTTGTCTACACCCTGTCCAACCAACTGACTGACTGCTTTCTATTTCAGTGCAATATATAGTGCTGCCTTCCGAAGCAAGTATGGTTTCCAACGTCCTTCGAATCACAGAATAAAAAAATAAGAATGCACCAATCCCTTCCTGATAAAGAGCTCATGCTCGAACAATTGAATCTCCTGCTCCTAAGATGCTGCCTGATCTGCTGTGCATTTCCAGCACCACATTGTTCGACTCTGATCTCTATCAACTGCAGACCTCACTGTCTCCTTTACTGAGGGCTATCCGCCCTACACACTGAGCGGGAAATTAACCATCAGAAACTCATTGTATGTGGAGCTGACTGCTCAGATCTGGAAAGTTGCACTTGATAAATACATGTTTAAAAAAGAAATTACAATTCAACAAATAGTCATTCAGTCCCAGAGTTACAATTTTGGTTCATGGTTTGGGCAGCCTATTAACAAATAGTGAATTATTGAGGAACTCCGAGATACAGAGTATTCCAGGTGTTATAATCCAACTTACGTTAACGCTGGGAGCATTATCAGACAGACTGCTGTGATAATGGCATCAATTGACATGTGGAGGTGGAACATGTTTGCTATCACAGAGACGTGTTTGAGGGAGGCCAGGTGTAACAACTCAATATTCTGCTGTACTGGAACTACAGGCAGGACGGGAGAGGGTTTTAAAGAGGAGGTGGTATGGCATTATTAATTAAGGAACAGTTACTGCAGTAATGAGGGACGATATCTTGGAAGTGTATTCAAATGAGGCTTTATGGGTCAAGGTTAGTGTCAAAATGATGACAAACACACGACTGGGGATATTTTATAGAGCCCCATGAAGATGAAAATGCAGGAGCAGATATATAACTTATTCATTGAGGTACGTGAAATCAAATTCACTGTGGTGTGAAGGAAAGCAGAGATATTAAAGCAAGGCTGGAGATATTACAGATTCAGGAAAGCAAGGATGGAGATGTTACAGAGAGAGGAAAGCAAGGCTGGAGATTTTAGAGAGGTAGGAAAGCAAGGCTGGAGATATTACAGATAGGGAGGAAAGCAAGGCTGGAGATGTCACAGAGATAGGAAAGCTTGGCTGGAGTTGTTACAGATAGAGAGGAAAGCAAGGCTGGAGATGTTACAGAGAGAGAGGAAAGCAAGGCTGGAGATGTTAGAGAGAGAAAAAAGCAAGGCTGGAGATGTTACAGATAGAGAAGAAAGCAAGGCTGGAGATGTTACAGATAGAGAGGAAAGCAAGACTGGAGATGTCAGAGAGAGAGAGAAAAGCAAGGCTAGAGATGTTACAGATAGAGAGGAAAGCAAGGCTGGAAATGTTACAGAGAGAGAGGAAAGCAAGGCTGGAGATGTTACAGAGAGAGGATCGCAAGGCTGGAGATGTTACAGAGAGAGAGGAAAGCAAGGCTGGAGATGTTACAGAGAGAAAGGAAAGCACGGCTGGAGATGATATAGAGAGAGAGGAAAGCAAGGCTGGAAATGTTACAGAGATAGGAAAGCAAGGCTGGAGATGTTACAGAGAGATAGGAAAGCAAGGCTGGAGATGTTACGATAGAGAGGAAAGCAAGGCTGGAGATGTGACAGAGATAGTTTAGCAAGGCTGGAGATGTTACAGAGAGATAGGAAAGCAAGGCTGGAGATATTACAGAGAGAAAGGAAAGCAAGGCTTGAGATGTTACAGAGAGAGGAACGCAAGGCTGGAGATGTTACAGAGAAAAAGAAAAGCAAGGCTGGAGATGTTACAGAGATAGAGAGCACGGCTGGAGATGTTACAGAGAGACAGAAAAGCAAGACAGGAGATGTTACAGATAGAGAGGAAAGCAAGGCTGGAGATGTTACAGAGAGAGAGAAAAGCAATGCTGGAGATGTTACAGAGAGAGAGGAAAGCAAGGCTGGAGATGTTACAGAGATAGGAAAGCAAGGCTGGAGATGTTACAGAGAGATAGGAAAGCAAGGCTGGAGATGTTACGATAGAGAGGAAAGCAAGGCTGGAGATGTTACAGAGATAGGATAGCAAGGCTGGAGATGTTACAGCGAGATAGGAAAGCAAGGCTGGAGATGTTACAGAGAGAGAGGAAAGCAAGGCTGGAGATGTTACAGAGAGACAGAAAAGCAAGGCTGGAGATGTTACAGAGATAGGAGAGCACGGCTGGAGATGTTACAGAGAGACAGCAAAGCAAGGCTGGAGATGTTACAGCGATAGGAAAACAAGGCTGGAGACGTTACAGAGAGAAAGGAAAGCAAGGCTGGAGATATTAAAGTGAGAGAAAAGCAAAGCTAGAGATGTTATAGATAGAGAGGAAAGCAAGGCTGGAGATGTTACAGAGAGAGAGAAAAACAAGGCTGGAGATATTAAAGAGAGAGAAAAGCAAGGCTAGAGATGTTATAGATAGAGAGGAAAGCAAGGCTGGAGATGTCACAGGGAGAGAGGAAAGCAAGGCTGGAGATATTAAAGAGAGAGAAAAGCAAGGTTAGAGATGTTACAGAAATAGGAAAGCAAGGCTAGAGATGTTACAGAGGTAGTGTGGCCTGTGCATGCTAGAATAGGTTAACGAGATATTTTTAAATTCATTTACAGAATATGGGGAAAGATGAGGCAGCTGAAGATTAGAGAGATAGGGACGGGTGTAGGGGCTGCCCGAATTTACAGCGATAGATGGTACTAGAGTAAGAGATAAAGATTGTAGTGATACGGAGGGTTACTGAGATACAAATGAATGTTGCAGCTGGAGCAGATGACAGGGAAAGAAACAGAAATACACGTAGATAGTTTAAAAACGGAATTATGCAATGTCTTAATGGAGAAAATATTGTAGAAATCTGTGAAATAGACAAGGCACTTGGAGGAACTGAAGGAGTGAGACCTTGGACTGTCAAATCACAAGAGTCATAGAGTGGGTGTCATACAGCACAGAAGAGGCCCTTCGATTGATAGTGATACAAAATTAAAAGCCCTGCAGACCCTGGAAATCCCTCCTTCCTAACATCTGGGGGCTTGGGTTAGATGTGGGACAGGCACCAACAGAAACCTCAAGCAACGATGTGTCATAACGAAACCTCATTGTGTCAGATCAAACACTGACACGGAAACCTCCTGCTGACTCCCTTCCCTCAGCTGATGGATCAGTGTCCCTCTGATGGAAGCCCTGAGAGAGTGACAAAGCTGGAGAAGGTATACTGGGTTGGCCATTTCAAAACCACCACCCAGAGGGGCTCAGCAGCAGCATTGCTCATCGAGATGGTCAGATCCAAAAGGACATAGCTGCAAAGCTGGGTCTGCACTGAGTGGGAAGGGAACGACTGAGAAGGAGAAACATTCTTGACCTTATCTTCACCAACCTACCGGCTGCAGGCACATTGATCGATGATCGTATTGGGAAAGGTGACTACTACACATAGTATTTCTATAGACAAAGTCCCACTTTTACATTGTGAATCGTGTGAGTGCATGAGTGCGTGAGAGAGAGTGAGAGAGAGTGAGAGAGAGTGAGAGAGAGTGAGAGAGAGAGAGACAGATAGAGAGCGAGAGCGAGAGCATGTGCATGAGCACACATGTGAGAGATACTATCACCATGCTCAACGGAACAAATTTCAAAGAGATCAAGAACTTAGGACTGGCCTGTGAGAGGTGATTCGGGTCATTACCAACAGCAGCAGAATTGTACTCCAGCACAATTTTCACTGTCACTGCCTGGCATATGCTCCACTTTACCCTGATCATCAGGCCGAGGATAAACCCTTCTTCAATGAGAAACACAGGAGGGCTGGCCAAGACCAGCACCAGGTAAACCTCACAATGAGGTGACGTTACCAAACAGGACCACTTACTTACCAAACAGCGTAAACAGCCAGTGACAGACAGATGTAACTAACAAATCAGACCTAATCTCTGCAATCCTGTCACATGCAATCAGCGTGAATTGTGTGGTCAATTAAACAGCTCACTGGAGAAGTAGGATCCACAAATATCGCCTTCCTCAACGATGAAAGAGCCCAGCACAACAATAGAAAAGCTAAGGCTGAAAAATTCAAAACAATGTTTAGACCGAAGTGTCGATGGGATGATCTATTTTAGTCTTCTCCAGATGGCAGTCATCAGCTAATTCGATTCACTGTGTGTGGTAACTCCAAACGGCTGGAAGGATGGGGAATGCAAAGGCTGTGGGCTCTGATAACATTTCATTCAAGCTGTTCCTGCTGGGATGCAGCACTGGCACCTACCTGACAATGTGGGAAACTATCAGGGTATGTCCTGTACACACACAGACAAAACTTCAGACACTCGATGACTGCCTCATTGCTCTGATTCTCAACATTAATAAAGTGATGGAAGATGTCATCTACAGTAAGGTCAAGCAGCACTGCCTCAGCTCCAGCCTGTTCACTGAGCTCAGTTTGGGCTCTCATCCCTTGGGCACATTGAAGCCTTAGTTTAACGATGTCCAACAAGGTGAATTCTAGAGGTGAGGTGACAGTGACTGCACTTAACATCATCATTACTGCAGTTGACTAATTGTCATATCCTGGATTAACAGCAAAACTGGATCAAATAGGATTCGTCTGCACTGGCTGAAGTTGTACCTGGTACAAAGGAAGGTGGCTGGGGTTGGTGGGGAACAGCCATCTCCGCAGCAGTTCCCCAGGGGAGGGGTTTCTGAGTAAACCTGTAGACCAGAAATGGAAAGGCAGGGCACCATACACCAACAGGATGATAGGGTTGTTCTCTTGTTAGATAGATGCGACTAGCGGCAGTTTAACTGAACAGTCATTATGCCTCAAGCAAGGGATAGGTTGAGTAAGACAGCCCTCTTCAGACACCTCATTCAGTGTAGAATTGAACCCATACTGTTGGCATTAATCTGCATTACAAACTAGCCGTCCAACTGATTGAGCTAACCAAGTCCTCGCTCAGCTGCTTGGGGAAGATAGTGTAACATTATTCTTTTCAGATATGTTGTTAGACACCACTGGAGCAGGTGGAACTAGAAGCCAGCTACCTAGCTCAGAGAAAAGGAGAACATCAGTGAGCTATAAGAGTGGTCTCTGCCCTAGGCCCAATAATTTTCAGCTGCTTCGTAAATGACCATCCCTACACTGTAAAGTCACAAGTGGGGATATTTGCCAATGATTGGACAATGTTCAACACCATTTGTGATTTACTCAGATGCTGAAGCAATCCTTATTCAAATGTGTGGGTGCAGCTTCATCCATCATCCACTGACACGAAGTAGCAGTAATGCCTGCCATCTACATGGTGCTCAGCAGAACTTTACCAAGGCTCCTTACAACGTACCTCTGAAACTACGACCATCAAGAAGGACAAGGGAAGCAGATACATGGGACCACCATGTTCGCGCTCCAATCCAAGCCATTTACCGAGCTGATTGGGAAGCATATTGCCGTTCCTTCAGTGTCACTGTTTCAAGTTCCTTCCCTAATGGTATTGTAAGTCTACCGACAGCACATGGGCTGCAGCGGGTCAATGTGACAGCTCACCCCCACCTTCTCAAGGGCAAAAAGGGACAGGTAATAAATACTGGCCTTATCATATTCCATGAATAAATTAACATGAAAAATATTGTCCAGTCCTGCCCAATTCTAGACACTGTGCTTTGGGTTTTGTGAGCTCTGGCTGGTTGGGTCCAGACAGTAACCTATTTGTTGTAAACAGCTGAAGGAATATGCTGTTTGAAACAATCGGACAGTCTCTCAGAGGCATGGCCTACATACCGAGCATCACACAGACACTGACAGTCACATCACAGATTACTGAGCTCTGAGACAGACAGAGGCAATTGAAAATATGCTCATATCTGACTAACATGTTTAAACACACAGTGATATTGTTGCCACGAAAATGATTATGAGTGAATATTAGCGGGGGAAAGTGAGGACTGCAGATGCTGGAGATCAGAGTCAAAAAGTGTGGTTCTGAAAAAAGCACAGCCGTTCAGGCAGCATTATAGAGCAAGAGAGTCGACCATTAGTTCACAATATTAATACAAGGGAAAATAATTGTATATTTTCAAAGTCCTTGGACTTAATAATAATTTGGTCTTGGGTGTGGGAATGAGATTTATCATTTTAATGCTCCTTACTGTGAGTTGGACACTGTTTTCATCATATTGTTGTTATCACAGTGAATGGAAAAAATGGGGGATAGAATGCTTATTGGACAATCTAAAAGTTGGTATTATGAAAGGCTATCGAAACTTCAGTAAAGAGACTTTGCTGTTAATGGTTCGAACAATGTTGCAAGCATTTACACAGAGATTTCCAGCTCAAGTCACACACAAGGTCGTTGGGCTGGGATCACACTGGCCATCAATGGAGCTGCACAATTCTGTTTGAATACTGACATTGTGGGGCTAACATACACTGGATGTGGTTTATGAGGCATTCAATGTAAGATGCCATGTGCTGCAGGAGCCCTTCACCTTTATAACACCTTCATTCAGGATCGGGTCCAAGGTGCAGAATTACAGAGTTTAGGTGGCACACAAGAAGAGATATACTTGCAAGACATGGCTGTTTACAGGTCATTGTTACAAATGCATCTGGATCAGTACCATATGTTAGTCCATTGACCAGTTTTCCCCACTCACATCTCTCAGTTGTTCGGGTTTGTCTCTAACCAGTGTATTGTGCCCAGCTCCAGTTTGGAAACTCACTGGACAGATTCTGGAGATGGCCAGTGTTTTGGAGATCATGGTGAGGTCCAATAACACTGTGTCTGAATTCAGGCTTTTCCTCAAAGTCATTTTCAACAGCTATTCTGCCTGCAAGATGGTGTGTTCATTGATCTGTACATCAATGAGCTGTTTACTACAGTCACTGAATTGTGTAATAGTTAGCTGTGTCCTCTGGTAATTCAATTATTGTTCACTTCAATTGTTTTCAACTGAAAAATAATGATGTTTGGTTTATTGTAAAATATGTAAGAAACAAAGTGATATTAACTCTTCATTATACAAATTGTAAAAGTGACCTGTTGTATAAATCCCACATACTAATCAAACAACAGTCAGATATTATCTGTAAAGCAGGAGTCTGTGAACGTAAGAAACAAAGTGATATTAACTCTTCATTATACAAAATGTAAAAGTGACCTGTTGTATAAATCCCACAGACTAATCAAACAACAGTCAGATATTATCTGTAAAGCAGGAGTCTGTGAACAGGACTAATACCAGGCAACATCACCACCCCCTCTGTTAGGGTCTGTCCCACTGACAGGACAAGCCAGGCAGAGGGTATATAGTCAGTATTGTGCTCAGAATTGATGCTGGATCCTGTGGCTGCTGGACTACTCTGCGGCAGGTTATGAGGGAATCAATAAAAGGGAAACATATAATTGACCACATCATCACCGATCTGCCTGCTGCAGATACACCTCTCCATTTCATACATCGGTAAGAATGGTCACTACACAGTCCTTATGGGGAACAAGGGCAACCTTCACATTTTCCAGACTCCCCTCACCATGGTATGTCGCCCCCTGGACAGTGAATAGTACAGACTTTAAACAAATTGAGAAACTAATGAAGATGCATCGATGAGGTGCAGTGGGCCATCGGCAGGAGCAGAATCATACACTGTACAACTCATACAGTCTGCAACCTCACAGCCCAACATACCTCCCACTGTACAGTAACCATCACAGCCCGACAAACTTCCCACTGTACAGTAACCATCAACAGCGAAACTGTGGCTCAGTGGCTAGCACTGCTGCCTCACAGCGCCAAGGTCTGAGGTTTGTTTCCGGCCTCATGTGACAGTCTGTATGGAGTTTGTACATTCCCCCCGTGTCTGTGTGGGTTTCCTCCGGGTGCTCCGATTTCCTCCCACACTCCAAAGGTGGATTGGCCATACTAAATTGCCCATCGTGTTAGGTGCTTTAGTCAGAGGGAAATGGGTCTGGGGAGGTTACTCTTGGTGTGGACTGGTTGAGCCAAATGGCATGTTTCCACACTGTAGGGAATCTAATCTAACCTCCAAGGTTCAAGTCATAGTTCTGATGGAATAATCAATTGTCTGAATGAGTGCAGCTCCAACAGTGCTCTAGTATGGACTTCCGAAGGACAGGCAACACAGTTGTGTGGGGAAGCTCATGTTCACAAACTCGATTGATTATCTTGAGGAAGTGACAACATTGATTGATGAGGGCACGGGGCTGGATGCTGGCCGTTTGGACCTTAGCAAGGCCGTTGATATGGTTCCTTATGGCAGGTTCATACAGAAAGTGAAGTGAAATAGGATCAGCGGTCAGTTAGTAAGATGGATAGAGAACTGCTTGATCATAGAAGACAGAGTAGTGGTGGAACAGTGTTTTTATGACTGGAGATCTGTAAATATTTTGGCGGAGTTGCAGATTGTGAGGATGATTGCCAGAGAATACAGCAGGATGTAGGTCAGCTGCAGACTTGGACAGAGAAAATGCAGATGTAACTTTATCTGGACAGTTGCGCCGTGATGCGTTCTGAAGGTCTAATGCAGGAGAGAAGTGGATGGAAAAACTACTGATTGCATCAACATCCAAAGGGATCTAGGTGTACAGCTCCACAGTCCCCTGAAAGTGGCAACACGGGTGGATAGGGTGATCAAGAAGACTGGTGGCAAACTTGCAGACGTGCATCGGAGCATGCAGTATGAAAATTAGCAGGTCATATTGCAGCTGTAGAGAAACTTAGTTCGAGGTACATTTAGAATATTGCGTACAGTACTAGTTGCCAGACGATATGACCATAAGTTTTAGGTAAAAGGGAGAAAGTTCAGTGGATATGATAGGTAAGTTTTTTTGCTTTTCCAGACAGAATGTGCAAGTGCCTGGAATAAACTAATAGAGGGGAAAAGCTAATATAGCAAAGTTTAAGAGGGATCTTGGCACAGAGACGAGACAGCAGTGACTGGAATGACATAGAATGTGCAGAAGCAAAAAACTTTTGTTTTAACTTTCAAAGGGCATCTTGTGTCAGTGCGGCCTTGCTGGGCTGAAGGGCCTGTTCCTGTGCCGGACTGTTCTTAAAGACAAGATTTGAGCGCAGCAGTGGCGAGATGCTGACTGAATGATTCCTGATGATCAACAACCACATTCATGGAGGTCGCTCTTCATCAATTTTCAGCTTCATACCCTCCCTCCCACAGTAGGGAACCTCAATATGGAGAATTTGACATGAAAGTCCGAGCTGGTAACTGGTGACTCCATCTCGCCCTCTTTCCTGCGGCCTTCTATCTTGGACAGCAACGTCTTGGAGAACACGGCACTGACAGAAGCTGCATGTACTCCACACCCACCAATGCTGGCCTCTGTCACATCAGCCTCAACATGCCATCCCAGCACATCTCCAAACCACTACAGGACACTTCTGCACTTCAATGTTGCAGCTCAGGTTACACTGACAACTCTCATTGCAATGCTGCTGCAAGGACACTGTGCTCAGGGACACAGACCCATCTCATGGACTGTCCCTCTGGGCTGCTCACTCCGTGTTTGTACACTCTCACTTTGATATGCCTTGAATGTTCAAAGAATTATTTCCTTGCCTTACCCTGCCCTCAGCAATGTTTCTCCTCAGCCAGAGCTACCTGGCTCAGCCACCTGCTATATTGTCTTGGTGTTTAGCACAGACATAAACCGAGGAAGCTTGATAGCATTGTCACGGTGCCCAGTAGTGAGACAAGGGGACTCTCAGATCCCAGTCCGGGAGTTTGGATACGGTCAGGAAGTCTCTTGTGGTTGTTAGGGTTAGGACCCTTCCCCTCTGAGGGGGTGAGGAGCTGAATGTTGGGCAGACCCACGCCCCTCTTGGCGCTTTCTCTCCTATTGTGGGATTGGTCCTTCTGGGATGTGAAAATTAGCAAGAGGTATTAAGGGAGATGGAAATGGTTGGTGCAGCTGTTAGTGCTGGCACAGCTGGGGGAAAGGTGGCAAGGTGTCCTGAGTGAGTGAGTGGGCAGCACAGACACCAGGCAGAGTTGGGTAGAGGGGCAGAGATGAGGTTGGAGAGACTGAGAGAAGGTGCTGCATTCAGTGAGGGTGGGTAAGTTCACATGCAGTTATAGGGGTGAGGGTGAGGGTGGGAGAACATGAGAATTGGTGGGAGGTGGGAGAACATGAGCCTTGGTGGGAGGTGGGTGCAGTAACAGGGAGAGTGAGAGTAAGGTCACAATGTACAGATGGTGGCACTTACCCTGGTGGAGGGGAGAAGGTCACTGACCTCCTTCCTACACTGCTGGGCATTCACCCAGAAGGCTGGCACCTCACTGACCCAGGGGTCATCCTCGGACCAAGCTGGTTTCATGGCCTCCCCTGCCAGCCCAAGAGGAAGATAATGTCCCTCTCGTGCACTATGCCATCCATCAGAACCACAAAGTGAAGCCCCAGGTTTACCCCCTCTGCCATGTCCAGGGTAATTTCAGAGTGACAATGCTAGAGTGTAACAGGGAGGCGGCTTCATTCTGGGATATCCAGGTATCGTGTTAGTATCAGATGAGACGACAACCACATGGGCAGGGAGGGTAGTTAATGAGGCAGATTGGGGATGGTGTCATTAGAAAATGCACTTCACCTTGTGGAGAGAAACCCTCCATGAAACTCGACTAAATTGAGACTTGACCAAATCATAAGTTGGTTTAGGCCTCTTTCTGTCTGAATCAAAATGGGAATGCAGTGTGAAATATTGGGAGCAACAAACGTGGAGCGGAGAATTATACAGGAGATTCAAATCCTTAAAAAGGGGTAACACAATGTTCCAGACAGTTAAAAGGAGCTGGGGGAAATCCCCGGCCTTACAGTTACCCACATTATCAAATCCTCACTCGATGAAGGATGGTGTCAGAGGCCTGGAGAACAGCTGACACCGCAGCTTTGTTTAATGTGGAGCAAGGGACAGCCTGAATAGGTCGAAGCTGGAATTCTGAGACAGTGGATAGACGGTCACTGAGGAAGTCCCTGGGACTCCAGGACAGTCAGTCTGGATTTGTTCAAGGGAGATCGGGTGTAATTAATCTGACTGTGTCGGTTTGAGGCAGTAACTTGTAACTGCATGTGACTTGCTTGTATTTGACAAGAGATCCCACGGCAGACTGTTTAAAAAACAGAAACAATGGGGTCCAGGTGAATGGAGCAAACAACCCAGAGAAGTGAAAGGCAAGGCATTTGGGGACATCATCAATAGAGAGGAATGTACAATAAATGAGAGTATGGTCAATGTGGGCAGATAAATGAGGGTAGCTGGAAACATCAATAATTTTGTTAATGTAGCAAATGGCACCATTTCCTCTATCAGACAAAATACAGAATTTTAGAGAAGGAACCTTATACAGGAACTGTATAAAGAATGAGCTAAGTCACAGCTTGGGGAATGTGTACAGTTCTGGTCACCCCATCACATGGAAGGATGGAATTGGACTGGAGAGGGTCCAGAGGAGATTCTCCACCCTGTGACAGTGGAAGTGCAGTTATGGGGAAAGATTAAAACGGAGGATTCTGAGAGGAGATTTGATTGTGGTGCACATGTTGTCAGGAGCCTGGGTAGAAAGAGAGAGATCACCTTGTTCCTGTTGGAGAGCTCAGTTACTATTGGCGAATAGTTAATGTAATTCGTTGAAATATTAGTGAAGTGGTGAGAAATGTTGTTATTTCACCCAGAGTTTGTTTGGGATCTGGGAGTCACACATGGAAGTGGAGGAGAGGCAGAAACTCTCAAACCATTTTAAAAAGGTGCCAGGTTCTGTGCCCGAAGTCCTACAGCATCCGGGGAGACAGAACTAAAGCTTTAGAAAACAATGTTACATCTTGTCCGATGCAGACAGTGGACAGAGTAATCTCCTCGATACTGTGCTATTTTCTGTTGTTTTCAAAGGTTACTAATATCTGATAGGATCAATATCTAATAGGACGCAGGGATGAGGGGTGAGGGCAGAGGGGAGCAGTGTGTGAATTGATTAACATCACAATAACACTGATCCCGTCCTTTATACACAATGGTACTTCACTGTGTTGGCCTGGTAATTCTTCCTGTATAAATGGGGAAAACCTTTGATTATCCAGTTCTCAGTCGTCGTCACACTGCAGCCCCATCTCCATAATCCAGCTCTATCTGAACTGGTTCATACTATTTAAAGCTACCATTTCACTGGCCTTGTCGAAACGTTCCCAGCTTCAATCTTGGCCCACTGAAGGCTGTTCTCAGTCAACTAATGTTTCTCATTCTCAATTATTGCACATCACTCTCGACCATTATCCTGAACTTTATAATAAAATGATCGCTGCGCCACACAATGTTCCCCTATTGACACTGGATCCACTTGCCCCATCTCTTTCCCAAGGACCATGTCCAACAGTACATGCTCTCTTGGGCTGGACACATACTCCTGAAGTGAGCTCTCCTCCATGTAATCCAGGGACACTCGCCCCTCAATACCCTGCACCAACAGTAACCCAGTCAATATCTGGATAAATTAAGTTTCTCAGTGTAACTTATCTGTAGTATTATCATCGCTCTCAAATGACCCTGCATATTTATTCTCTACATCATTTCTTTTGCTGTTGGCGGACAAACTGTACCTCACAGTTTAATTGCATATTTTTTGTTCTGTAGCTCCAGCCAAATTCATTCTGTCCTTGGCGGATCCTCCTTCTCTTGGACGCCTTAACGAACGCTAATCTAAGCCAATGCGTCTATCTTCATCCTTTCCCTTTACTTCAATCATTTTGGAATTCTTTAGACTCAGCAATATTTAACACCCAGTCGTGCCATTCCCTGAGCCAGCTCTTGGTGATCAGTACATCAGATGATCACACACCAATCTGCATTTGCATCTCCCCACACTCAAAGTATTTATGTCCGTGCAGAGTAACTCAGATTAAGGCTTTCTTTCTTACTCCAGCTTCCACTGTTAAATTTGTTGTTGTAAATTATTACCAACTGTATCTCCCATTATTTTGAGAATTCTGGTAGTCTCCTCCACTATTCCTTTTTGGATCCTAAGCACACACCAAGTTATTTTCAATCACTCCCAAACACCCGGTAAGGAATTCAGTCCCAGCTCTGTCACGTTAGCGCATCCAGCTTGTACAGCTGCTGCCTTCCCCAGAACCAGTCCCAATGTCTCAGGAATCTGAAGCCCTTCCTGCTGCACCATTGTTTCAGTCACACTCTGACCTACCTAAAACTCCGAGTCCTGTCCTCACTTGGACATGGCACTGGCAGTAACCAAGGAATTGCTACATTTGAGGTCCCGCTTGCTAACCATCCACCTCGCTCCCTAAATTCTGATGCCCAGACCACTTCACCCTTCCTACCCAGGTCATTCCGACCAACTTGGACATGACATTTGACTGCTCAGTTGTCCCCTGAGCAGCCAGCACCTTCATCAGCTTCCAAACTGGGAAACTGAATTGGGAGGGAGACACCAGGATATTCTTGTATTCCCTGACTGTTTCTCTCCGATTGCCTCGTCCCCCAGACCGTTCCTTCTTCCAGGCCGTCATGTCTGCAGGGTGATCTGCTCTGTGTGTGCTATCCACCTAACTCTCAGCATCACAGATGTCCCATAGAGTCTCTAGTCACTGTCTGAGCTCCAAGACCCAGTGTCCATCTAGGACACGAGCAGGGGCTATGACTTCCCAATGTAACATGATGCATTTTCCATCTGACACATATGTCTTGCCACGTCCTAAAATGCAACATATCTGGGGTAACTTACTTAATTACTTAGAATGAAGTTAACATCAGAGATATCATAATATGGTTAAGTCCCTTATTCAACTGTGGCTTACTGAGCGTAATTTATTATATTGGCTCAGAATCTCACTTGTCCCTCTTATTTCTGATTTCAATCCTTACTTCAGAAGTTTAAAATTAAACTTGCTTACTTACAGCAATTAACTGACAGTCACTAATAACGGTTTATTATCAGCCAATGAAATGACAGTGTTTTCTGTGATGGTTCTTGCACTTCTTTCAAACTCAGTGCAGGCAGCTCCCAACAGCAGAAGGTTATCACTGTGTCTCCCAGGGACGTGTAATCCTCCAGTTCCCACTCCACTCTGCTCCCTCACAGGGTCACCGTCTCTGTGACTGTCAGGGATGCGTAATCCTCCAGCTCCACCTCCACTTTGCTTCTTCACAGGGTCACCGTCTCTGTGACTCCCACGTACGTGTAATTCTCCAGCTACCATTCCACTCTGCTCCATCATAGAATCACCGTCTCTGTGACTCCCAAGCACATGTAAGTCTCCAGCTCCCACTCCACTCTGCTCCCTCACAGGATCACCGTCTCTGTATCTCTCAGGGACGTCTAATCCTTCAGCTCCAACTCCATTCTGCGTCCTCACATAGTCGCCGTCTCTGTGACTCCCAGGTACGACCAGGCCTCGATCCCCAGTGCTGCTTTATATCCTCCCACTTTGGTGCTTCCACCTCCTAGGTGTGAGTCAGCCTCAAGCTCCTGCTCCAAGTTGCTCCCTCACATGGTCACTCCCTCTGTGACTCGGTGCTGATTTCGAGCCTCCTGCTCTGCTGTTTCTCCAAATCCAAGTCCCAGTCGGCCTTGACCGTCGATGCTGATTTATATTCTCCCGCTTTGTGCTGCACTCACTCTGGTTCTCTCCCCTTGTGACTCCCAGGTAATGATAGGCCTCAAGCCTCAGCTGAGATTTATAACATCCCATTCCGCACTGCTCTCTTACAGGATCGCCGTTGTGCCTGGAGGACAGTGGGAAAGAGGAGGATTAGACAGTGCAGAGTTAAAGTGTTAAAGTGATTGAGCGAGCTGTATGGGATGGAACAAGTTATCTGGGGAGCTAGGCAGACCTGCTGCTACTAAAGAAGCTTACTGGAAGATACAGTGAGAGTTGCAGACACTGAAGAAGGCAAAGGAAATAGAGAGATGGTGGCTTGTTCATGATGGAGCGTTGTAGAGTCTAAAGTGCTTTTTTCTTTGCTGCTTACAGAGATGTGTAGACTTCAACAAATGCAAATTGAGAGCCAGCAAGTGTTGTATGGTACTGGAGACTGTTGGATGTTACAGAGTTAGAAGACTTGCAGTCAACGACCATCACGACATGAGGAGGTGCAGAGAATGGGAGCATTCCAAATAGTGGGATTGTAGGGATTGGAAGTCATGAGATGGATAAGGAGGAAGAAATGTGCCCATTTAACAAATACAACCATTGTAATTATAGAGATTTAAGGAAGGGAACCTGTGCTATCATTGATTACAGCTATATGGAGAGCAACAGAAACTGAAGGGGTTACAAGTTTAAAAAGGGACAGAGTTTAGGTGATCAGAAATTTAAACAAGAATAAAGAATTTTTAGAGCTCTCTAGCACAGATGGGAATGGAGGAGGTGAGATATTGTGAGGAACTATAAGAGTTATAAGTCGAGGAGGATGTCAGATATAAAAGGGAGAGCTGCATTGTCTGGAGACAGTTACAGACGTGAGGAGTGTTGTAGCGCCTGCTGGAGGGGACACAGATAACAACAGTTCCAACGGCTGGTGCTGGGGCTCAGGAAGGGAGGGTTGTCGGGACTGGAGATTAAACAGATAGGGGAGAAATTGGAGCTGCAGGAGTTTATGGAGAAAGGGAGGATTGGAGGGACTGGAGATTACACGGATTGGGATGGTAGCTGGAGCTGGACGAGTTAATGTAGGATTGTTGGTGCTGAGAATTACATGAACACGGACAATAATTGGAGCTGCAGGAGAGAATGAGATAGGAAAGGTTGAAGGGCCTGTATCAGTTCACACAGCCAGGGAGAAGTGTAGGGATTGGACGAGCCAGAGATACTGAGGTTTGTCGGGCTGCAGGCGTTCAGAGAGCTAGTGTGCACTGTGAAGGCAGGTTTGCAGCATTTCCATCAGTTAAACACAGATGTGGATTGCTGTTCTGGAGGAGCTTACAGAAATCAACAGCGTTGCAGATACTGGAAGATATTACAAAGAATGTAATATTACAAGACTTTGTAATATTACAAAGCTGTAGTAGTTGAGGAGGTTAGAGAGGCAGGATGTATTGAGGAATTGGAGGCTGCTACAGGTGTTAAACATACTGCAAGGGATCAATAACCTTACATCGATCAGGGGGATTGGAAGCGCTGAAGATAAAGAATCATAATTGCAGCAACTGAAGAATATCCCAGAGATGTGGAGTAACATATGAGTTAGAGGAGTTATAACCTGAGATGAGCTGTGTTCAATGGAGTCAGGAAAGATACAAGGAGATCTGAAGGGACTACAGGTGATCAAAAGGACAGTGAGGATTCTCAGTGTAGGATTGGGGCAGTTTATGCAGACAGGGAGTATTTTATGGAATGGTGCTATTTACAGAGAATAAGAGAGTTGTATGGAATTGAGGAACGATCAGAGATACGGAAGTTCATGAAGACATTTGCTGATGCCCGATGGTGAGGTTATGGAAATTATAAGGACCAGAAGGCTGGACAATCTGTCCGAGCTTACAAAGACAGGAACAGCAATAGAGCCTGGAGACACTAACACAGAAAGAGAGCATTGCACACACTGGAGAAGGGTTCTGCTTTAGGGATGGTTGTAGGGGAGTGTAACTTTTACACAGATAGGGGTGTAAGAGCGGGAGAAGATCATGGAGATACTTAGATTGGTGGGGAGACTGGAGGAGAGTACATTGAGAGGGCTGGTGATAGCGACGGGAGGATGTCACATAGATAGTAAGTCTTGTAGAAACGGATCAGGAGAGTCACAAGCATTGGAGTTGTTTCCACAGATCGGGGCGTTGCATGGACCTGAGAGGATTACGCAGATAGGTTGGATTGTAGGATGTTCAGATTTTCAGAGTGTTTCAGGACTGGAAAAGTTTACACAGTTAAGGAGGGATGTTGGAGCTGTGGGAGTTCACAGAGACTTTGTGGTTTGAAGGGTTTGGGGAGGTTTATGGATAGAGGGATATATTTAGGGACAGTAATATGGAACGCAGAGAGAGAGTTTAGATTAGATTCCCTACAGCGTGGGAACAGGTACTTCGGCCCAATAAGGCCACACCGACCCACCAAAGAGTAACCCACCCAGACCCACTTCTCTCTGACAATGCACCTAACACTACGGGCAATTTAGCATGGCCAATTCACCTGACTTGCACATCTTTGGACTGTGGGAGGAAACCGGAGCACCCGGAGGAAACTCACACAGACACGGGGAGAATGTGCAAACTCCACGCAGACAGTCACCCAACACTGGAATCGAACCTTGGTTCCTGGCGCTGTGAGGCACCATTGCTCACCACTGAGCCACCGTGCGGCCCCAAATTGCAGAATTACGCAAATAGAGAGTTTTTGAGGTGCTGGGAGGGCTGTAGGGAGTGGACGAGCAAACACAGATGTGGAGTGCTGTTATGGTTTGAAAAGTGTCTGGAGGAGGTTAGACAGATAAGGAGCTCGGTAATGAGAGGAGAAGGTTACTGTGGTCATGTGGTGCTATAGGCCGGAGGCAGAAGTGTGATCGGACCCGCAGAAGGTTCCAGTGTTTTCTTGTTTTCTTGGGGCTTGAGGAAGGTTCACAGTTGGATACTTTGTTCCAGGCCGGAGGATTTTACAGAAATGGGGGCACTGTAAGTATTGTGCAAAACTACAGAAATAGGAATTATTTTACTGAGTGCAGGATGAGATTATTGAGATTGGGCATGTTATCGAAACTGGAGCAATTTACACATAGAGAGAGTTGTCAGCATCGGAGTAGGTTTCAAATATACAGCGGGAATATGGGAGGGGTGGAGGCTACAGAAACAGGAAGTTTTCTGGGAATTACAAGCATTCAAGACATTGGCACAAACAAGTTGGACCAAAAGGTATGTCTCCTTGCTGTATGACTCTATCACACGACAAGAGACAGCGTGAGGAGGGAACAGAACGATCCCAGGTTTCAATACCATCTCCTTGAGGGAGGCCTGCTTTCCCCTCTGTTGTACTGATCCTCACTAAGACAGCACAGGCCTGGATTGCTAACTGTCAACTTACTGTATTGACATAGGAAGGCTCAGTACAGCAGAGATGAAAATTAACAAGAGGTGGGGTTTGAGCCTGGGACCATCATGCTCTGTTTTCGTTCTTCAACACCGTACCTATGTCATGTCTTCTGGACCAAAGTTCGATGCATTAAATACAGTCTGCTCTGTTCACTGTGAGTGATCTTACTGATCTGCAGGATTTACTGAAGGCTCCAGATCTCTCTCTCACCAACACTCTGGCTGACAAACTGTTTTCAATGTGGTGATGAACGAAACAGGAATTGGGAATTCTGCTGAGTCAGGAGCATCCTGAGTACCTACAGGGGACAGAGAAATCAATAAAGTTTGGGAGAAGATTTGTAGCTCGGGTACTCGTTGTTGTGGTTCTGTTCGCCGAGCTGGAAGTTTTTGTTGCAAACGTTTCGTCCCCTGGCTAGGCGACATCATCAGAGCTTGGGAGCCTCCTGCGAAGCGCTTCTTTGATGTTTCCTCCGGTGTTTATAGTGGTCTGTCCCTGCCGCTTCCGGTTGAAGACAGGAAGGCAGCTAACAATCCGCATACATGAACATCAACTAGCCACGAAACGACACAACCAGCTATCCTTAGTAGCCACACACGCAGACAACAAGCAACATGAATTCTGCAGTCCTTGCATGGGATGTTGTACACTACATTAGTTTTGCTCATGCTGGGTATCGGGTCCTTCATTCTGTTGAGTTGTTGTCTGAGGGTGGCTGTTGGTTTGTGTGATGTTATAAGTCCTAGTGGTCGCAGTAGTCTGGCTGTCAGTTCTGAAATGCTCCTGATGTATGGTTGTGTGGCTAGTCCTTTGGGTTGTGGCATGTCCTCGTTCCATTGTCTTTCTCTTAGGCATCTGGTGATGAATTTGCGCGGGTATCCGTTTTTGGCGAATACCTTATATAGGTGTTCATCTTACTCTTTTTGCAGTTCTGGTGTGCTGCAGTGTGTTGTGGCCCTTTTGAGTAGTGTCTTGATGCAACTTCATTTGTGTGTGTTGGGATGGTTGCTTTCATAGTTCAGGACTTGGTCTGTCTCTGTGGCTTTCCTGTATACCTTTGTGGTGAATTCTCCGTTCGGTGTTCTCTGTACCATCACATCTAGGAATGGGAGTTGGTTATCCTTTTCTTCCTCTCTCGTGAATCGGATTCCTGTGAGTGTGGCTTTGATGATCCGGTGTGTGTTCTCTATTTCTATGTTTTTAATGATTATAAAGGTGTCATCAACATATCTGACCCAGAGTTTGGGTTGAATTTGTGGTAAGACTGTTTGTTCTAACCTTTGCATTACTGCTTCTGCTATGAGTCCAGAGATCGGTGAGCCTATGGGTGTGCCGTTGATTTGTTCGTATATCTGGTTGTTGAATGTGAAGTGTGTTGTGAGGCACAAGTCCAGTAGTTTAAGTATGCCGTCTTTGTTGATAGGTTCAACGTCCTGTTGTCTGTTCTGTATGTCCAGCAGATTGGCTATTGTTTCTCTGGCTAAGGTTTTGTCAATAGAGGTGAACAGTGCCGTTACGTCGAATGAGACCATAGTTTCTTCCTTGTCTATTTGTATATTTCTGATGATGTCCAAGAATTCCTGTGTTGATTGTATAGATTGTCTGGACCCGCTGATCAGGTGTTTCAATTTCTGCTGTAGTTCTTTAGCAAGTGTGTGTGATGGTGTCCCTGGTAGTGATACTATGGGTCTGAGTGGGATGTCTGGTTTGTGCACTTTAGGTAGTCCATAGAATCTGGGGGTGTTGTTGCTTTTAGGTTTCATTTTTTGTAGGTCAGACCTGTTTATCTGTCCATTTTTGTAGATTCCTCAGTGTGTTATTTATCCTATTGGTGAGCTGTGGGGTGGGGTCAAACTCCCTCTTTTGGTAGGTGTTGGTATCTGCAAGTAGTTGTTGTGCTTTTTGGGTGTACTCTGCTTTGCCCAGGATGACCGTCATTCTGCCTTTGTCTGCTGGTAGTATGATTATGTTCTTATCGTTTGTTAGTGATTTTAGTGCTTCCCTCTCCTTGGTGTTGAGGTTATGTGTTTGTCTTTTCCTTGTTATCAGAGGTACGATACTTTGACTCACTGTTTGTTGTGTCTCTTCTGACAGTCCACTGTTCCTGAGTGTGCATTCTGGTGCTACTAGGAAGTCTGCTGTCTTGGCGTCCCTGTGGTTGTAGTTGAGTCCCTTGGCCAGTATTGTTCTTTCCGTGTCTGTGAGCTGTCTTTGGGAGAGGTTTTTAACCCAGGTGTGTGTTAGTTTGGCCATTTTTTCTTTTAGTACCGTTTTTTTGCGGTGTGTGGTCCTGTTCTGTCCTATGGTGACAGCCCGTTCTATGGTCTGGGTCCATTCCTGATTCACGGTTTTTGAAATTCACGACTTTTGGCGCGCAATCTCTTGTCTGTATTTGTGAAGTCTGTTGTGAGCGTCTGTAATCATTACCTGGATCATCCTGAGAAATGAATAGAATGGGAAATCAGACTGATTCAGTGAGGGTTACACATGGAGAATGGCGCCGAGTCCCATAGAGATCTGGAAAATCCCAGTCTCCATCCCTGGCTTGTGCTGCTGGGTCTCCCT
>NC_057716.1:113026798-113034606 GCF_004010195.1 Chiloscyllium plagiosum
TTTTCCTTTTTATAGATCTGTGCCACTACTTGGTGCGTTTTTATATTTGTTGGCATATTTCCCACGAAAAAAATGGATTCAAACCTGTCCAAATCCACATTCGATTTGTCTCAACCTGTCGAAAGCACGGACCTGAGTCCCGAAACTGTTTCGACAGTATGATGAACACTTTTGCTAATTAAACAAAAGACCGAGAAAAACTCATCTCGCCTCGAAATCTGACAAAGAATGAGTGACAGAGAGCTCTTAAATTCCAGTATTAAAAAAATAATTTGTTTTACTCTAAAAGTCAACATTAGACAAAAAATCATTTGTAACTCTAACCCTCTTTCTTTTAACTAGTTATTATCTACCTTCAACACCAAAATAATCGACTGATCCAATTAAAGCCCCTATTAATGTTACATCAAGCCACTAATACAGTTACAAGAACATAAGATAGTAAAATGATAAAAAAAATCAAAGATATCAACATAGGTGAATAAGTATACAAGTGAGGTGTCACAGAGGAAGAAAAGGGAGCTCGAACGTAAGAGATCAAGAACATAATAGCATGAAAGAATATGAACTTCGAAAAAGACAAATGGAGATTACAAGCACAAGGGCATAAAAAAAAATTAAAAAGCAGAAGGAAGTAAGTGTATGTCGTTAAACCACTAAGAGAGTAAGACAGTCAGAACGTTCGAGAAAAAAGAACTGAAATGAATTAGAACACAAGAGAATAAGAGAATAAGAAATAAGAACGTAAGAAATGTAAATAAAAAGAATATAAAATAATGCCGACGAGATAACTGAGATAAATGAAACTAGACGAGATGGGGTTGACGATTGCAAGGAAGAGGATGTAGCAATTGTGGAAAGTGTGAAAATAGATGAATCCCCTGTGCCAGATGCGATTTAACGAAGAGTTCCCGAGGAAGCCGGTGAGGAGATTGCAGGGCCTTTTATTTTGATCTTTGGGACGTCATTGTCCAAAGGAAAAGTGCGAGACGACTGGAGGCCAGTAAATGCTATTCCCTTCTTCAAGCAGGGGAGTAGACACAAACCTGGTCATTATTGATATGTGAACATTACTTCGCTTTTGGTTAAAGTGTTCGAAAATGTTATAAGAGATAGGATTTATAATCACCGAGAGAGGACTAAGTTGATCAAGAATAATCAAAACAGTTTTCTGAAGGGTAAGCCATGCCTCATGAATCTTATTGAGTTCTTGAGATGGTGACCAAACACATGGATGAGACCAAAGCGATTGATGTGGTGTTGTATGGATTCCATTAAGGCGCTTGATAAGGGACCCTATGGTGGGCAATTGCACAAAATACGAGGCATGAGATTGAGAGTGGTTTAACAGTTTGGATGTGAAGTTGGCTCTCTGGAGGAAGACTAGTTGCAGCTGGGTGGTGGTTGATGGGATATGTTCATTCTGAAGTCCAGTTACTAGTGGTGAGATGCAAGGATCTGTTTTCGGATTACTGTTTGTCAGTTTTAGAAGTGACATGGAAAAGGGCGTCGAAAGTTGGTTTCGTAAATGTGCGGATGGTACTGAATTCGATCGAGTTGCGTATAGTGCTGAAGGATTTTGCAGGTTACGGAGAGACATAGATAAGATGCAGAGCTGGGCTGAAACTTTGAAAATGAAAATTAATTTGGAAAAGTGTGAGGTGATTCTCTTTGGAAGAAGCAACATGAATAATGATTAATGCGCTATTAGCAAGATTCTTAATTACGGAGGTGAGCAGAGAGAGATGGGTCTCCGTGTACCTGAAAGTTACCACCCAGATTTATAGCTTTGATAAGAATACTTACAGTGTGTTAGCTTTTATTATTAGAGGGATTGAGTTTGAACCATGAAGTCATACTGCAAATGTACAAATCTATTGCACGACCACAAGTACATTATTACGTACAATTCTAGTCATTGCGTTCTAGGAAGGATGTGGAAGCTTTGGCCATGGTTCAGATGAGAATTGCTAGAAGTTAGACATATGGATGAAAATGCAAATGTGTAGGATAGATGGGCTTTAGACGTGGGCGATATGATCAGCGCAACTTCGAGTTTCGAAAGGCCTGTCCTGTGCTCTAATGTTCTAAGTTCTCATCAGACAGTAACAGATTAAGACAATATGTCTCTTAGAGAGTAACCAAATAAGAGAATTAGAACATAAGAGGATGAGTTCAAACGACATTAAGATACGGAGACTCTAAAAGTGTAAGACAAAATAGAATGAGAACAAAATAAAAAGGTGTTAAGAATATAAGAATGTAAGATAATTAGAACAGGACAGATTAACCTGATAAAATAATGACAACATTACAGACTAAGTATTGAAGCAAAACAGAACCCAATTGAATATGCAAATAAGAACATAAAAGGACAGGAACAGAAGATAATAAGAGCATCAGAGGCAAACATGATAAGAACATAAGACAGACAAAAGAAAGAGAATAAGAACGAAAGAGATACTATGAACAGTAAACTCAGAACAGAAAGGAATATAAACACAAAACAAAGAAGAAGAAAAACATAAGTAAATACCAACATTAGAGAGGAGGAACATCCGAACGTAACGGAACAAGAACACGAGAGCATAAGAACATTGGAGAACAAGAACATGTGTATATAGCAAAATAAAAAAAAGTGAGCAATATAATTCGAGATCAAAAGGATATAACATTACTGAGTAATAAAATATGAGAAGAAGGATTGTACTGAAGAGAAGAAGAGAATATCAGAGCTGGGGAACATTAAAACACTAAGAAGAATACGAAACAAGAACGTAAGATACTGAGAACATAATGAAATAGGTACAGAAGTAAATAAGAAAACAAAACATAACTGAGTATGCAAATGAGAGCGTGAGACCGTGAGAAAAACAGCGAATAAAAAATCAGGAAACAAAAATATCAGACCATATTGAATAAGAACCTCCGAGAATTGCAAGATACGACAATGACAACGTTAGATAATTTGAACATAGTTGAATATGCGAATAAGAACAGGACAGAATGGAATGGTAACATAAGAAGAACGAAAGAGAAAAATATTGCAAGAGAATAACAACATCCGAGACTAAGAGATTAAGAAACTGAGAATATTTATGAATCTGAAACTATGAACTTCGAATTAAAAAATAAGAATTGAAGAGAAAACAACATTAATGAATAAAAACATAAGCGAGTACGAAAATAGGAACACAAGAGAATAAGAACACAATGGAATATTTAAACAGGAGAACAGGATCAGATGAACATTCGTGAATAAGAACATAAATCAGAGGGTTAGAGACCAAAACAAGGAACAAAGTGAATAGGAACATAAGTGAATGAGGACATAATATGTACATTAGAGGTAAGAATGGTAAGAGTATAAGAACACACGATAGTAAGAGAATTGGAATATCAGAAAGCAAAAGCATAAGAGCATTTATCAACAAGAAAAGAAAAACACAAAAGACGAAAATAAGAATGGAAATGAAATGAAGCTATGTGACTATAAACATAAGAGAGCAGCAACATAGGACCGTGCGAGGAAAAGAACATAAGGAAAAAAACGCATCAAATCATGAGAGAATAAAAAGTGGAATATGATAATTAGAGAACAGAAGAGTAAGAGCATATGTGAATTAGAAAATAAGACTATTTATGATTGGGAAAAGAAAATCATAAGAACAAAGGATAATTCAATATAGTTCAATAAGAGCATAAGCGAGCGGAACATAGGAACATCAGGAGTAAGAAAATTAGAGAAAAACACAGATGATCATAAGAACACAATAATTTGAAACAGCCAATTTGAGAAAAAGTTTAATAACATACGAACATAAAACAATGAAAACAAAAATCGAATAGAGTAAGAATAATGGAATAAGAGAATAAGAGAATGATAATGTAAGAGAAAAAAGAACTGTCGAGAATAGGAGTACATGAGAATGCAACATAAGTCAATAAGACAATTATAGCATAAAAATGAAAGAGAATAAGGAAATTATCGATGAAAGGAATAAGACTCCAAGAGAAGGACAGAAGAAGAGAATGAGAACATAAGAGAATGACAAAATCCGATTACAAGATAATATGGACATTAGTTAATAAGAAAATTAAGGAATGAGAAAACAACAGCAAAATAGAATAAGAACATAAGATTTTTAGTGAATAAGAAAATAATAGAATAAGAACTTAAGATAATAAAAGAAGAGAATAAATACATAAACGAATGGGGACATCAATAAATATGTGAATAAAAACATAAGAGAATAGGAAGTTAAAAAAATAATACCACAGGTGAAACACAACACATTCCACCCTGATCTTAAATTTACCTGGACCATCTCTGACATCTCCGTCCCCTTACTGGACCTCTCCATCTCCATCACGATGACCAGCTTGACACCGAAATTTTTTTTCATACCCACCAACTCCCACAGTTACCAGGATTACACCTCTTCCCACTCCACCTCCTGCAAAAATGCCATCCCGTATTCCCATTTCCTCCGTCTCTGCAATATCTGCTCCCAGGAGGACCAGTTCCACCACAGAACACACCAGATGGCCTTTTTCTTTTGGAGACCGCAATTTACCTTCCCACGTGGTTACATATGCCCTCCAACGCATCTCGTCCACATCTCACACCGCCGCCCTCAGACCCCACCCCTCCAACCCCGCCCTCAGACCCCACCCCTCCAACCGTAACAAGGACAGAACCCCCCCGGTGCTCACCTTCCACACAACCAACCTTCGCATTAACCAAATCATCCGACGACATTTCTGCCACCTCCAAACGGACCCCACCACCAGGGATATATTTCCCTGCCCACCCCTTTCCGCCTTCCATAAAGACCATCCCCTCCGTGACTACCTGCTCAGGTCCACTCCCTCAACAACCAACCCTCCCGTCCTGACACCTTCCACTGCCACCGCAGGAATTGCAAAACATGTGCCCACACCTCTTCCCTCACCTCCATTCAAGGCTCAAAGGAGCCTTGAACATCCATCAAAGCTTTACCTGCACATCCAACAATATCATTTATTGCATCCGCTGCTCCCGATGCGGTCTCCTCTACATTGGGGAGACTGGACGCCCCCTAGCGGTGCGCTTTATGGAACATTTCTGGGACACCCACACCAATCAACCACACAACCCTGTGGTCCAACATTTCAACTCCCCCTCCCACTCAGCCGAGGACATGGAGGAACTCGGACTCCTTCACCGCGGCTCCCTCACCACTCAACGCCTAGAGGAAGAACGCCTCATCTTCCGCCTCTGAACACTTCAACTACTGGGCATCAATGTGGATTTCACCAGTTTCCTCATTTCCCCTTCACCAACCTCACCACAGTTCCAAACTTCCACCTCAGCACTGTCTCTATGACTTGTCCTACCTGCCTATCTCCTTTCCAACTATCCCCTCCACCTTCCTCTCTAACCTATCACCTCCATCCTACACCCATTCACCCAATGTACTCTTTGCTACATTGCCCCATACCCTCTCTCCTCTCATTTATCTCTCCACCCTTTAGGAACTCTGCCTCTATGCCTGATGAAGGGCTTTTGCCCGAAACATCGATATTCTTGTTCCTCGGATGCTGCCTGAACTACTGTGCCTTTCCAGCACCACTCTCATGTTGAATCTGGCTTCCTGCATCTGCAGTCATTATTTTTACCTTGCACAAAATTTCCCGATCCATACCTTTACTTACGCAGATTATACATCTGTTTCCCTTTCAACACAATTTAGAACCTTCTTCTTTATATGCATTGCTACCTCACGCCCTCTTTATCCAATCACCCTTTCTCTGTCACTTCATTAAAAATAGGGTTTTACATTCCTTTTAAGTTCTGAAGTGTCACGCTGATTTTAAACATTAGCTTTGTTATTCTCTCTCTCCGCAGATGCAGCCAGCCCTGCTTAGTTTCTACATTCCTGAAGAAGGTCTTATGCCTGAAACGTCGATTCTCCTGTTCCTTGGATGCTGCCTGACCTGCTGCGCTTTTCCAGCAACACACTTCCAGCTAGTTTCTACACAACCGAATAGGCACGAAATATGTTGTCACTGAAACAAATGACAGTGGATACTGGAAATCAGAAAGAGAAATAATAATTGCTGGTGAAATTGGAAGCTTTGTAGAAGGGTCACTGTTACTGAAAGGCCAACTCTCCTTTCAGTCCACTGCTGTCAGACCCACTTAGGTTCTACAGCAATTTCTGCATTTGAATATGTTTCAACATCATGTGTCAATGGTGCTCAAATGCCGCATTTAATATGGAGCATTATACCCCCGAAAGTGTATGATAACACAAGATACATAAACACGTTGTTTTGAAATTCCATAAAGCTGCCATCACTGACACTACAGAGTTGTTAATCATGGTCAGAGAGGGAAACAGAGAAACAACATTTTTCCAGCAATTTTAAACACAGAAGACTGCACAACTGGAAGGTAAAAGATTCAGAAGAATGTACTATTTGATTTTGAGGAATGAGACAAATTGGAGGGGTGACTTCATGGACGGAAGAATAAGAATATTAAAATGTCACATTTACGACATCAGACACCAGAGTGGTCGCTGAGTATAATGGTAATTGATGGATTCGTCTTTGTGTGAATTGGGAGATAGGCAGTAAAATTGCCTTGTAAATATTGCAGCTCAAATTAGGTGCTGTTGTGGTGCTCGACCACAAAAGCAGCACTGTCTAACATCTTGTCAATAATAATCCCTCAGTGTCAGATTACGATTAAGTTGATGGATGGTTCATTGATGAGTGTGGAAACATTCCAAGTTCAGAACCTCCTGTTCTTAAAAGAATATTGCAACTTATGAAAGCGACCACACTTGACCGTTTGTTCCAAACAACAGAACTAACATCGGACAGAGAAGAGGAAAATAACCAAATACTAACAGATCAGACATCAGTCTTGATTAATTCAGACATAAATGGACCATTGAACAATGCACCGAATGAAGGGTCTCCACAAATGTCTCTATACTCAGTATCCGAACCACCCTGCATATCAGTACAACTGGCAAGGATGTAGTATCTGGTCTATCCTCAGCCAAAGTTGTCCATAGACGATCCACCTTACCCTGCCATGATATCCAAAGTATCACAGATGCCAGTCATGAACCAATTCGATTCGCCTCACGTGACAATAAGAAGCAGCTGAACACAATAGATACGACAAAGGCAAAGAATCTAACGTCATTCTTTCAATGGGACTGAAGACTGCGCCCCTCTACTTCCAGTCCTAATGTCTCCCTGACAATGTGGACCATTGCTCAACTATATCCAATCCCCTAATAGAGAATAATTATAATCTCACAAATTACCATGCTCTCAATCTCACCATGATTGAAAATATTTGGAAGATCTTTTTGGCAGAGTTGCCGAGTGTCTCCTCAATGGAAATTTTCAATATAATGTACAATATAATATATTGGTCTCCCCAATGGACATTTCCAGTATAATGAGTATGATTAATCACCTAAACATTAACATTACTGCAGTGGTTACTTCGGTGCCTCTACATTTCTCACCAGTAAATATAATGATGTTGAATCCTCTATTTCGACATCATACTCCTCCTCTCTCCCCATTACTCCAGTGCCTGGGAAATCCTTATGTTTAGTGCCTTGGCGTTGAAAGCCTATTGTGGTAGAAAGCCTCCCCACCTTACTCCATCACGTAAATTCTGAACGCCTCTCACCCACTCCATCACTGTCGCCCTCACTCACACTGACAACCTCACATTCCCTCTGTCACCATCACTCTGACTCCCTCACACTCAGTCCATCACCGCCATCCTGACC
>NC_057716.1:113034934-113041800 GCF_004010195.1 Chiloscyllium plagiosum
TGTCACCCTGACACCCTCCTTCCACATAAATCTTGTACAAGAAGAGCCTGATTCCATTCAATGTTACAGCTACCCACTGGGCGCAGTCTCTGTTCGCTGTTCAGCATGCCAATTTGTTTCCGTGTATTGACTTCTGGATTCAGACGTCGCTACCCTGAATGGACATCCGAGGTTTGTTCAGAAGAAACCAGAAGAGGAGCAACCCGACTTAATATACCAATATTTGTCAACCAATCCCTTTTCACGGAAATACGTCCAGGGAAGTTATTTGGATGGAACTGAGAAATAAGAAAGGGATGAACACCTTATTGAGATTCTATTATAGAACCCCAAATAGTCAGGGCGATCTCAGCTATCTGTACGAATAATAGGATGAAAGGAAAGACTGCAATATATAGGGAATGCTGGATGACTAAATAACTTGAGGGTTTGATTAAGACAAAGAAGGAAGTATATGTCATGCAGAGACAGAAAAGATCAATTGAATCCTTAGAAGAGTATAAAGGCAGATGTGCCAATGGGCTGGGAAGTGGCAGATGGAGTTTAATTCAGATAAATGCGAGGTACTGCATTTTGGGAAATCAAATCTTTGCCGGACTAACAAACTTAATGGTAAGGTCCTAGGTAGTGTTGCTGAACAAAGAAACTTTGGAGTGCAGGTTAGGTAGATTGGAAAGTGAAGAAGGCGTTTGGTATGCTGTCCTTTATCGAGCAGAATATTGAGTACAGACGTTGGGAGGTCATGTTGCGGCTGTACAGAACATTGGTTAGGCCACTGTTGGAAGATTACATGCTATTCTGGTCTTCTTCCTTTCGGAAAGATGTTGTGAAACTTGAAAGGGTTCAGACACGATTTATAAGGATGTTGACGGGTTTGGAGGATTTGAGCTAAAGGGAGAGGCTGAACAGGCTGGGGCTGTTTTCCTTGGAGTATCGGAGGCTGAGGGGTGACCTTATAGAGCTTGACAAAATTATGAGGGGCATGGATAGGATAAATAGACAAAGTCTTTTCCCTCGCGTGAGGCAGTCCAGAACTAGAGGGCATAGGTCTTGGGCTGAGAGAGGAAAGATATAAACGGGACTGAAAGAAGTGGTAGAGGCTAGTGTAATTGCAACATTTAATAGGCATTTGGTTTGATACATGAATAGGAAGGGTATGGAGGGATATGTACCAGCTGCTGGCAGGTGGGACTAGATTGGGTAGGGGTAACTGGTTGGCATGGTCAGGTTGGACGAAGAGTCTGTTTCCGTGCTGGATATCTCCATGACTTTATGACTCGAAATGGTAGGCTGACGTTCTATTTATTTAAATCAAAGGGAAAATGTCACTTCCACCAACATTGTTCGTCATCAGGTATGTGTTTATTCATGGAAGAAAGTGGGGACAGCAGATGCTGGAGATAAGAATCGAGATGTGGTACTGGAAAGACCAGGCAGATAAGGGAATACCCGACTAGCAGAATAGAAATTTGGTCAGAAGCCCTTCATCTGGAATGAGGCTTGTGAGACGTGGTGCTGAGAGATAAATGGGAAGGGCAGTGTGGGTGGTTGGACGATAGCTGAGAATGGGACAGGTGGATGAAGTCAGGGGATGGTGGCGCTGATAGGTGGGAAAGGTGATGTGTGGTAGAAAGCCTCCCCACCTTACTCCATCACGTAAATTCTGAACGCCTCTCACCCACTCCATCACTGTCGCCCTCACTCACACTGACAACCTCACATTCCCTCTGTCACCATCACTGTGACTCCCTCACACTCGGTCCATCACCGCCATCCTGACCCCCTCTTGCTCACTGCATGACCATCACCCTGACGCCCTCACACGCACTCCATCAACGTGACGCAGACCTCCCCGCACTCACTCCATCACATTCATCCTGAACGCCTCTCACCCACTCCATCACTGTAGCCCTCACTTTCCCTCTGTCACCATCACTCTGACCCCATCACTCTCAGTCCATCATCGTCACTCTGGCACACTTACATTCACTCCTTCACAATCATACTGTCGCCCTCACGCTCACTGCAATTACCGTGATGCTTACCTCCCCGCACTCACTCCGAAACAGTAACCTGAACGCCTCTCACACACTCCATCACTGTCACCCTGACACCGTCCTTCCACATAAATCTTGTACAAGAAGAGCCTGATTCCATTCAATGTTACAGCTACCCACTGGGCGCTGTCTCTGTTCGCTGTTCAGCATGCCAATTTGTGTCCCGTGTATTGACTTCTGGATTCAGACGTCGCTACCCTGAATGGACATCAGAGGTTTGTTCAGAAGAAATCAGAAAAGGAGCAACCCGACTTAATATACCAATATTTGTCAACCAATCCCTTTTCACGGAAATACGTCCAGGGAAGTTATTTGGATGGAACTGAGAAATAAGAAAGGGATTACCACCTTATTGAGATTCTATTATAGACCCCCAAATAGTCAGGGGGAATTAAGAAGCAAAATTGTAAGGCGATCTCAGCTATCTGTACGAATAATAGGGTGGTTATGGTAGGGGATTTTAACTTTCCAAACATAGACTGGAAGTGCCGTAGTTTTAAGGGTTTAGATGGAGAGGAAATTGTCACGGGTGTACAAGAAAACTTTCGGATTCAGTATGTGTACGTACCGACTAGAGAAGTTGCAAACCTTGACCTACTCTTGGGAAATAATGCAGGGAAGTTGATTGAGGTGTCAGTGGGTGAACACTTTGGGGCCAGCGACAATAATTCTATTAGATTTGAAATAGCGATTGAAAAGGAAATACCAGATCTAAAAGTTGAAGTTCTAAATTGGAGAAAGGCCAATTTTGACGGTATTAGACAATAACGTCCAAAAGCTGATTGGGGGCAAATGGTCGCAAGTAAGGTGAAGGTGTGAAAATTGGAAGCCTTCATAAATGAGATAACGAGAATCCAGAGAAAGTATATTCCTGTTAGGATGAAAGGAAAGACTGCAATATATAGGGAATCCTGGATGACTAAATAACTTGAGGGTTTGGTTAAGAAAAAAAAAGAAGCATATGTCATGCAGAGACAGAAAAGATCATTTGAATCCTTAGAAGAGTATAAAGGCAGAAGGAGTATACTTAAGAGGGAAATCAGGAGTGCAAAAAGGGGATATAGATAGCTTTGGCAAATAGAAATAATCAGAATGGAAATGATTTTTACAAGTATATGAAGGGCAAAAGGGTGACTAGGGAGAGAGTCGGGTTCCTCAAAGATCAGCAAGGCAGCCTTTGTGTGGAGCCGCAGAAAATGGGGGGAGATACTAAACAAGCATTTTGCGTCAATACTTACTATGGAAAAGGACATAGACGACAAAGAATGTCGGGAACTGGATGGTGACATCTTGAAAAATGTCCTGATTTCAGAGGAGGAGTTGCTGGATTTCTTGAAACGCATAAACGTGGATAAATCCCCAGGACCTGATTAGCTGTACCCAAGCACTCTTTGGGAAAGTTTGGGTGAAGATTTGTAGCTCGGGTGCTCGTTGTTGTGGTTCTGTTCCGAGCTGGAAATTTTTGTTGCAAACATTTCGTCCCCTGTCTAGGTGACATCCTCAGTGCTTGGGAGCCTCCTGTGAAACGCTTCTGTGGTGTTTCCTCCTTTATTTATAGAGGCCTGTCCCTCCCACTTCCGGTTGTCAGTTTCAGCTGTCCGCTGTAGTGGCCGGTATATTGGGTCCAGGTCGATGTGTTTGTTGATGGATTTGTGGATGAGTGCCATCCTTCTAGGAATTCCCTGGCTGTTCTTTGTTTGGCTTGCCCTATAATGGTAGTGTTGTCCCAGTCGAATTCATGTTGCTTGTCGTCTGCGTGTGTGGCTACTAAGGATAGCTGGTCATGGCGTTTCGTTGCTATTTGATGTTCATGGATTCGAATGGGACAACACTACCATTATACCTCATTCCTAAAGAAGGGCTTATGCCCGAAACGTCGATTCTCCTGTTCCCTGGATGCTGCCTGGATGCTGCGCTGTTCCAGCAACAAATTTTCAGCTCTGATCTCCAGCATCTGCAGACCTCACTTTCTCCACTATAATTATAGGGCAAGCCAAACAAAGAACAGCCAGTGAATTCCTAGAAGCATGGCACTCATCCACAAACTCCATCAACAAACACATCGACCTGGACCTAATATATCGGCCACTTCAGCGGACAGATGAAACTGACAACCGGAAGCGGCAGGGACAGGCCACTATAAATGCCGGAGGAAACACCTCAGAAGCGCTTCACAGGAGGCACCCAAGCACTGAGGATGTCACCTAGACATGGGATCAAACGTTTGCAACAAAAATTTCCAGCTCGGCGAGCAGAACCACAACAACTCTTTGGGAAGCAAGAGAAGTGATTGCTGGGCATCTTGCAGAGATATTTGTATCAACGATAGTCATAGATAAGGTGCCGAAAGACTGGTGGTTGACAAAAGTAGTGCCACTGTTTAAGAAGGGTGGTAAGGAGAAGCCAGGGAACTATAGACCAGTGAGCCTGACGTCGGTGGTGGGCAAGATGTTGGAGTGAATCCTGAGGGATTGGATGTACATGTATTTGGAAAGGCAAGGGTTGATTAGGAATAGTCAGCATGGCTTTGCGCGTGGGAAATCATGCCTCATAAACTTGATTGAGTTTGTTGAAGAAATAACAAAGAGGATTGATGAGAGCAGACCGGTGGATATGATCTATATGGATTTCAGTAAGGCGTTCTACAATGTTCCCCATTGGAGACTGGTTAGCCAGGTTAGATCTCACGGAATGCAGGGAGAACTAACCATTGGAGACTGAATTGGTTCAAAGGTAGAAGACAGAGGGTGGTGGTGCATGGTTGTTTTTCAGACTGGAGACCTGTGATCAGTGGATTGCTACAAGGATCGGTGGTGGGTCCACTAGTTTTCATCATTTACATAAATGATTTGGATTTGAGCATAAGCGGTTTGGTTAGTTTGCAGGTGAGATCAAAATTGGATGTAGAGTGGAAAGCAAGGAAGGTTACCTCAGATTACAGCAGGATCTTTATCAGATGTGCCAATGGGCTGGGAAGTGGCAGATGGAGTTTAATTCAGATAAATGCGAGGTACTGCATTTTGGGAAAGCAAATCTTTGCAGGACTAACAAACTTAATGGTAAGGTCTTTGCTGAACAAAGAAACTTTGGAGTGCAGGTTAGGTAGATTGGAAAGTGAAGAAGGCGTTTGGTATGCTGTCCTTTATCGAGCAGAATACTGAGTACAGACGTTGGGAGGTCATGTTGCGGCTGTACAGGACATTGGTTAGACCACTGTTGGAAGATTACATGCAATTCTGGTCTTCTTCCTTTCGGAAAGATGTTGTGAAACTTGAAAGGGTTCAGAAACGATTTATAAGGATGTTGACGGGTTTGGAGGATTTGAGCTCTAGGGAGAAGCTGAACAGGCTGGGCCTGTTTTCCCTGGAGTATCGGAGGCTGAGGGGTGACCTTATAGAGCTTTACAAAATTATGAGGGGCATGGATAGGATAAATAGGCAAAGTCTTTTCCCTCGCGTGAGGCAGTCCAGAACTAGAGGGCATAGGTCTTGGGGTGAGAGAGGAAAGATATAAACGGGACCGAAAGAAGTGGTAGAGGCTAGTGTAATTGCAACATTTAATAGGCATTTGTATTGAATAGGAAGGGTATGGAGGGATATGTACCAGCTGCTGGCAGGTGGGACTAGATTGGGTAGGGGTAACTGGTTGGCATGGTCAGGTTGGACGAAGAGTCTGTTTCCGTGCTGGATATCTCCATGACTTTATAACTCGAAATGGTAGGCTGACGTTCTATTTATTTAAATCAAAGGGAAAATGTCACTTCCACCAACATTGTTCGTCATCAGGTATGTGTTTATTCATGGAAGAAAGTGAGGACAGCAGATGCTGGAGATCAGAGTCGAGATGTGGTGCTGGAAAGACCCGGCAGATAAGGGAATACCCGACTAGCAGAATAGAAATTTGGTCAGAAGCCCTTCATCTGGAATGAGGCTTGTGAGACGTGGTGCTGAGAGATAAATGGGAAGGGCAGTGTGGGTGGTTGGACGATAGCTGAGAATGGGACAGGTGGATGAAGTCAGGGGATGGTGGCGCTGATAGGTGGGAAAGGTGATGGACAGATCAAGAGGGTCGTGCTGATTAGGAGTCTTGTGACTGGGGAATGTCGGGAGAGGGGAAATGAGGAAACTGGTGAAATCCACATTTATCCCGTGTGCTTTCAGGGGCCAAAGGCGAAAGATGAGGCATTCTTCCTCCAGGCGTCGGGTCCAAAAGGTTTCGCGATAGAGGAGCCTAGTCCCAGCATGTCTTTGGCCAAGTGGGCGGCGGATTTGAAGTGTTCAGCCACGGGACGGTGGGAAACATTTCCAAAACCACGATACTTCAAACGTGATGAAGTGCATGTACCATGTGGGATTTAAAAAGAAGTTCATCCGCACAACTGTTTGACCATTTAGTGAAATTTGCTGGCTGGCTGCCTGAGCTCTTTAGTTTCCAGTGTCTGTGCCAGTTCTGTCAGAGAAAAGTAATGTGGATGTGATTTTGTTGGACTGAGATGGACATGGTCAGACATCACACGACACAAGGTCAACATCCAACAGTTTGACTTGAAATTACAAGCTTTGGGATTGTTGACCGTTTGTCAGCTGAAGTGACGAAGGAGCACGGCTCCGAAAGGTTGTGAATGGGCCCTGCTGGAGTATAACCTAGTGTCATGTGATTTCTTTCCTTAAGAAAAATAATCAGCGAAATTCACAACTGACCTTCGAGAAAGTGGGCGGCACGGTGGCGCAGCGGTTAGCACTGCTGCCTCGCAGCGCCAGAGACCCGGGTTCAATTCCCGACTCAGGCGACTGACTGTGTGGAGTTTGC
>NC_057716.1:113042300-113054667 GCF_004010195.1 Chiloscyllium plagiosum
CATTGCTGATCGAGATGGTCGGGTCCAAAAGGACATAGCTGCTGGACTGGGGCTGCACCGAATCGGGAGGGAACGACTGACAGGCAGAAACATACTTGACCTCATCCGCACCAAACCACCGGCTGCAGACACATTGATCGAGGACCATATTAGGAATGGTGACAGGGCATACAGTATTTCTCCAGAGAAAGTCCCACTTCTACATTGTCAATAGTGTGTGTGCGTGTGTGTGTACACACATGCATGCGCACACATGTGAGAAATACTATCACCAGGCTAAATGGTAAAGATTTCAAAGAGATCGAGAACACAGCCCTGGCCTGTGTGAGGTGATTCTGGTCATTACCAACAGCAGCAGAATTGTACTCTAGCACAATTTTCACTGTTACTGCCTGGCATATGCTCCACTTTACCCTGACCTTCAGGCCAGGGGTTAAACCCTTGTTCTATGAGGAACACAGGAGGACCGGTCAAGAGCAGCACCAGGTGTCCCTCACAATGAAGTGACGTTACCAAACAGGACCACTTCCTTACCAAATAGTGTAAACAGCCGGTGACAGACAGATCTAACCAACAAATCATACATAATTTCTGCAGTCCTGATGCATGCAATAAGCGTGATTTGTGTGGTCATTCACACAACTCACTGGAAGAGTAGGATCCACAAATATCACCCTCCTCAACGATGAAAGGGCACAGTACAACAATAGAAAAGCTAAGGCTGAAACATTCACAAAAATGTTCAGACCAAAGTGTCGATGGGATGATCTATTTTAGTCTTCTCCAGATGGCAGTCATCAGCTAAGTCTATTCACTGTGTGTGGTAAATCCAAACGGCTGAAGGGATGGGGAATGCAAAGGCTTTGGGCCCTGAGAACATTCCATTCGAGCTTTTCCTGCTGGGATACAACACTGGCACCTGCCTGACAATGTGGGAAACTATCAGGGTGTGTCCTGTACAAACACAGACTAAACATCAGACAATTAATGACTGCCCCATTGTTCTAATTCCCAACATTAATAAAGTGATGGAAGATGTCATCTACAGTGGGATTAAGCAGCACTGCCTCAACACCAACCTGCTCGCTGAAGCTCAGTTTGGGCTCTTATCCCTTGGGCACATTGAAGCCTTGGTTTAACGATGTACAACAGTCATCATGCCTCAAGCAAGGCGGAGGTTGAGTAAGACAGCCCTTTTCAGTGCTGGAACTGAACCCACACTGTTGACATTAATCTGCATTACAAACTAGCCGTCCAACTGATTGAGCTAACCAAGTCCTCGCTCAGCTCCTTGGGGAAGATACTGCAACATTATTCTGTTCAGATATGTTGTTAGACACCTTTGGAGCAGAAGGAACTAGAAGCAAACTTCCTAGCTCAGACAGAGGAACCGCATCAGTGATCTGTAAGAGTTCTTTCTGCCCTTGGCCCAATAATTTTCAGCTGCTTCATAAATGACCACCCCTACTCAAGTAAAGTCACAACTGGGGATGTTTGCCAATGATTGGACAATGTTCAACACCATTCGTGATTTACTCAGGTACTGGAGCAGTCCTTGAACAAATGGAACAGGTCCTGGAACTATGCAGGTGTGTGCTGAACAGTGACAAGTACCATTTTCATTACACACATGCCAGACAACGATTACCTCTGACAATAGAAAAGTGTGCCATATCATTTAATGTTCAATGCCACCACCATCACTGAACACCCACCTAGCAATATCCCGGGGATTACCATTAACCAGAACTGGACAGACCATATAATTTCATTACCCAGTCCTGTGAAGGGCTTATGCTAAAACGTCGACTCTCCTGTACCTCAGGTGCTGTCTGACCTGTTGTGCTTTTCCAGCGCCACACTTTGACACATATTAATTCATTGGCTACAAGAATATGTCAGGGGCAAGAAATCCTACAGGAATGACTCACCTCAAAATTTCGGAAAACCTGTCTCCCATCAAAAAGACTCATGTTGAATGTGTGTGTGTGATTAAATACCTCTATTTGCCTGTGTGAGTACAGCTTCGCCCCTCATCCACTGACACTCAGAAGCAGCAATACCTGCCATCTACACGGTGCTCTGCAGAAATTTGCCAAGACTCCTTACAACGTACCTCTGACTCCCCGACCATCAAGAAGGACAAGGGAAGCAGATACATGGAACCATCATGTCCGGGTTCCAATCCAAGCCATTTACGGAGCTGATTGGGAAGTATATTGCCGTTCTTTCGGTGTCACTGTTTCAACTTCCTCCCTAATGGTATTGTAAGTCTACCTATAGCACATGGGCTGCAGCAGGTCAATGTGACAGCTCACGCCCACCTTCTCAAGGGCAACAAGGGACAGGCAATAAATACTTGCCTTATCATATTTCATGAATAAATTAGCATGAAAAATATTATCCAGATCTGCCCTATTCTGGACTCTGTACTTTGCGTTTTGTGAGCTCTGGCTGGTTGGGTCCAGGCAGTAACCTATTTGTTGTAAACAGCTGAAGGGATATGCTGTTTGAAACAATCGGACAGTCTCTCAGAGGCATGGCCTCCATACCGAGCATCACACAGACACTGACAGTCACATCACACTTTACTGAGCTCTGAAACAGATAGAGGCAATTGAAAATATACTCATATCTGACTAACATGTTTAATCACACAGTGATATTTTTGCCACGAAAATGTTTATGAGTGAATATTGCAGGGGGAAAGTGAGGCCTGCAGATGCTGGAGATCAGAGACAAAAAGTGTGTTTCTGAAAAAAAGCACAGCTGTTCAGGCAGCATCTGAGGAGCAAGAGAATCGACTATTAGTTCAAAATATTAATACAAGAGAAAATAATTGTATATTTTCAAAGTCCTTGTACTTAATAACAATTTGGTCTTGGGTGTGGGAATGAGATTTATAATTTCAATGCTCCTTACTGTGAGTTGTGCACTATTTTCAACATAATGTGGTTATAAAAGTGAATGGAATAATTGGGTGGATTTTAGATTAGATTACATTACAGTGTGGAAACGTAATCTAATCTAAAATCCACCCATTTATTCCGCTCACTTTTATAACAACATTATGATGAAAACAGTGCACAACTCACAGTAAGGAGCATTGAAATTATAAATCTCATTCCCACACCCAAGACCAAAGTATTATTAAGCACAAGGACTTTTGTGCTTATTGGACAATCTAAAAGTTGGTATTATGAAAGGCTATCGAAACTTCAGAAAAGACACTTTGCTGTTAATGGTTAGAACAATGCTGCAAACATTTACACAGAGATTTCCAACTCAATTCACACACAAGATCATTGGGCTGGGATGATACTGACCATCAATGGAGCTGCACAATTCTGTTTGGATACTGACATTGTTGGGGCTAACATACACTGGATATGGTTTATGAGGGATTCAATGTAAGATGCCATGTGCTGCAGGAGCCCATCACCTTTATAACACCTTCATTCAGGATCACGTCCAAGGTGAAGAATTACAGAGTTTAGGTGCCATACCAGAAGAGATATACTTGCAGGACATGGCTGTTTACATGTCATTGTTACAAATGTTGAACTGCGTCTGGATCAGCGCCATGTGCTAGTCCATTGACCAGTTTTCCCCACTTACATCTCTCCATTGTTCAGGTACGTCTCTAACTAGTCTATTGTGAGGGATTATGTCAGTAACTGCCCAGCTCCATTTTGGAAACTCACTGGACAGATTCTGGAGCTTGCCAGTGTTTTGGAGGTCATGGTGAGGGCCAGTAACACTATGTCAGAATTCAGGCTGTTCCTCAAATTCATTTTCAACAGCTATGCTGCCTGCAAGACGGTGTGTTCATTCAGCTGAACATCAATCAGTTGTTTACTACAGTCACTGAATTGTGTAATAGTTAGCTGTGTGCTCTGGTAATTCAATTATTGTTCACTTCAATGGTTTTCAACTAAAAAAATGATGTTTGGTTTATTTTAAAATATGTAAGAAATAAAGTGAAATTAACTCTTCATTATACAAAATGTAAAAGTGACCTGTTGTATATATCCCACAGACTAATCAAGCAAAAGTCAGATATTATCTGCAAAGCAGGAGTCTGTGAACAGGACTAATACCAGGCAACATCACCACCCTCTCTGTTAGGGTATGTAACACTGACACGACAAGCCAGGCAGAGGGTATATAGTCGGAATCGTGCTCAGCATTGATGCTGCATCCTGTGGCTGCTGGACTGCTCTGCGGCATGTTATGGGGGAATCAATAAAAGGGAAACATATAATTGACCACATCATCACCGATCTGCCTGCTGCAGATACACCTCTCCATTTCAAATATCGGTAAGAATAGTCACTGCACAATCCTTATGGGGAACAGGGGCTACCTTCCCATTTTACAGACTCCCCTCACCATGATATGTAGCCCCCTGGGCTTTAAACAGATTGAGAAACTAATGATGATGCATCCATGAGGTGCAGTGGGCCACAGTCAGGAGCAGAATCATACTCTGTACAACTCATACAGTCTGCAACCTCACAGCACAACATACCTCCCACTGTACAGTAACCATCACGGCCCGACATACCTCCCACGGTACAGTAACCATCACGGCCCGACATACCTCCCACGGTACAGTAACCGTCACGGCCTGACATACTTCCCACTGTACAGTAACCGTCACGGCCCGACATACTTCCAATGTACAGCAACCGTCACGGCCAGACATACCTCCCACTGTACAGTAACCATCACAGCCCGACATACCTCCAGATGTACTGTAACCATCACAGCCCGACATACCTCCCACTGTACAGTTACCATCACGGCCCGACACATTCCCCACTGTGCAGTAACCATCACGACCCGACATACCTCCCACTGTACAGTAACCATCACGGTCCAACATACCTCCCACTTTACAATAACCTCAACAGCGGCACTGTGGCTCAGTGGTTAGCACTGCTGCCTCACAGCGCCGGCCTCATGTGACAGTCTGTGTGGAGTTTGCACATTCCCCCATGTCTGTGTGCCTTTCCTCCGGGTGCTCCGATTTCCTCCCAAAGTCCAACAGTGGATTGGCCATACTAAATTGCCCATAGAGTTAGGTGCTTTAGTCAGAGGAAAATGGGTCTGGGTAGGTTACTCTTCGGAGGTTTGGTGTGGACTGGTTGGGCCAAACGGCATGTTTCCACACTGTAGGGAATCTAATCTAACCTCCAAGGTTCAAGTCATAGTTATGATGGAATAATCAATTGTCTGAATGAGTGCAGCTCCAACAGTACTCTAGAATGGACTTACGAGCGACAGGGCAACACAGTTGTGTGGGGAAGATCATGTTCACAAATTGATTGATTATTTTGAGGAAGTGACAAAATTGATTGATGAGTGCACGGGGCTGGATGCTGGCTGTTTGGACCTTAGCAAGGCCGTTGATATGGTTCCTTATGGCAGGTTCATAAGGAAGGTGAAGTGAAATGGGATCAGCGGTCAGTTAGTAAGATGGATAGCGAAGACAGAGTAGTGGTGGAACAGTGTTTTTGTGACTGGAGATCTGTAAATAGATTGGCGGACTTGCAGATTGTGAGGATGATTGCCAGAGAATACAGCAGGACAGAGAAAACACAGATGTAACTTTATCTGGACAATTGTGACATGATGCATTTTAGAAGGTCTAATGCAGGAGAGAAGTATACAGTACATGGAAAAACTACTGATTGCATCAACATCCAAAGGGATCTAGGCGTACAGCTCCAGAGTTCCCTGAAAGGGGCAACACGGGTGGATAGGGTGATCAAGAAGACTGACGGCAAACTTGCAGACAGGCATCCGAGCATGCAGTATGAAAATTAGCAGGCCATATTGCAGCTGTCGAGAAACTTAGTTCGGGCCCTTTTTTTGCTTTTCCAGACAGAATGCAAAAGTGCCTGGAATACACTGATAGAGGGGAAAAACTAATATAGCAAGGTTAAAGAGGGATCTTGGCACAGAGAAGAGACAGCAGCGAACAGAATGACATAGAATGTGTAGAAGCGTAAACTTTCGTTTTAACTTTCAAAGGGCATCATGTGTCAGTGCGGACTTGCTGGGCTGAAGGGCCTGTTCCTGTGTCGGACTGTTCTTTAAGACAAGATTTGAGCGCAGCAATGGCGAGATGCTGAATGAATGATTCCTGATGATCAACACCCACATTAATGGAGGTCGCTCCTCATCAATTTCCAGCTTCATACCCTCCCTCCCACAGTAGGGAAACTCAATATAGAGAATTTGATATGAAAGTCAGCTGGTAACTGGTGACTCCATCTCGCCCCTCTATCCTGCGGCCTTCTATCTTGCACAGCAACGTCTTGGGGAACACTGCCCTGACAGAAACTGCATGTACTCCACACCCACCAATGCTGGCATCTGTCACATGCCAGCCTCAACATGCCATCCCAACACATCTCCAACCCACTACAATACACTTCTGTACTTCAATGCTGCAGCTCAGGGTGCACTGACAACTCTCGTTGCAATGCTGCTGCAAGGACACTGTGCTCAGGGACACACACCCAGCTCATGGACTATCCCTCTGGGGTGCTCACTCCGTGTTTGTACACACTCAATTCTGCTGCAAGGACACTGTGCTCAGGGACACACGCCCAACTCATGGATTGTCCCGCTGAGCTGCTCACTCCACGTTTGTACACACTCAATGCTGCTGCAAGGACACTGTGCTCAGGGACACACACCCAGCTCATGCACTGTCCCTCTGGGCTGCTCACTCCGTGTTTGTACACATTCACTTTGATATGCCTTGAATGTTCACAGAATTATTGCTTTACCTTACCCTGCCCTCAGCAGTGTTTATCCACAGCCAGAGCTACCAGTCTCAGTCGCCTGCTATATTGTCTTGGTGTTTAGCACAGCCACAAACACAGGAAGCTGAATATCATTGTCCACAGTCAGTCACGGTGCCCAGTAGTGAGACAAGGGGACTCTCAGATCCCAGTCAGGGAGCTTGGACACGGCCAGGAAGTCTCTTGTGGTTGTTAGGGTTAGGACCATTCTCCTGTGAGGGGGTCAGGAGCAGAATATTGGGGAGATCCACGCCTCTCTTGGCACTTTCTCCTCTATTGTTGGATTGGTCCTTATGGGATGTGAAAATTAGCAAGAGACATTAAGGGAGATGGAAACATTTGATGCAGCTGTTATAGCTGGCAAATCTGGGGGAAAGGGAAATGTGTCCTGAGTGAGTGAGTGGACAACACAAACAACAGAGAGGGGCAGTGATGAAGTTGGAGAGACTGAGAGAAGGTGCTGGATTCAGTGAGGGTGGGTAAGTTCACATGCAGTTTTTGGGGTGAGGGTGAGGGTGGGAGAACATGAGCCTTGGTGGGAGGTGGGTGCAGTAACAGAGAGAGTGAGAGGTCACAAAGTCCAGATGGTGGCAAAAACCCTGGTGGAGTGGCGAAGGTCACTGCTGGGCATTCACCCAGAAGACTGGCACCTCACTGACCCAGGGGTCACCCTCGGACCAAACTGGCAGGATCTGGTTTCATGGCCTCCCCTGCCAATCCTGGAGGAAGATAATGTCCGTCTCATGCACCATGCCACCCACCAGAACCTCAGGGGCTTGGTCTCAAAGTGAAGCACCAGATTTACCCCCTCTGCCATGTCCAGGGTGTTTCGGAGTGACAATCCTAGAGTGTAATGACTTTTTAAAGATGGCCCCTGTAACAGGGAGGCGGGTTCATTCTGGGATATCCAGCCCGCGGGCCGTTGTTATGACGAAGGGGAAAATCCTCGCGTTTGTATCAGATGAGAGAAAGTCCACATGGGCAGGGAGGGTAGTTAATGAAGCAGATTGGGGATGGTGTCATGAGAAAAAACACTTAACCTTGTGGAGAGAAACCCTCCATGAAACTCGTCTAAAATGAGACTTGACCAAATCAAAAGATGGTTGAGGCCTCTGTCTGTCTGAATCAAAATGGGAATGCAGTGTGAAATATTGGGAGCAACAAACTTGGAGCAGAGAATTAAACAGGAGATTCAAATCCTTAAAAAGGGGTAACACAATGCTCCAAACTGTTAAAAGGAGCTGGGGAAAATCTCCGGCCTTATAGTTACCTACATTATCCAATCCTCACTGGATGCAGGGATGGTGCCGGAGGCCTGGAGAACGGCTGACACTGCAGCTTTGTTTAATGTGGAGAAAGGGACTGACTGAATAGGTCGCGGCTGGAATTCCGAGACGGTGGATAAACGGTCACTGAGGAAGTCACAGGGACTCCCGAAGAGTCAGTCTGGATTTGTTCAAGGAAGATCGTGTGTAATTAATCTGACTGTGTCGGTTTGAGGCAGTAACCTGTAACTGCATGTGGCTTAATTGGATTTAACGAGATATCCCATGGCAGGCTGTTTAAAAACAGAATCTATGGGGTCCAGGAGAATGGAGCAAACAACCCAGAGAAATGGAAGGCAAGACATTTGGGGACATCAGCAATAGTGGTAATGGACAATAAATGAGAGTATAGTCAGTGTGGGCAGATAAATGAAGGTAGCTGGAATCATCAAGAACCTCCTTAATGTAGCAAATGTAATCATTTCCTCGATCAGCCAAAGGGCAGAATTTAGAGCAGGAAATTTATGCTGGAACTGGATACATAATGAGCGCAGTCGCAGCTTGAGGAATGTGTGCAGATCTGGTCACCCCAAAACATGGAAGGATGGAATTGGACTGGAAAGGAGATTCGTTACCCTTTGACAGCGGAAGTGCAGTTATGAGAAAAGTCTGGAACGGAGGATGCTGAGCGGAGATTTGATCGGACTGTAAATATTGTCAGGGACCTGAGTAGAAGGAGTTTGGTAAGAAGTGAAAAAGCAGGACCTCAAGTGCAGTGATCTCCAGATTATTCCAGTGCCACGTGCCAGTGAGGATAGAAATAGAAAGAGAGACCAGATGGATGTGTGGCTGAGGAACGGTAGTTTCCTCCACTATTCTGTTTGGTTACCATAACCCTGCCAAATCAGTTTAAATCCCTCCCAACAGCATTAGCCACACACTGCATAAGGAGATCAGTCCCAGCTCTGTCATATATTACCCAATCCAGCTTGTACAGTTGCTGCCTTCCCCAGAACCAGTCCCAATGTACCAGGAATCTGAAGCGCTTCCTACTACACTATCGTTCCAGTCACACTCTCACCTACTTAATATTCCTAGTGCTGCACTGCCTTGCACACAGCACTGCGAGTATTCCATGGATTGACACATTTGAGGCCCTGTTTGCTAACCTTCCATCTACTTCGCTAAATTCTGATTCCCAGACCACGTCACATTTCACAGCCAAGTCACTGAGACAAACACAGACCATGACCTTTGGCTGCTAACCATCTCCCAGACCAATATTCTGCAGACACAGTGACATTCTCGAGCCCACAATCCTGGAATTACATTGACAGTCAATAAAATGCTAGAGATTTCCTCAATTTCCTGACTCCCCTGTGATTATTGCTCCTCCTTCCTTCTCCCTCCCCTCCTGTACAGTCAGGCTGCTTGTGGAGCCACAGACATGGCGCTGACTGCCCTCCCCCGAGCAGCCAGCACCTTCATCAGCTCCAAACTGGGAAACCGAATTGAGAGGGAGACATCAGGCTATTCCTGGATTCCCTGACTGTGTATCTTCGATTGTGCAGTACCCCATTCCCTTCATTCTTCCAGGCCGTCATGTCTGCAGGGTGATCGGCTGTGTGTGTGTGTGCCGTCCCCCAACACTCAGCATCACAGATGTCTCATAGAATCTCTAGTCACTGTCTGCGCTCCACGACCAGTGTTCATCTGGGACACGAGCAGGGGGCTATGTCTTCCCAATGTAACAGAACACATTTTCCATCTGACAAACATGTCTTAAAATACAACATGTCTGGAGTAACTTAATTAATTACCTCGAATGAAGTTAACATTAGGGAAATAACAAAGTGGTTAAGTCCCTTATTCTACTGTGGTTTAGTGAGGATAATTTATTATAGTGGCTCAGAATTTCACTTCTCCCTCTTATTTCTCAGTTCAACCCTTATTTCAGAAGTTGAAAAACTAAATTTGCTAACTTATAGCAATTTAGAGACAGTCACTAATAACGGAGTATTATCAGCCAATGAACTTACAGCCTTTTCTGTGATGGCTCTTGCACTTCTTCCAAACTCGGTGCAGGCAGGTCCCAGCAGCAGAAAGTTATCTCTGCGAATCGCAGGTACATGTAATCCTCCAGCTCCCACTCCACTCTGCTCCCTCACAGGGTCACCGTCTCTGTGAATCCCAGGTATGACCAGGCCTCGATCCTCAGTGCTGATTTACATCCTCCCAATTTGGTGCTTCTGTAACCGCATGTTCCTGCTTCAAGTTGCTCTATCACAAGGTCACTCCCTCTGTGACTCGGTGCTGATTCAGAGCCTCCTGCTCTGCTGTTTCTCCAACGCCAAGTCCAGCTGGGCCTTGATTTTCGCTGCTGATTTATATTCTCCCGCTTTGTGCTGCTCACTGTCAGGTTCTCTCGCTTTGTGACTCCCAAGTAATACTAGGCCTCAAGCCTCAGCTGAGATGTGTAACATCCCATTCCACACTGCTCCGTCATAGGATCGCTGCTGTGCGTGGAAGACAGTGGAAAAGAGGATGATGAGAGTGTGCAGAGGGTGTTACAGTGATTGAGCCATCTGTTGGGGCTGGAACAGGTTATCTGCAGAGGTAGGCAGACCTGAAGTGACTAAAACAGGTTATTGTAAGATACAGGGACAGTTGCAGGCACTGGGGGTGGCAAAGAAAATAGATACATGGTGGCTTGTTGGTGATGGAGCCTTGTAAAGTCTAAAGGGCTTTTTGTGAGGTGCTTCATGAGATGTGAAGACTTCAACAAATGCAAATTGACAGCCAGTAAGTGTTGTAAGGTACTGGAGACTGTTGGATGTTACAGAGTTAGAAGACTCGCAGTAACTGGGGGGTTACAGATGTTTGAAGCACTCATGGTGTTCAAGGACCCTCAGGGCGTAAGGAGGTACAGAGAATGGGAGCCTTGAAATTAATGGGATTGCAGGGGCTGGAAGAGCTAAGATGGATAAGGAGGATGAAAAGTACCAATGCAATAACAACCAGCCGCTGTAATTCACAGAGATTTAAGGAAGGCGACCTGTGCTGTCATTGAATACAGTTATATGGAGAGTTACAGGTACTGAGGGGTTATACATTTAGAACGGAAGAGGTTATAGGTGATCAGAAGTATAAACAAGAATAAAGAAATTTGAGAGATGACTAGCACAGACGGGAATGGAGATGGTGAGACATTCTGATGAACAATAAGTGTTGTTGGCAGAGAAGGATGCCACATCTACAGGAAGGGCTGCGTTGTCTGTATGCATTTACAGACATGAATGTTGTCTGCTGGAGGGAACACAGATAACAACAGTTCCAACAGCTGGTGCAGTGGTTCAGGAAGGCAGCTCACCACCACCTTCTCAGGGACAACTCCAAATCAACAATACATACAGCAATGCTCATGACCACGAATGAATAAATAAATAAAAAATCTACAAGCAGCACTGAGGTCACTCAGGAAGGCCCTTTCAGCACCACTTCACAAACCCGGAGCAACTATACCCTGGAAGGACAGGAATTCCAGCTGCACGGGAACACCAGCATTTCCAAGGTGCCCTCAAAACCACGCTCCATCCTGCCAGCACTGTGTCTGTCCCTACATGCAAAGGACCGCAATGGGTGAGGAAGGCAGCTCACCACCACCTTCTCCAGGTAATTACAGATGGGAAGGTAATGATAGCCAAGCAAGTGATGGCCACATCCAATCAATTAATTTGTACAAGGGAAACTCATGTACTGTTCATGTCTCCTTTGCTTCATCCACACAACCCACATTCCCATCTCGTTCTGTGTCAGCAACAAACATGGTATCAGTAGATTGTGTCCATCCATCAAATGTAACAAATCCCTTTGTGAATAGTTAGGGGTCAAGCACTAATCCATTTATTCCCACTTAGTTTTCTGTTAAAGAATTCCCAACCCATGCCAGTACATTCCCTCCAATCCCAGATTTGCCAATATTGCTTATCCACCTCTTCAATGGGACCTTGTTGAAAGGTTTCTGAAAATCCCGACAAACCATTCCTCCCTTTTATCTATTTTGCTTGTTCACAGCCAGACAGGAAAACAAATTCAGCAGGGTTTGTGAAAAGAAATTTCAGTTTCAGAACAACATGTTTGATATGAATAGAGATAAACAGAAAAGAGTAGGTATAAAGGGGTCGTTTTCACGATGGGATTTGGTGACGAAGGAAACTCCGGAGGGGTCAGTGTTGGGGCCACGCTGTACATGTTATGCATTAACAGTCTGGAAAAAGGATGTGA
>NC_057716.1:113054694-113065769 GCF_004010195.1 Chiloscyllium plagiosum
TGATGAATTTTCAGAGGCGGCGGTGGCAGGATCTCATTCAAACTTACAGAATTTTGAGGGGCCTGGATGGATTGGACGTGGTGGGGGTGGGGGGGGGGGGGGGAATGTTTCCTCTAGTCGGAGAGACTAGCAGCCAAGAGCACAGCTTCAGAATGAAGGAACGACCATTTAGAATGGGGATCTGGAATAATTTATTCAGCCAGAGGGTATTGAATCTGTAGAATGGTTCCTGCTGTAGGGATGGTTATAGAAGAGGGTGACATTTACTCAGATAGGGCTACAAGCGCTGGAGAAGGTTATGGAGATGATTAGATGGATGGAGATACTAGAGGAGCTTACATTGACAGGGTGGGTGATAGTGACGGGAGAATGTTACACAGGTAGTGACTCTTGTAGGAACTGGATTGGGAGAGTCACAGGCATTGGACTGGGTTCTACAGGTTGGGAGTATTGCCGTGACCTGAGAGGAGTACACACATAGGGAGGATTGTGGGGTCTCCACATGTTGAGAGGGTTTCCAGAAGAGGTTACACCAATAAGGAGGGATGTTGGAGCAGTCGTAGTTTACAGAGATTGGGAGGTTTGGAGCTGTTTAATTGTTAGAGGGGTATTTTTAGGGTCAGTAATATGGAACGCATAGGGAGAGTTTAGATTTTATTACATTCCCTACAGTATGCAAACGGCACTTCAGCCCAACAAGTCCACACCAACTCTCCAAAGATTAATCCACCCTGGCCCATTTCCCTCTGACTAATGCACCTAACGCTATGGGCAGTTTCGAATGGCCAATTCAGCTGACCTGCACATCTTTGGACTGTGGGAGGAAAACGGGGCACCTGGGAGAAACCCATGCAGACACAGAGAGAATGTGGTAACTCCATGCAGACAGTCTCCCAAGACTGGAATCGAATCTGGGTGTCTGGCGCTGTGAGGCAACAGTGCTCACCACTGAACTGCCATGCCACCTAACCTGCAGAGCTACACAAAGAGAGGGTGTTTGACATGCAGGGAGGAGCGCACAGAGGTGGGGAGTGTTGTTTCCGCTGGAAAAGGGTCTGGAGGTATTTACACAGATAAGAAGTTCGGTACGCATGGGAGATGGTTACAGAAGTCGTGTAGTGCTGTAGGCCAGGAGACAGTAATGGGATCGGGCCTGCAGAAGGTTACAGTGATATCATGTTCTCTTGGGGCTTGAGGAAGATACATCGGTCCGGGCTGGAGGATTTTACAGAGACAGGATGGACTGCAGTTATTGTGGAAAACTACAGAAATAGAGATTATTGTACTGACTGCAGGATGGGATTATTGAGATGGGCATGTTGTCAAGACTGGAGCAATTTACAAATAGGGAGAATCGTCAGAATTGGAGTAGGTTTCAAATATACAGCAGAATAATGGGAGGGGTGGAGGTTACAGAAATAGGAAATCTTCTGGCAATTACAACCGTTCAAGACACTGGTGCAGATGAGATGGACCAAAAGATGTTTTTCCTTGCTGTATGACTCTATCACATGACAAGTGACCGTGTGAGAGGGAGAATAGGGAACAGAAAGATCCCAGGTTTCAACACCAACTTCTGAAGGGAGGCCTCCTTTCCCAGATGTTGTCCTGATGCTCACTAAGACAGCACAGGCCTGGATGGATAACTGTGAACTTCCTATATTGTCATAGGAATGCTCAGAACTGCAGTGATGCAAGGTAGCAAGAGAGTGGAGATTGAGCCTGGGACCTTCATGATCTGTTTCACCCTTCAGCTCTTTCTCTGTGTCAGGTCTTCTGGACCAAACTTCGATCCCTTAAATTCGCTCGGATCTGTTCACTGTGAGTGATCTTACCTGGCTGCAGGATTTATTGAAGACTCCAGATCTCCCTGCCCTCCGGCTGACCAACTGTGTTCAATGAGATGATGGATGAAGCACCCAGCAGTTGGGAAGTTTATTGAGTCAGGAACGTCCTGAATATATGCAGGAGACAGAGAAATAGACAGAATGGGAAATTAGACTGATACAGTGAGGGTTACGCATGGAGAATGACACTGAGTCCCACAGAGATCTGGAAAATCCCAGTCTCCATCCCTGGCCTGCGTTGCCTCGTCTCCCTGGAGTGCAGAATTCTGTTGGCTCAGGATCTGGAGTAACTACAAAAGCTGCAGTCACCGGCAGTAATTAGACCCTCACAGTGACAGCTATCACATGGGGAGATACTGAATGATAGCACCAGATTGCTGGAAGGTGTCAGGATCAAACCACGGTCAAGAAGAAGGGGTTTGATTCACGGTGCACTGAGATCAGTGCTCAGGGATGAAGGAGCTATCAGTGGGCCAGGCGACGGCCTAACATTACTCTCACTAGCCCGTTCATCCAGAATTTAATGCCAGTGGCAGGGAAAAGCATCTGAATGCTCAATATTCGTTCAGGAAGGAAATCAGTGGTAGGCAGCTGGTCTGACCTACATATGACTCCAGACCCAGAACAATGGAGTTGACTTTAAACTGCCCTTTGTATTAGTCTAGCAAGGCACTTAGCTCAAGGGCAGCTCGCGGGTGGGCATGAAATGCTGGCCAGCCAGAGACAGCAAAATCCTATGAGTGAATTAAAAACAACATCGTTGGGACCAGTGTCCTTGCCAACCATGTCGGTAGGTTTATGGACAGGGCATTAAGCTAACATAGAGGATGCAGGGACAGGGTTCAGGTGAAAGGAGCTTTCCAAATCCAAAGAGAAAAGGTGACACATCGGAACAGCATGGGGATGTGGCTGAAGACAAACAGAAAGGAACAGGATGGGACAGAGTTTAACTAAAACTGTACATCATTGAATTGGTTTGTGACAGGACACTGTGGGAAAGACTAAATTATATATATTTTTTGGAATTGCCAAAGTATCTGCAATAAGGTAATAGACTTGTGGCACAGAGATAAATGGGATTTAGTCAGCAGAGAGATTAGATTAGATTACATTACAGTGTGGTAAAGGCCCTTCGGCCCAACAAGTCACACCGACCCGCCGAAGCGCAACCCACCCATACATTTACCCCTTACCTAACACTACTGGCAATTTAGCATGGCCAATTCACCTGACCTGCACATCTTTGGACTGTGGGAGGAAACCGGAGCACCCAGAGGAAACCCACGCAGACACAGGGAGAACGTGCAAACTCCACACAGTCAGTCGCCAGAGGCGGGAAATGAACCCGGGTCTCTGGCGCTGTGAGGCAGCAGTGCTAACCACTGCGCCACCGTGCCGCCCACAAGATGTGGTTACACGGTGAACAAAAGGTGGAACGTAAATATACAATGGTCCACAACATTGTGGGATCTCAGGCAGAATGGGAGTGCAGGATGGGTAACCCTGACAGTAATCAATAACAAGGGCATTACAGAGAAAGCATTTGGTCTCAGATGATGTTGCTGAATCAGCCTGAATATGAATTCTGGGTCCCATATGTCACAAACACAAGCAGAAGAACTTTTGTTTTCGGCTGCCTCGCAGCATTTCATTGTTCCTCCCTGCATTAAACAGGAATTCATTGGAATTTGTAACAAAGGCATTATGATAGTTTTAGGAGACTTCAATCTTTGCATGATCTGGGACAGTCACGCTGACAAGAGTGATATTACCAGAGCTCCTCTTTAATGTTTTTTTTGTCAGTGTTTCTTTGAATAACATATGGTGCAGATGGCTAGGGATATCATGATCTCAGATTGACCGTTGAGTGATGAAGCTGAGTGAAGGTGTGATGTCACACAGAGATCCTCCAGGAGATTGCAATATAGTGGAATTAAAAGAGATTATTAAGTTTTCAAATGACCACAAAGCACACCCGAGCGTCAGAAACAAAGCCAATTACATGAGTTTGAGAGGAGAACTGACCAAGGTAAACAGAGGAAACAGACTGAAATGTCAGGCTGTAAATGAACAGTGGAAAAAAATAGAGTCATAGAGTGATAGAGATGTACAGCAAAGAAACAGACCCCTCGGTCCAATTCGTCCACGCCAACCAGGTATCATGACCATTGTAGTTCCATTTACCGGCACTTATCCCACTAAATCCTTCCTATTCATATACCCATCCAGCTGTCTTTTAAATGCTGTAAGTTTACTTGCCTCCACTACTTCCTCTGGCAGTTGATTCCGTACACACAGCACCGTCTGCGTGAAAAAGTCGCCCGTTAGATCCCTTTCAAATCTTTCACCTCTCCGCCCTGAACTTATGCCCTCTAGTTCTGGACTCCCCCATCCCAGGAAAGCGACATTGTCTGTTTATCCTATCCATGCCCCTCCTGAATTTATAAATCTGTATAAGGCCACCCCTCAACCTCTGACACTCCAGGGAAAACAGCACCAGTCGATTCAGCCTCTCCTTGTAGCTCAAATGCTCCAACCCGGGCAACATCCTTGTAAATCTTTTCTGAACCCTTTAAAGTTTCACAACATCCTTCCGATAGGAATGAGACCAGAGTTGCACGCAATATTCCAACAGTGGCCAAACAAGTGTCCTGTACAGCCGCAAGATGACCTCCCAACTTTTATACTCGATACTCTGACCAATAAAGGAAAGCATACCAAAAGCCTTCTTCACTATCTTATCTACCTGCGACTCCACTATCAAGGAATTATGAATCTGCACTCCAAGGTCTCCTTATTCAGCAACACTCCTTAGCACCTTACCATTAAGTGTATAAATCCTGTGAGGATTTGCTTTTCCAAAATGAAGCACCTCACATTTATCTAAATTAATCCCGATCTGCCATTCCTCACTCCATTGACCCATCTGATAAACAGGAGACATTGAGGTCTGCAGCTGCTGGCGATCAGAGTTGAGAGTGTAGTGCTGGAAAAGCACAGCAGGTCAGGCAACATCCGAGGAACAGGAAAGTCGACGTTTCGGGCAGGAGGCCTGCATCAGGAATGAGGCTGGGAGGCTCGTGGGTGGAGAGATAAATGGGAAGGGGGTGGGTTTGGGGTGAAGGTAGCTGAGAGTGCAATAGGTGTTTGGAGATGGGGTAAGAGTTCTAGGTCAACGACGAGGGCGGAGCAGATTGGTGGGATGGAAGATTGACAGGTGGAACAGGTCATGAGGGTGGTGCTGAGCTGGAAGGTTGGAACTGCGGTAAGTGGGGAAGGCGAAATGAGGAAAATGGTGAATCCACATTGATGCCATGGGGTTGAAGGGTCCCAAGGCAAAAGAAAAGGCGTTCTTCGTCCAGGCGTCGCGTGGTGAGGGAGTGGCGGTTGGAGGAGGCCCAGGACCTGCAGGTTCTCGGCAGAGTGGGTGGGGGAGTTTACATGTTTGGCAACAGATCGTTGGGTTGATTTTCAGGTATCCTGGAGACTTTTTGTGAAGTGCGCTGTGAGAATGCGCCCAGTCTCCTCATCTCCTGTACATTGAGGACATGGGACACGTTCTCACAGAGCAGGTTAGAGAACACCTCCGGACACCGGCACCAATCAACCCCACCGCCATGTTGGGCAAGATTCGAACCTGTGTGGGGAAGCCCCAATGGATTTCTAACCCATCGCCTAAACCACACGACTACAACTATGCTTACAGAGGTTATAGAGCTAAGGAGGATTGTAGGGACTGTAAGAGGTTTCACAGTTTAAGAGTGTAGTGGGGACTGGAGTAAAATACCAAAATAGGGAGGGTTTACGTTTGAAGGATTCTACAGAAAAATTTTACAGGGTTAATGCAGGATTCTTGACAGTGAGGAGTAGCAGAAAAATCTTGGGTCAATGTCCAGGGATCCTTCACAGTTGCGAACCAAGTTGTTAGGGTTGTTAAGAAAGCCAATGACGTGTCGGCTTTCGTTTGCAGGGGCCTTGAGTTTAAGAGCTGTGAGGTTATGTTGCAGCTCGATACATCCTGTGGTTAGACCACACTTAGAATATTGTGTTCAGTTGTGGTTGCCTCATTACAGGAAAAATGTGGAAGTTCTGGAAAGGTTGCAGAGGAGATTTATCAGGATGTTGCCTGGTCTGGAGGGGAGGTCGAACGAAGGAAGGTTGAGGGAGCCAGGGCTTTTCATTTTGGAATGAAAAAGAATGAGAAGTGACTTGTTGGAGGTACGAGATTATGAGAGGCAGACATAGGGTGGTTGGCCTGAGATTTTTCCCAGTGCGAAAATGGCTATAACTAGGAGGCAAAATTATAAGGTAATTGGAGGAAGGTTGAGGGGAGATGTCAGAGGTAGCTTCTTTACACAGAGTGTGGTGGGTGAGTGGAATGTATTGCCAGTGTGGGTGGTAGAGTCAGATACATTAGGGACATTTAAGTAATTTTTAGATAGACACATGAATGATAGCAAAATGAATTTCTCAAAATGGAGACCCGTGACCAGTGGTGTTCCACAGGGATCCGTGCTGGGACCACTGTTGCTTGTGATACATATCAATGATTTGGTGGAAGGTATTGGTTCCTTGATTAGCAGGTTGCAGATGACACTAAGATTGGTGGAGTAGCAGATAGAGAAGGGGACTGTCAGAGAATACAGCAGAATATAGGTAGATTGGAGAGGCGGGCTGGGAAATGGCAGATGGAGTTCAATCCGGACAAATGCGAGGTGATGATCTAATTGGAAAGTGAACTATACAGTAAATGGAAAAGTCCTGGGGAAAATTGATGTACAGAGAGATCTGGGTATTCAGGCCCATTGTTCCTTAAATGTGGCAAAGCAGGACAGTAAATTGGTCACGGCGGCATATGGCATGCTTTCCTTTATTCGAAGGGGTATTGCGTACAAAAATGGGCAGGTCACGTTACAGTTATATAGGACTTTGATTCGGTCACATTTAGAATATTACATACAGTTCTGGTCACCACATTACCAAAAGGATGTGCATGCTTTGGAAAGGGTGCAGAGGATGTTCACCAGGAAGTTGCCTGGTACAGAGGGCGCTAGCAACGAGGAGAGATTGAATATATTCGGATTATTTTCGTTAGAAAGATGAAGGTTGACTGGGGACCTGATTGAGGTCTGCAAAATCATGGGATGTATAGACAGGATGGATAGCAAGAAACCTTTTTCCCCAGAGTGAGGAACTCAATTACTAGGGGTCACGAGTTCAAAGTGAGAGGGGGAAGGTTTAGGGCAGATACGCTGGAACGATCGTTATGCAGAGGGTGATGGGAATCTGGGACGCGTGGCCAGCAGAGATGGTACAGGCGGGAACGATGACGTCACTTAAGATGTATCCAGACAGATACATGAATGGGCAGGGAGTAAAGGGGTACAGATCCTCACAAGATAGGCAACAGGTTTCGACAGAGGATCTGGATTGGCGGAGGCTTAGAGGACTGAAGAGCCTGTTCCTGTGCTGTGATTTTCTTTGTTCCTTGAATGCTTTGCAGGTTAGATTGATCTTAGAGACGTGTAAAAGATGGACCCAATATTGAGGGCTGAAGGGCCTGTACTATGCTGTACTGTTCTGTGTTCTAAATAGGGAGGGTTACAATGACAGGAAGAGGTTTCGGGAGGCTGGAGAGGATGGTATCTGAATGAATAGATGTAGGGAGGTTTACTAGGATTGTCCGCGGTAACAGAGACAACAATGGTCTGATCTGGTGCAGACGACCCAGACTGGGAGGGTCGTGGGGACTGGAGATGGTTTCACAGGGAGGGAAGACCATAGAGCCACAGGGTGTTACAGAAATGTGGAGAGCTGTAGGGCCTGCAGAAGTTCGTGGAGATGGGGAGGTTGGGAGGGATGTAGCAGTTACAGGGAGAAGGAAGTTGGTAGGATGGAGCGGTTTACACAGACAGGGAGGGTTTTCGGTGAATGGAGCAGATGACAGAGATAAAGTGGGTTGTACAGACTCGAGGGTAGTCTTGACTGAAGACGATATATATATATAGGAAGGTTTCCTTAGATTAGATTATTTACAGTGTGGAAACAGGCCCTTCGGCCCAACAAGTCCACACCACCCCGACGAAGCGCAACCCATCCATTCCCCTGCATACCCCTTCTGCAGATTATTTAGATATGAAGGGTGTGGAGACTGACAGATATTTCAGAAGGGCAGTAACTTTGGTTGGAGACAGTTTCACAGATAAAGGAGCATTAGTAACCTCCTCCAGTTTGGTCAAAGTGGGAATGGTTGTATGGGAGGGTGACATTTACATAGATAGGGGTGTAAGAGCTGGAGAAGTTTATGGAGATGAGTAACTGGATGGAGATACAGGAGGAGCTCACATTGATAGGGTGTGTGTTAGCGGTGGGATGATGTTACACAGATAGTGAGTCTTGTCAGAACTATACCGAGAGAATCATAGGCTTTCAGTGGATTCTACAGATCGGGAGTGCTGAAGAGACCTGCGAGGATTGTAAAGTCTCCATCGAGTAATCGTGTCTTTAGGACTGGAAGAGATTACGTAGATACAGAAACATTGAAGACAATATGTGCCTTCTTCTTTTTATTGAACAGAGCCTCAATATCCGCCATCAGACAGTGATCCCTAAACCTGTCAGCTTTTCCCTTCACTCAATCAGAGACATATTGGATTCGTGAGATCACACTTTTCAAAGCCTCCCATTTGCCAGTCATTCCTTTTCCTTCACATAGACTCACCCAGTTGATGGGAGCATGATGTGGTGGAGCGGGTGTTGGACTGGGATGAACAACCTTAAGAATCTCACAAAACCAGCTTACAGTCCAAAACGTTTATTTGGAAGCACTAGATGTCGGAGCACTGCTTCATCAGGTGGAGCACAATCACAAGGCACAGAATATATAACAAGAGGATAGCAGTGTCATTGAATGTAATATCAAACACATTTACTTTACGTTTTCATCTTTAATAATGATTACCTGCACTTCAAAATCTGGTGCTTCGAAATAAACCTGTTGGACCATAAGTGGTGTTGTGTGATTTTTAATTCACCCAATCAACCTCTGCTCGATCCTGCCAAATGACCCCAAAAGTGGCCCTACTCCAGTTTAAGACCTTAATATATGGACTTGCCTGATCTTTTTCAATAACTATGTTAAACTAAGACAGCTGTGGTCACTGGACATAAAGTGCTCTGCGACTGCCACTTCAGTCACTTGCCCGACCCCGTTTTCTGAGGGGAGATCTCGTTTGAAGCCGCCTGATAGAGTGCAGCCCTCTACATATTGATGTCGGAAACCTTATTGGACACATTTGACAAATTACACCCCATACGGGCCTTTTACACTCTGGGTTGTCCAGTCAATATAGGGGAAGTTAAAATCTCCAACCAATACTGCCCTATTATTTCTTTTGGTACTTGCAATCTCTCTTCGCATCTGCTCCTCTAGTACCCGCTGGCTATTTGGGGGTCCAGAACAATATCCCAGCAGACTGACCATCCTTTTTCTGTTTGTAATTTCTAAACATATGGCCGCATTTGATCACCCCCAAAGAGTATCCTCTCTAAGCACTGTTGTTGTGTCCTCCCATATCAAAAGGACAAATCCCCGTTCTCACTTACTTGTCTTTCTGTCCCGCCTGTAGCTTCTGTATCCTGGAACACTGAGCTGCCAGTCTTGCCCTTCTCTCAGCCATGTTTCTGTTATGGTTACAATATCCCAGTCCTCCGGAGCCAATCCATGTTCTGAGCACATCTGCCTTACCAGTCAGGCCTTGTGCATTGAAATAAATGCGCGTTAAATCAAAAGTCTTTTCCCTCCCATGACTGTGCCCCTCGATATCCTGGATAGAAAACTTGCTCTCGAAGGCTGATGCATTTTTCACTTGACTGGTCTCTCTTACTCAGAGTCCAAAACCCTGCCAAACTAGTTTAAACCCTCCTGGATAAGACAAGCAAATCTCCCCCCAGGGATACTGATGCCCCTATGGTTCAAGTCAAACCCACCCCCCTTGTTCTGGTAAAGGAGGAGATTGCTGGAACCCTCGTGGATATATTTAATAATTTGCTGGCTACGGGTTAAGTGTCGAATGACTGGAAGATAACTAACGTGGTTCCTTTATTCAGGAAGGGAAGCAGGGATAGGCCAGATAATTACAGAGCAGATAGTCTGACAGCAGGGAGAGGGAAATTATTGGACACAGTTCTGAGGGACAGAATTAATCAACATTTGGAAAGGCAGAGATCGATTATGGATACTCATCACGAATTTGGTGGAATAAGATCCTCTCCCAAATTCAGCTGAGATTTTTGTTTGAAATTCCGATTGAGGATTTTGATGAGGGCAGTGCAGAATATGTGGGTTACATGGAGTTCATTAAGACATTTGACAAGGTCCCTCATGGAACGCTGGTCCAACAGACCAATGGGATCCAAGGCAATTTGGTAACCTGGATGCACAACGGTGGAGAGTAAGTTTTGTGTTTGAAATTCTTTCACCAGCGGGTGTACCACAGGGATCTGTGCAGCAATCATTGCTGGTTATTATAGAACATAGAACATAGAAAAGTACAGCACAGAACAGGCCCTAAGGCCCACGAAGTTGTGCCGAGACTTAATCCGAATGTAAAATATAGTAACTTAACCTATGCACCCCTCAACTCTTTCCTATCCATCTGCATGTCCAGCAGTCGCGAATGTCCCCAATGACTCTCCTTCCACCACCTCAGCTGGCAACACATTCCATGCATTCACAACTCTCTGCACAAAGAACCTACCTCTGATGTCTCCATTATGCATTCTTCCTAATATCTTCAAACTATGACTTCTCGTACCAGTCAATCCTGCCCTGGGGAAAAGTCTCTGGCTATTGACTCTATCTAATACTCTAATTATTTTGAACAGTATTATGTACATTAATAACTCGATGTGAAAGCATAAGGTATCATTTGTAAGTTTGCAGACGACATGAAAGGTGAGGCCGTTGTCCACAGTGAGGGGGATGGTCTCAGGCTACAATCTGAAGGTTGAGGACAGAACAGGTGGTGAGAGAGGAGGGGTATTGGAGTTTCTGATCAGTGAAAGCATTACAGCATTAATTAGACTGGATATTCCTGGGGGTCGCCCAGTGAAGATATAATTGTGCAACTGAGAAATGAGAATTTGTTATCAGTTTGATATGACTGTACTACAGGCCCCAACAGTCAGCGAGAATTTGAGCAGCAAATATGACGGGAGATCTCAGAT